>NW_006921783.1:1274090-1314973 GCF_000298275.1 Orycteropus afer afer | reverse complement strand
TTTTGTATCATTTCTAATTTTTCATTTATTTTGTCATTTTGTTCTTGTATTGTCTTTCAAAATTGTTCTAGGGTTTTCTCTGTGTTTTCTTTGATCTGTCTCTCAATTTGTTGAAGATACCTAAATATAATTCTTTTGAATTCCTTATCAGGGAGTTCCAATGCTGCATCTTCCTCAAGGATGTGTTTTGCGTCTATATCCTGGTCCCTGGTTTCTCCTGCTTTATCTTGCTTCTTTGTGTGGACTGTGATACTCTGTTGTCTCTGAGGCATTGTGACGTTTTTGTGCTTAATTGGTGATTGTATGTTGGAGTGACCTGCCCACGATTTTCGTTTTGTTTTGTATGTTATCTACGCAAGCGGGTACTGTGCTCCTCTGTTTACTAGTTGGCAGCACTTATACACTCACCATCTGTCTCCTTTCCTGTTGTCAGCCTGTCCTATGTCCCTGCCGACCCTGGCAAACAGAGCCTATTCTTGGGTCCCTGGAATCCGAATGAGATCATTTTAAAATCCAAAATGGTTGCCACTTGTAAAGATTCAAAATGGCTGTGCCTTCGGTCACTTTAAATATCCAAAATGGCTGCATCCTCCGGACAGCAGAAAGTCAACAGCTCAGGTTGTCTCCCTCCTTGCTGTTTCTCTTCCTAGTCATTAGGCCACCAGCACAGTCATCCCTGCAACCCTTGGTGACCAGGGCTGATCTTTAGGTCAAGTCTCAGGTCCCAGTACCACTTGCAAATATTCAGGCTGTTGGTCCCGCCAGAGTAGCTGACAGTATGCATCCCCAGCTGTCTGTCTGCACTGTTTTCATTCAGGTTTTTCCATTAGTTGGTGCCTAATCCACTTCTGCATAGTTCCTTTCAAAGCTCAGGGCTGCAGGATTATGTTCTGTATCTCAGTCAATTGGTTTTTTCTTTTCGTCATTGAAGAGAGTTTGTGTCACTTGTCTGTCTATTCCTTCGAAGATCTTGCCGGAAGTCTCTGACAGCAATTATTTTAATTGACTGTGCAACCTTTACCCTTAATCAGTATGAATTTATCATCACTGGAAACTGAAATCATTGCCCCATAAGCACTAAATCTCCCTCCCTCCTGCTCCGGTAACCATTACTAAACATCTGTCCACTCTTGTTATATAAGTCACATCATATAATATTTAATTTATTCTTTTGTGATTAACTTATTTCACTGAGCATAATGTCTTCAAGCTCTGTGTTGTATCATGTATCAAGACTTCATTTCTCTTATGGGCCAAGTAGTATTCCACTGTATATGTACCATATTTTGCTCATCCGTTCATCCACTGATGAGCATTTAGGTCTTTCCTATCTTTTGGCTATGATGAGCATCAGTGTACAAATCCATTCAGGCTTTGTATGCCTTTTGGGTATATTCTTATCAGTGAAATTGCTGGGTCATACAGTTCTGTTTTTAGGTTTTTTTTTTTTTTTTTTAAATACAGACTGTCCCTGGGCTATGAACGTCTGACATACAGACAACTCCTCGCTCAAAGCCATGTAGTTGATTTTGACTCATAGTGAGCCCCACTGGGTTTCCATGGCTGTAAATCTTTATGGAAGCAGATCACCCCATCTTTCTTCTGTGGAGCAGCTGGTGACTTCACAATCACTGATCTTTTGGTTAGCAGCCAAATGCCTTAACCACTATACCACCAGAGCTCCTAAGTCTGACTTATGGACAACTCCTACTTGGCTTTTAATGTTAAATAAATTTGTCCTCACTTAGAGAGGACTGAACCAATCCCTACTGGCAACAAATTCTTCATCAGATCACCTTCACCTGCTACATGGGAAGTTTCAAAATCATTGAAAAGGCTTTTAAACTTTTTCTTGCACTAAAATGAAAAGCTCCAAACTCACTGCCATCGAGTCAATTCTGACTTATATCAACCCCCTTTGGGTTTCCAAGGCGCTAAATCTTTACAGAAGTGGATTGCCCAGTCTTCTTTCCACGGAGTGGTTGGGGGGTTTGAACCACCACCCTTTTGGTTAGCAGTCAAATGCCTTAGGCACTTTGCCACCAGAGCTCCTTTCTTGCACTAAAGTAAGGCCAAGTAAGAACTGTATGCACTTGTTTTGACTTACCTACAAATTCTTAAAGACACACTTAGGAACAGATTTCATTTGTACCCAGGGATTGCCTGTATATATTGAGAATATGCATAGCAAAACATATACCAAGTTTCTACATGTACAGTTTAGTGACATTAGTTACAGTCTTCAAGTTGCACACCATCCTCACTCTCCTTTTCTGTATTGTTCCTTCATTAACATAAGCTCACTGCCCCTTGAGGTTCCTACCCAGTCTTTTGACATGCTGTTGTCAGTCTGATGTCATATAGATAGTTCTTAGAAAATCATAATGCTCAAGGCAGACATTTTGTGTAAGTTCAGCTAAACTATTGTTTGATTTTAGGAAAACGTCAGAAAAATATTTTTTCCCTTTTGTGACCTGTGGGATATAAAGTGACCACAAACATTTTCCACCCCTGGGGTTTAGTGGAAAGCTGCTATTTCACTAAAAGTTCTTGCTGCCATCTGCTGGGGTTCTGAATAATGGAATGAATCTGAGGAAACGGGCCTCATCCCACCAACCCCAGCACCAGAGACCCCTTGGAAGTCTGGATTCCATGAAAGTTTTAAAATCTGTTCTGCATCTTCCCCCCCCCTTTTGTTCAGGATTGTGCTGTAGAATTTTTGATCAAAAAGTTGAATAATGGTAACCAGGTACCATCCAGTTCCTCTGGTTTCATGGCAAAGGAGGCAGTTGTTCAAAGAGAAAATTAGCCAAACATTTCATATCCTCTCATATTGCTAACTCTCCTTTTTCCTCTGTTGTTGTGGGCAACTAGAGACCAGCTGTGCCCTGGATGGCCACTTTTGCAAGCTTTTAAGACCTCAGGCACTACACATCTAACGAAGAGGCAGAACAGAGGCACTAAACATGTTATTAAGGCCAGTTAACCAGGACGGCCATGAAACCATGACCCTAAACCTCTAAACCAAGAAACCAAATCACACGACATGTTTGGTAGTAAATAAGCAGCCTCAGCAGCTACTTTTCCCCTCCCCTTCTTTTGCTGTAAATATATCATACAACTGTTGCCAACTCAGTTTTTACAGGTGTACAACTTATTGACAGCAACGACAGTAATCAGCTGTGCAAACTCTATCCTCAGTCAATGCAGTGTTTCCATTATTAACCTTTCTGCTTTACCCCTTCCCTCTTGCCCCTGGTAACCACTAATAAACTCTTTTCTCTATACATTTGTAGTTTGTCTTATATATAAGGAGCTTTAGTGGCACAGTAGCATTTGGTGGCCAACTTAAAAGGTTGGTGCTTTAAACTCACCAGCCACTCTGTGGTGGTGGAAAAAAGATAAGGCACTTTGCTTCCATAAAGATTTAGAGCCTTGGAAACCCTATGGGACAGTTCTACTCTGCCCTACAAGGTAACTATGAGTAGGAATTGACTTGATGGCAGTGGGTTTGGTTTTGGTTGTCCTTTTTTGTAAGTGAGGTCATACATTAACTGTCGTTTTGCGATTTCTTTTGCCTAGCATATCTTCAAGCTCCATCCAAACTACTGTGTATTAAGACTTCATTTCCCCTATTGGCTGAGTAGTATTTTACAGTATGTATGCATCACATCTTGTTTATCCATTCATCTGTTAATAGGCAGTTAGGTTGTTTCCACATTTTGGCTATTGTAAATAGTGCTGCACTAAGCATGGGTATACAAATTTTTCAGTTTCTGCTTTCAAGTTTTTTGGGAATATTCCTAGGAATATACCCAAACCACCACACTGTTTCCCACAAGGGCATTCCCACCAAGCAATGGGTAAGGTTTCAATTTTCCCACATCCTCACCAACATTCTTTCCCCCCTCCATGTTAGCTATCCTAGTGGCAGCGAAATGCTACCTTTGTGGTTTTGATTTACAGCTCCCTGATAGCTAATGACACTGAGCATCTTTTTTTATGTGTTGGGTGGCCATTTGAACATCTTCTTTGGTGATATACCTATTCAAGGCTTTACCCATTTTATGATTGGGTTGTCTTTTTGTTAAGTTGCTGAAGTTTTTATATGTATTTTGGTTTTTAGGTTCTTGTTAGATAAATGGTTTTCCAAGACATTCTCTCAGCTTTGATAGCTTTTCATTTTTTTGAAGGTCTTTTGATCAACAAGTTAATTTTTATGAGGTCCCATTTGCCTTTTGCTGTGTGTACTTTTGTTTTTATATTAGGTATTGGTTTTCCCTGATATCTGAAAGTAAAACATTCCCATGAAATCTTTCATATGTCTTCTATAATCTTTTAAGTATTTTCTTACAGTTTTCATTGTCTAAGTCCTTCATGTCGCTGGTTAGATTTTTCCCTAGGTACTTCATTCCTTTAGATGTGACTGTAAATGGAGTTGTTGCTCTAATTTCCCTTTCATATTTCTCATTGCTGGTGAATAGATTGTTGACCTTGTACTCTGCAACTTTGCTTAAATTCCTCCATTAGCTCTGGAAGTTTTCATATGGACTTCTTTGGGATTTTCTCTATATAGGATCATTATCACCTGCAATGCATGCAGACTTTTAAAAGGTTCTAGTTTTTGTTCTGCGTATGACAGCATGGGGAAAAAATGCACTGTGAAGGATCCTACAATAGCAACTGTTTCTAAATGGAATGTTTATACTGTATTCCAAAGTGATGCAACAGTATGTAATTGAGTTGAAGAGAACTCAATCTTAAAATTTCTGAGGCTTGCCTCACAGAGACTGATTGCTACAAATTCAAAGACAGTCCATTCTCAGCAGGAGGGCCTGGGGTGGCTGATTCAAGTGACAAAATTACCTCTTGTGTAAATCAGAACAGCAGTCTACTTGGATGAATAGTATAAAAATCCTGGTATTTCTGAAAATAAGCTTGTTTTCTAGTTCAGCTGTACTTAATATTTACCTTGTTGGATTTGCAATCTTATACAGTAGTTCTCAAAATAGTCTGCAGACCCCAGGGTGTCTCCAAGGCACTTTTTCATTGTACTGACATTTGCACATAAACAATGGTGGGCAAAACTCCTGGCATCTCTCCCAAATCAAGGCAGGGATGTCCACCTATATAAGCAGTCAACTATATTCTTCACTGCCCTGCATTCGTTAAAAAAAAAAAAAAGTTTCACTTAAAGTCCTTAATGAATAAAATTATTAAACTTTGACCTCTGAATGTAAGTCTTAATGTTTTGTGTAATATTAAGCTTTTCTGCCACATACTAAAGTATAATTGTCTTGAGGAATAACACTTATGACTGCACTGTGAGCTGAACTGCCTGCTTTTGTCATGGGGCAGTATTTGCAAGAACTGAGGGAAAAAAAACTCTTTTTCTGAAATGGCCAGCATTTCAGAAAATATGTAAGTCAGTTACCGCAAGGAAAACAACTGGCAGTATTTTGGAATGTATGTGTCTCTCCTGCTAGCTTCCCCAAAGATTTTTTTGATGAGATCAGTGGTCCTTACAAATACGATTTTTTTTTGCTTTAAAATGTGTCAACATTTGGAAGAAGTATATAACTCAGTGAATCACTGTTTTTGAGATGACCAGTGCATGATGCATGAGTGTACAACTCATGCATGTAGTAAAATCTGTTCCACGTAAAGACAGAGCAATGGATTTTAGTAGGTTGTGTGCCACTGAGTCAATTCTGACTCAAAGCAACTTTACTGGACAGTGTACAACTGTCTCATAAGGTTTCCTAGGCTGTAATCTTTATAGGGACAGATCACCAAGTCCTTCTCCCATGGTGTAGCTGGTGGGTTCGAACTGCTGACCTTCTGGTTAGCAGCCAAACACTTAACTTTTGCACCACCAGTTTCAGGTACCTGAAAAGGCTATTATAAAATATTCCTTCCTTTCTCAATTACCTATCTGTGAAGCCAGATTTTCTTCAGATACTTCAACTAAAACATAACAGACAAAATGAAGCAGCAGATGAGAAAATCCAGCAATCTTCTATTCAGACAGACATTAGAGACTTGCAAAAATAGGAAAATGGTATCACTAGTCCCACTGAATTCTGCTTTTTATTTGTGAAATATTTATGTTAATATATGAGTTTATTGCTGTTTGATTATTTCTACATTATTTTAATTTTAATACAGTAAATATTAATAGCTATAACTCAAAGAATCTGAAGTTCAAGAGTAAGATCCCACTGCAAAACTTTGAGAACCGCTAATCTAGAGTGAGAATCTGTATGACTAAATCAATTCATAGAAAAGTGAAGCAGACCAGTGGTAGAGAGATCTTCTCAGTCTCTTGCTGTTATATTAGTAACACATCTACGTTGAAATAATTACCAACAAGGATCACAAATTTGTTGGTACTGCAGCTGTATTTAGGAGCTCTAGTGGTATAGTTTGACTGCTAACCAGAAGGCTGTTGGTTAAACGCACCAACCACTCATCAGAAGGAAGATGGGGCAATCTAGTTCCATAGTGATACTGCCTCAGAAACCCAAGGAGGGGTCACTATGAGTTGGATCCGACTCAATGGCAGTGAGTTTGGTTTAGTGGTATAGTGGTTAAGGCATTTTGGCTACTAGCCAAAAGGTCACTGGTTTGAACTCATCAGCTGCTCTGAAGAAGAAATATGGGGCAGTCTGCTTCTCTGAAAATTTACAGCCATGGAAACCCAATGGGGTTCACTGTGAGTCGGAGTGGACATGATGGCAGTGAGACTGGTTTTTGGTTTATGGCTATATTTAGATTCCAAGCAGAAAGATCACTGATAGCATGTTTAACACCTGAAAAGTCTTCTATTAATCTCTCCCCCCTTCTATCCTCTTAAGTTACAATTACAGAGTGGTAAGAACTTTAATACCTTTGTTTTCTATTTTCTTCCTAGACCATCACTTCTGATACACTCTATAATGTTAGAAGATCCTTGGCTTTAAATACAGTTTATTACCACTTCATTTTATCATTTATTGTACACGTACTATTGTCCAGCCCTAGGCTAGGCATTTATGATTAAACATCATCCTCCAAGGAGCTACCAAGGAGCCCTGGTAGCATAGTGCCTAAGGCACTTGACTGCTAACCACAAGGCTGGTGGTTCAAACCCACCAGCCACTCCTCAGAAGGAAGGTTGGGCAATCTACTTCTGTAGTGATACTGCCTCAGAAACCCAAGGAAGGGTCACTACGAGTTGGGTCTGACTTGACAGCACGTAACAACAACGACGACGACGATACATACATGAGGAAACAAACTCAGAAACTCAGCTTGCCCAGGATTTGAACCCAAGTCACACACCAAAGCGTTTTCTCTTTCTACTATATGTCATTATAGATGATTTTAAGTGCAACTCAGAATCATAGGACATAGTATAGGACTATAACAAGTCTCTCTATTTTATGAAAAAAGTTCCTAAGCATGCTATGAGAAACTCTTTACTATTTTAAGTTGCTTCTACTAGGGAAGGGAAAAAGAGAGAAGAACCATTCCACTCATAAAAACCAGCTGATTAAAAGTCTGGGCAAAGTCCAGAACAAGTCTCAGAAAATAATGAGCTCCCTCAGGGTCCATTCCTAGTCTCCCTCCTGATTTTGATAATAATGAAGAAAAGGTACAGATCTAGCAAGCACACAAGTACAGCCAGGGACTGAACAGCAAGCTGTTTTTACTAGACAAGCCAAAAAGAAATTTCTGGCTAGTAATTTCCTATAGGAAGATGGGGGGGGGAGGGAAGGTGGGGAAAGGTAGGAGTTGTTAAGTTTCTAAAGGCCCTTTGTAGAACTTATGGCCATTTCCTTGACTTAGAGACTTGTACAGCAATATCAGGATAGGTAGGGGGCTATAGATAACTCTACTAAGGATTAAGGATGATGTGATGAACTTTACCATTCTTAGCCGTAGCAACTTAGCTGGATTCCCATACTATTGGGGGGAAAAAAAAGAGAGAGAGGAAAAAAAAAAAAACCCTTAAAATGTCCAATGTCCATAATTTAGGTAGTCTTCTAGTTCTTGGCAAGGAACACCATATAACCTACATATTTAAATACACTTTTATTTCATTTTAATATAATTTAACATTCATGATCTGTTCATTTAAATGAAATACTTAGATAAAAAAACCTAAAGTGCCACTTGGTTAAAATGATGGAGATGGCTAAAGTGTAGTCTAGTATTACAGTGATTGGTTCTTTGGACTGTTGTTATGTACTTTATTGGGGTCCCTGGGTGGCATGAGTGGTAAAGCATGCAGCTGCTAACCAGGAAAGCTGAAGGTACAAATCCACCTAGATGTGCCTCAGAAGAAAGGCCTGGTGACCTACTTCCAATAGATCTCAGCCATTAAAAACCCTGTGAACTGCAAGTCTACTTTGAAACATGAGGTTGCCCTAAGTCAGAACAGACTCAATGGCAATGCTCAGTTTCTTCTTTATTAACTATGGGAAGACAACATGACAAAATGTACAATGTTCTCACATGTCCCAACCCTCAATCCTCTCTTCTGCCTCCCTGCTACTGCCTCAGTATCCAATATCAAACTATCAATTATAGTTCTTTTGGTTTAAGTTTGAAAGTATTTAATTAAAACTACTCTTCTACAGGTTATGTCCACAGTCCAGTAATTTATTTTAAATTTGAGTAATTTCAAATTCCACAAATAAAACTGAAGAACAGCAATATTTTGTTTGAATTCTCTCTGCTGTACACTCAGTGATCTAAAACACCACAATATCCAACATACACAAACCTCAGGCCAGGGTTAGTAAGTACACACAGACTGGAATCATGGTGCTCTTTTGCTTCTGAATGGAATGATCCCACAGAAACAGCACAGGATACAGCACAACGTAAGGGCACCTGGTACACACGGAGTGAGCAAAACACACGAGCGTTTTCTATATGCGCAATGGGGAAACCTGCATAGGTTATAGAGGACCTTTTATGCTCATTTAAAATCCAGGCAAGTTGTCGGTATGCATTTTTCAAATAATTTGGAGAGCAATGCAATCCAATGTAGGATATACTGATTAGTGTTGTCTTTGTTGGCATTGACAGTCTTGTGTGGTCACGTATCAATATTTTTGCTTTAGCTTTTCTCTGAATAAGAGACTTAAATGCATTGACAACACATATTGTAAGCTGTTTACATACACTAAATTTAAGAGATTCAATATTAGAGTTTCTTTTTTTTCTTTAAACACTACAGAGTGCAAATCAGGTTCTTCACAACAGACTGAATATTAAGCAGTTCTTCAAAGAATGAGGGGGGGGAAGACAGAGCTCAAGTGAATAAAAACATTGAAAACTATTCCCCTTTGAAAATAAATTCTAAGATGATGTGGAATGTGAAATAAGGTATTAACAAAGGTGATCCAAGTTTATAGTTAAAAACAAAAAGTAGTCCTTCATGAAACAAAGGTTACAAGAACATGTTGCCTGTTTTTTCCCCGTTATAAACTGAGAAGCGGGTAGAGATGGTATTTCAGTACGAAAATAGGCGACTACAGGATCAGTTTTCCACTTTACATGCTGTACCCAAAGCCAGGCTGTGGCTGCCCATATGGTGGTGCAGTATAACCATAACCAAAAGGTGCCTGGGGAGGGACTGCAACACTGGGTCCTGCTGTCAGCATCAACTGAGGCTGACCTAAAGAAGAAAAAAAGGGAGGGGAGAAAGTATGCAAGAGAAACTGTTAGTATTGAAGGACAACACTTCAGGCTTCTCCACTTAAGCAACATAATCACACTTTAGATGTAAGGGCATTTTTGCCTGTCACAATCATTGAGGTCTAACAGTCTCACCCTAAGAAAAGTACTGCCCAAAAAGCTTCAAATAGTGTAAGGCTGAGGATCAGAAGTGTGGGTTACTTTGTATCATGAAAAACAATATGCACAATGCATGCTTGAAATGATCAGGCAAGACATCTGCCAACAAACGTATCACCACATGGTCTTTACATTGCATACAGTGACAATAAAATTAACCTAAGGAAAACTTAATTTTTTTCAACTAACATGTTTTAACACTACTGAAATTTCCAAGTTAGATTTAAATTTGTTTTAAATCTGTCTAAATGGTAATGAAACATAATCATTTCAAGCATTCAGTAATACACTGGGTATTTAGGACACAGACCCTCTCCATCAAGTACTATACTGACATTCTTTTTGTGGAGTTAAGTAGTTGTTGACCCATAAAGAAAACACAACCTGTAGAGAACCGGGCTTACAAGGAGGATGAAAGAAATGTTAACACTTCTCTGCTCTTATAAAGTAAGTACTCTTCACCTACCTACCACATGGACAGAAATCTAGAGGAAGATTTCTCTCAGTGCAAGTGACTTCATGTTCTTTTTGTGGATAAGAACGAAAGTTTTCTTTAGTGAACAAATTCTTTTTGGAAACCAGCAGTTTATAAAACTCACCTATAACCCTGACATTGACATCTATCCTAAAATTCCAAACCCATTTTTAATTACCTACAGAGCTTGTCCATTTAAACATTCTTGAAGGTAAGCCAGACTAATAAGTTCTCCCACCACCCCAAAATATTACACCTACTCTGTTTCTGCTCCTACTGTGTTTCCTATTTCAAATAGGATGAGATGACACAGAAGCTTCAACATCTTGCTCCATCACTAAAGATCCACATTGGTCTTCCAACTTTGTCAAAATACCCTTGCCCCGCCCCTAAATTCCCAAAGTACTTTTTTTCTATGGTAAAAAGGTGATGATGCTATAGTAAATGTATATATTATCTTTCCCTTTAGCAGCTTTTTATGCCGCCCCCCCATAACAATTGATTATAATGTTTTGCATTATATGCTTCATATTCATGGTTCAAATGAATTTGTTCATCGGGTAGGAAATATGAAGGAAGTTTAGACATCCAGGTGTAAGAAGAAATGACACTGTCTGAAACATTTGCATGAGAGCTGAAAGATCCTACTTCTCTGGAAAGTTCTCAAAGGGAAACTTTATCCAGTTCTCTGTCCTAGTCAGGCTTTAAAGGGAAGTTCTTTATGTAAAGCATATTAAAGATGCCCTGGAAATTTCTGCTACCTCTCATTGTTCTGAAAATGAAATTCATCAAGTTTCTTTCTCAATAATTAGGAACAAGTAATCAATAAGCAACTAGGCAATATGGAGATTCAGGGTATATTCTTAAATGATGTGTTTTTGACATTTTCTTTGTATTTAAGAATGACTGAGTAACTTCAATGCTGGTTTAAGACCATTTTGGGACAAAACTGATGGTAGGTAGAATCATTCCTTAACCCAGCACTTTTGTACTTTACTGGAAACTTGTTTTATTTCTATTTTGAGGTAGAGTCCCTAAAAATTAGAACTGTCTACTGTATTTCTTTTAGGAGCTCTGGTAGCATAGTGGCTAAGGCACTTGACTGCTAACCAGAAGGCTGGCGGTTCAAACCCACCAGCCACTCCTTGGAAGGAAGGTTGGGCATTCCTACTTCCGTAGTGATACTGCCTCGGAAACCCAAGGAGGGGTCGCTATGAGTCGGGGCCGACTCGATGGCAAATGACAACAACAACAACAACTGTATTTCTTTTAGCTTAATAAAGAGGTATTACCATAAACAATAGGTTGTGTCTCTGTAGCTTGTTCCTCTTCTTTTCTCAGTGATTCTGAAGCATCTAATTTATCCACCTGGAGAAAAACAGGCAATGTTAATTAGCACCCTAAAATTATCATAAACCTAGGTTTATGGCAGAAAGTGGAAAAGCCTTAGTATGTTAAATTCTGTTGAAATAAAATAGACTAGAAAGAACATTCTCAGGCCCCCTCAAATTCAATGGCAATGGTCATAATTCAGTCAAGGTGGTTTTTAGCACTGTCATTATAAACCCTCAAGAAAGAGGGATTTATAAATGCCATAAAAGCTCACGCCAGGCTAAAACTCGGCATGCTAGGATGCAGCCTGAAGGAAGAAAACGAGAAGGTACCACTTTATCAGATGAAGTTTAAGCCCTACCTAAGACAGTAATAATGAACTCATCAACAGCCAAGACGTCCCTCCCCCAAAAGAAATGGTATTCAAAAAAGTGAATTAAGTCCAATGACTGAACATGTACTTGTCCAGAACAAGCTCTATTTTGCCAACTGTGCACAGCTTCTGCTGATACTGATTGTAGGTCTAGACTGAAATCTAAAACTCAGGTGGCTCCATTTTCAATCTTCTTTTATATAAAGACAGGCTGCACATTTTAATGCTCCATGGTTCTACATTCTAAGAAGCAATGAGGAAAGCCTGATTTTGCCAGCTTCTTTGAGGAATAAAGTTTTTGCTTTTAATTAAGTCAGAAGAGTAAATAGGTATTAATATACTAACCACTCTAAATCAAAGCGGATAGTATAAAATAATGGTGTAGAGGAATCCACATGTAATGGTGAAAGTAAGAAGGTAGAATATGTAGGTCTTTGCATTGACTAGCTGTGTGACCTTGGGCAAACCATTATAGTGGCCTTCAAATTTATTTCTCTATATAATGAGAAGGTGATCAGTAAAATTCCTCTTGGCTAACATTATGATTTGATTCTATAATCTACAAATTAGGACAAGTGACATTAGAATTCTAGGCTTAGGGAATCTCCTTTACCATATACATTTCCATTTGTCTTTTAAAAGTTGAAACCTCAACCAAGGCCTCATACTTGGTCTATCATTCATTATATGCTAAGTTACACTAAACTTCAAATCTCAATGTTACTTACTACCAGTGTTTTTCAAAGTCATAGTGTACTGGGTAAGACAGGGAAGAGCATTTTATTCATGTTCATTGAATGTTTCTCAGAAAAGTTATGAAAAATTACTCACAAAATAGGTGTGTACACATCAGTAAAAGAGCTGTAAAAACTCGGTCCTAAAAAAGGTTAAAGCAATACTTTGTTTCTATTTGTAACTATTTAAAATAATGTTTTTGAGTCTTCACACAGGCCATTAAAGTCAGGACAGTGTTTTATATATATTTTAATTCTTGTGTATTAAACACCATAAATATGCATCTTTAAGCCATCCTAATTTGCTAGGGAACTGAAAGTTTGAGAAAAGCAAGCCTAGGTAGACTCCAGACACCCTCAAATAAAATGTGGTCTTACTACCCTAGGAGAATGGGTTGCTTTTGCACACTATTTTCCTATTTTATAGTCTAGATGTTCATGCATTGCAAATTATCCTAATATACAAGTTACAGACTAGTATGGAGTATAAGTGTCATGATAAATACCTACATTTTGGCATCTAAACTTACAACAGCTATAAAACGTAAAACACAATTCTGTGCCTTCAGAGTTCACTGAGATTCTGCTATCCTAACCAGTATCCAAAAGTCAGCTGAAGAGGTTATCAGAAAAATATATGGATGCCTATACATTAATAACTTCTTTAAAGAGAAAACAAAACAACATAACCCACCACCATATAATACATTTCCAGGCTCTCAAAGAAAAGAATCTAAACTGAACATGTTTAAAAGTTAATGTCTGAGTCAGATGCTGAACACACAAGTCCTGGTATAGAAATACAGGGAAGATTTAGAAGAGCTAACAATATCAGAATGCCCAAGCACAGACATAGGCAAGTTGGGTGTAAGAGAAGAAAACAAAACACCCTAAAGGAGTTGCATCAAGCTAAGCAAAATAATTCAAATTTTTCTATGTACTGGGACAGCCTCTGGCACAGCAATATCCAATTTTCGTTTTCACTGACCCAATTTAGATTGCTCCAAAAAGAAAAGCAGAGAAGGCTTTTATGAACACAAGCTTTTGTTAAGAGCTGTAACAAAAGTTTCTGATCCTTGGATTAAAAAAAAAAAAAAAAAATGACAGGTAAGTATGTCACTGAGTTCAGCTGCATCTGTACAATTTGGAAATTGATTAAAATGTGAAAGGCTTTTCCACAAAGACTGCAATATGCTGCAGAGGAAAAGTTAACATGCAGTCAATTATTTTGGTGTATGTGTGCATGAAAAAAGGCAAAAGTACTGAAGCAAGAAGTGAGATCTGAAGATGACTGTTGCTAAACAGGCTCTCAAGAAACACACACAGCCCACAGCAATGCTTTAAGAGTTTCAAAAATACTATGATGTAATTGCAATGACTGCCGTACATGCTTTATTTAAAACAATGCATACCACTGCAGTTCAATTACCTGTTTTTCACACACACGCTTTCTAACTGCCTTGCTTACTAGCTGCTGAAGGGCCTCACACACAATGCATTTTACTCAGGTTTGCCCTAAGTTCCAGTGGTGACTCCAATTTGGTTCAATATAATCCCAAAACAGTGCCTCCCCCCGCCCCAATTATTTAAAATTATTTCAACTCTCCTCTACTTCCCCAGCCCTTCCTAACCAAATTGATCCCAGAAATAAGTTTGTAATGTCCTTTCATTTATACTGGGATGGAGACAAGCCAATGAAGGAAGCAGCAACCAAAAGGTGCCTAAATTTGATCTTCTTGGACAAGCCAACCGATCAATAAGAGAGCAAATTTTAGGTAGCTTCTGAGATGTGCCTTTGTTACAGAAAATAGAAGTTAATATTGTTTCATTCTACATAGAAATAGCCCACGTTATTTAGCAACAATAATAGCAAGCTTGGCTCTCATGATTCCTCTTGAAAAATGGACTAGCACCATAAGAACTGGACACCTGGAGAAACATGAGGAAAGTCTCTTCGGAAGCAGCTAGTATCTCTTGTATCTACTTTCAGCAAAAAAAATTAGTAAGAATCAAGAGATCAGAAACTGGATCACAGTCCTTCAATACGGGGAGGGGGAAAGCTCAAAAAGCCTTTTAGGGCATATATATAACATATATAAATTCAACAACTGTCAGGCAAGCTCACAAAATAAAACCAGAGGCTGTTTTAATTTACTTTAAATATTTAAGAAAATCCTATTGGTCCAGATACCCTGACAGGGAAGAGAAATTTCCTGAAACTTTGGGATTAATACAAAAACTCACCATACTCAGTTTTTAATAATAATTTTGAGAGAGACTGTGAACCAACTACTGATTTAGCCTCCTGCCCTTCCTAAAGCCTATTAGCCGATTAGTAGCAAACATCTACTAATGTCCTATAGCTCTATTATAGTTATGTTTCAAGGGACTTGCAGAGGCTTTAGTGAAATTTTATTGGGGGGGGAAAAGCAGCAGCAGCAGTGTAGAAAAGGAAGGAAAAAAAAATCATGCAAATTCCTTAGACTTAGTCCTCCAGACTTAAAGATGGAAAAGAATCAACTTTCACCTTTTCCTTTATTGCATCAACCTGCAAAGGAATTCAGAAGGTGCAGCTTAGAAAAAAAATCAAATTTCATATTGAGCATAAAAAGGTAGAATCAGCAACAAAGGTTTAGGGAAGAAACATCTAACCACTAAACAAGGTATGAGAGAAGTGAAAATAAAGGGCATATGGGAAGCAAAATTTGGTGTTTTCTTCTTTTTCTTCTTTAACTTCAGAGCTCATTGCAGAAGAATTTATGCTAGTCAGTGTAAAAGAAAGCAGTTTAATCTCTAGTAAAATTTATAGCACTTTGGTTATTAACAGCAGCTTAGAGCCAGGTCTGACAAAGTGGTATCATGCGTAAAAAATGAAGCAATTCTGATCGATGGTAAGATAAGGCAATTTTTTTTTCCCCCTGTTACAAAGATAATATCAATTTTCTAAAAATTGTAACCAAGTACAACGATATATAATTACTTGATATCCTTAAGAAAAATACAGGATACAGGGAGGGGGTTGTTAGTGTTTTTTAAATTTTTTTTCCTCCTTTATTCAAGCATGCTTAAGAGATCAGATGCCAGACTGATTTTAAGATGTTTTGCTTTTAGGAAATGGATCCTGTAGGACCATTTTTAAAGGTTTTACAGCAAAAAAGCTAGTAACTGTTGAGAGGTTGGGTAAATAAAAAAAATACTTAATATCAAAAAGGGACCCTAAGAGGAACAGTGAATTTTACAAGGAGATTATATCCACAGCATGGTTAATATATTTTTAGGTAACGTGGTTAATTGTTAACTTCCTAAATATTTTTTAAAATTATGAGTTAAACTATCAAAATATTGTGAAGATTAATAGGATAATAAAAACATGTTGCTTCCCAGGGGAAATAGGCATAGATACTGAAGTCAAAAACAACCAAATACTGTCCATGCTACTTGTTATGGACATATGAGTTACAAGAACTGATTTAGGGGAAGATGCTGTTTTGTAAATTACCTTACCAAGTGTTTCTTTTTTTAAAAAAACAAACCAAACATACAATAACAAAGTAACAGTGTTAACCCTCAGACATACATTGAAGGTAAACGTTCCGGAAAATTATGTTTGCATTTCCTTTCCAAACAGTGTCATTTGTCAACTATTAAAAAATATACAGACAACAGAAATATTATATGATTAACTAAAATACTTCTACATTTGAAAAAATTAGTTTGCACATGAAATTTTACATTTCCTCAAGGTAACTGGTCCTGAATATACTTAGGAGTCATTACCTTTGTCAAGTACTCCTTCATGACCTGGATGAAATAAGGCATGGCAAAATCCATGATATTGTGCCTCCATGCAGTTTCCAGGACAACATCTGGCCTTAAAAGATCATAACACGTAAAGAGACAAGCTCCAAAGCACTCTCTTTTCTCTTCCTGCAAAAACCACTGGAGGAGTTCTTCCGCCAACTCAGTATCTTTAGACTCAGAGGCATACTGCATTGCATCCTATTCAAAGAAAACAACGAAACCCAAAACATTACATTTATAACACTCTGAATAGTAAATTAACTAAAACACGTCCCAGTTATAGCACTTAATTTAAAATTTTTTGGGAAAAAAAGAACAGATGTGCTAAAAATATATGTATTTTTTAAACAAAAGGGGTTTGACAAAAAATGTACCTCTGGAATCACTGACTTAATTATCATCTCCTCAAGTAGGGGTTTAAAAATCAATTCTCATATTCTTAAAACTAATACTTTTATAGAATATTATCACTTGTTATATACCTTTGACACAGATCTAGTACTTGGTCTAACATACCGACTGCCCAGCTTCCCACCACCAACTTAATCTACCTTGTAGAGGCTATCTTTCTTGCACAACTCTACACTCTGCTTCCAGCGATTGTTGCCTTTGAAGAGATAAGCAGCAATTCTTCTGAACTCAATAAGCTCATGTTTTTCCAAACGCTGAGCAAGTGAGATATTGTCAAAGTTGTCATAAGCATCTATTGATGTTCGCAGAGCCTTAAAGAAATAAAACAATGCCAAAGTGCCCAATCAATTCTCATTTTTATTTAACATTAACGTTTCACCCTTCTAAATCACAGAAGCCAGTAAAAGATAACATGTAATACAATAGCCTATATTTAAACATCAAACTACAAGCTGTAATCTGTGCAAAGTATCAAGGTTCTTCAATTTACTTTTTAACGAGAAAGTTCTCAAAAGATCCCATAAGACTTCCTAAAGGCACACATTTTCTCTCCAAGGTTTTCCCTATCAAGGACCAACTTGAATGGTTATGAAATTGGAAGGATTTATAACTTGAAGGGTAATATTATGTTCTAGGGAAACTCTTGGTACAACTCAGCATGATACTCAGTGATATAGATCAGCAGGTAGTCTGGACTTTAACCATGTATTTTTTCCAAAGCAAAATCTTAACACAAGATCTAAGCAAAATTTCTCCATATTTGGCACTTAACTATATGTACATTAAAATCTCACTAAATTTAAATCCAGGAGCTCTGGTAGCATAGTGCCTAAGGCACTTGACTGCTAACCAGAAGGCTGGCGGTTCAAACCCACCAGCCACTCCTCGGAAGGAAGGTTGGGCAATCCTACTTCCGTAGTGATAACTGCCTCGGAAACCCAAGGAGGGGTCGCTATGAGTCGGGGCCGACTCGATGGCAAATAACAACAACAACAAATTTAAATCCTAGAAATACTTATGATCCTAAAGGATGACAGATTTTTTTTAGTGTAAAACATACCATCTTCATGAACTAATCACAATGTGAGTTTTGAGAATACATGCAAGAATCAAAGATTTTACCTGGTAATCCTCTTCTGTGATAAAGAGGTTGTTCAGAGACTCATTCACAGATTTGTTGTTGTGGTTCTGAACGGAACGCAGATATGGTTTCACCAGCGGTAGCTGTTTTACCTTTAAGATAGTTTGATACAAATGTAGCACATCGTTGATGTTACACAGATAAAAGTTACCTAACTTTGGTATAATTTAACAATTGTTGTTATAATTATTAATTAATATTGTTATTGGCTGCCATGACACCATGCACAGAAACACTGCCTGATCCTATGCCATTTCCTTTGACTGTTGTGATCTACTGGGTTTTTACTGGCTGATTTTTGGAATGGACTCTTTTCCTCATCTTTAGTCTGAAAGCTCCAATGAAACCTATTCAGCAGCACTGTAACAAGCAGGCCTCCCCTAACAGACAGAGAGGGTAGCTATGCATGAGGTGCTCTGGCCAGGGATTGAACATGCATCTGCTGCATGGAAGATGGCAACTCTACAACTATCACTGCCCTTTGCAATTATTACCTTGCTGAAATAATTGACTGCACGAGTATGATCCAACCGTGGAGACAGCACCATCAGCAAATCATTTAACAACAAAGGCTTGAATTCTAAGTAGAATTGTATTGCTCTGTAGTATAGTTCCACATTGGCAACCTACAACAGAAAAGATCCATACAAGTCAAAGTTATTTCCTAATGAGTTTTCCTGAAATTTATACCTTCTGAAGAAGGTACTCACCTTGGTAATGATATCTTTGAACTGCCCTTCTTTCCATGCATCAGTTGGGTGATTCATCATGGTAATTATGGCATTATCATATTCTTCGTACTTGTCATACAAAAACACCAGTTCTGCCCAAAGGTGAGCTTGTTCTGCAGCTCTTAGCACCTGAATAAGAAACAATTAATTACTCTATACATAAGTCTCTAATTGTACTTAACGGACTTTAAAAAAAAAAAAAAAACCACCTATTTTAAAATATTACAGTTTCAGCTGCTGTCTCACAATATTAATGGATGGTTACCTTAGGTATATTCACTCTGGACCAGAACAGCTCCAGGTGCTCCCTCATTTTCTGTGGCTTAAATTTAGAATATAGAATAGCTAATTCGGTAAACATCCCCATGTGAGCACGCTCAAGTCCCAAAGCTGCTTCCAACATGGTTATCAGTTCTTCAAAATATCCACGATCCTAAATAAGAGAAAAGTGCAATTAAAGATAAGAATATTTGTGGTAAAAGGCCTCAATTCACACAAAAGATTCTTGTTTATTACCTGATAGTAGTTAATAAGTTCCTCTAATTCATCTGCGTGTACTACAATATGAAGCCCACACATCTGAGCCAGTCGGAACTCTTTCCCATCCACACAGGCAAAGCAGACCTAGAATAAACATTTCCATTATGTCAACTTAAATGTAGACAGAGCTATTTAATTCAATAACTCAGTTTAAAGAGCATTTACAATCAGATCTTCAATCTTCGTGTTTACCTCTTTCCATGTTCGAGTACTATTAGCTTTTCTAGCTCCATCAACAGCTGCCTGATATTCACCCAGGTGAACCAGGGTAGATGCCAGACGTCCAAAATTAGAAACATTATTGTACAACAACTTAGCTGCATCATACATTTTTTCATCATAACAACGGTCACCGACCTGAAAAAGATGAACCATTTTCAGTAACCTCAGCTCAGTCCTATTTACAACTTAATATTGGGAAGGTTTTCTGTTCCTGTAAGATTTTTCCTTGAAATAAGATTCTATTAAGCTAATAAAATTCCTTAACTATTAATTTTCAAACTTTTTAAAAAAAAACTCAGAACAGGAAACTCACTTGTTGGATATGAGCATTGTTTGGCCCATTGATGAACTCTTCTAACTCTGCAAGGCGGTTTGTTTTAGCCAGTGCAAATATCAATTCTGTCTCCACATAGGACTCCCGAGCCTTCTTACGGGCCATCTGCAAGTACTTCACAAGTTCTTCCCAATTTCCTAGGTATAGAAAAAGAAAAAATCTAAACACTAACACCCAAGTAAATGAAACTCAGTACCAACTTTCTTTTCAAGGAAACACAGAGCATGACAAATTGAGTAAAATAATGTAAAACAAAACAAACCAAACTCACTGCCGTCAAGTCAATTTCAACTCCTAGCGACCTCTCCTTGTGTTTCTGAGTATCTCTATGGAAGTAGATTACTTGATCTTCCTTCTGAAGAGTGGCTGGAGGGTTTGAACCACCGCCAGCTTTGTGGTTAGTAGTCAAATGCCTTACGCACTATACCACTTTTCTATATCACTAGTGACCAAGAATAGTTTAATTTCCTTTTTCTCTTAAATTTGTAACATTTGAGTTCTATCAGGATTTTATGAGCATTCAGAGCACATGGACCTTACAGGTTCATAAAATGCAGCCTATCTTTATCTACACTAAGACAGAGAGGGTTTATAAAAGTTTTCAAGAGTAACCAGGCAATAGCCAACTCTTACTGCTTAGCTTAACCATAACTTAGGTACATTTTTTGAGGTCTCAAACACATCAAAGAAGTAATACCACTAGTATTGGCAGCCTGAACAACTTCCATGTAGGATGAAGGATCATCTGCTTTGATGTATGAATCAATGGCTTCTTTCACCATTCCTTTCTGCAACTGGGCTTTTGCAAGCTGACTCCAGACTGCTGGTTCATTGCAGCGTTCAGCAAACTCATATGCTCGATCCAAGTTTCCAATATGTTCAATCAAGACCTAGGCAACCAATTTTAAAATTAGGTTTACAATAAAATTAATCTTTCTCCATTACTACAAATGAACTTGTAGCATCTTATTGTTCTTCCCCTGCTATGGCAATACATTTATATTTAGCTTCACGGGTCCATGCATATAATGTTCAATCAGAAGACAGTGTTGTAATCTGCAATTTTACCTGTACTGCTGAAGTATTGACATCAAATTTCCGGAAAATGGCAAATGCTTCTTCAAACAGCTCATTGCTGATGGCAATATTGGCAATATCTGGGGCATCGTAATTATCTAGGCGGTTAATGTACTCCATAACACGTGTACGATCAGCCTTAATTGCAGTGAGGATAAGGAGGTTTTGCAGATTCCTTTAAGAAAAAAAGCTATTTGAGTGCAATACTTAAATAATAATAAAAAGCTTATCAGTCATAGAGAATAGAAGTTATGACTATAAAGCTGTTTTGTTTTTTTTTTTTTTCCCCCCTCAGGAAGTAGGGTAAGAAGGGGGAGGGGAACTCTAAGTTCCTTCCCAAATACTGATAGGCCAAAATTAAAGACTGAGCCAATGGATCCCCCTCATAGCATACCTATGTTCACTGAATACAGAGTTATCAAGGACAATTTTCTCCAGCAGTTCAATGAGTTCATTGGGAAGGTCTGCAGTCATAAAAGCCTTGACAGTTACTGACACTTCTTCAGGATCCTGAGTCTCAGACAAGGCTGTCTGCACAACCTAGAAAGGATATATAGGGAATAAATAACTGAGACTCAAGATAGTTTTAAAGATTATCTAATAAGTTGGGCTCTCACTGAAAATCACCTACATATACAATTTCTACCTTTCCCTTGCTTACTAAAACATTACTCATACTAAACCACTCCTCATTGTCACTTTAATGGCTACATATAAATCAACTATATAGATATGGCATCATACACTCAGTAATTCCTTTATTTTTAGCTATTTACATGGTTTCCATATGCTGCAATGAATATTTTTTTCCAGAAAGGTTGCTTGGGAATATCCCTTAGAAATGCTTCCTAGGAGAAAAATGAAATATTAATAGCCTCAACTACTCTTTTGCAAAATGTTTCATTTATACTTCCACCAGGAGTATTTAAGAATCACTATAATAAACCTAAATTTTCAGAGTTTTAAAAAATAATCTTTTAAATTTTACACAGGTATAAAACCACATCTCATCACTGTCATGTGCTTGCTAGTGAGATTTAATTTAGTCTTGATTTTGTCTCATCAATTCTGATTCTTGATTACCACTGTCTTGAACGTTTCCAATCAATTTAGTCACTTCGCAGGTATTAATATCAATCCTTTCTTATTTTATTATTAAGTTTGCTGTTTTCTTTTAACTATAATGAATCGAGAGTTTTACACAAACTGTCTTTTGGTATGTATTTTACTATTCTAATATTTGTAAATGTATACATTTATAGTATAATTTTTCTTTTCTGCTACTTTTTATAGTCTTCTCTCAGTTAAATACACCACTGATGAGTATATCTGCATATATGGTGAAGAAAAAGGTTTCATTCATAAAATCTTTAGCTTAATGAATTAAAAAACATGAACCTTAAAACACATTCATCAATTTTACCTGATCAATTAAGGGTCTTCTATAAGGATTGCTTTCCAGTAGCACACTACCCCATAATTCTGGATCCTTTCGGCGTACCAGGTAACGAGACAGACTCTTGAAGAGAGAATTCTCATTGCAAACCTAAATAAGATGTTAAAAGATTAATTTCAAGGTAAATAGCAAAGATTCGTGGAGACTGACTTTACTTGTGTTTATTTCCTATCACTTAAATCTAGTTATTTCATAGGAAACCCCATTAGTTTTATATATAATGTTAAATAAACCATAACCAAATTTTTCCCATTAAAATTCAACCAAGATAAAAGACATAGTTATTCATTTCTAATGGCTTTTTAAAAGCACCATGATACTGAGGCTATTTCTGGACTTTCTTTTTATTCTACTGGTCTGTTTATTCATACTGTTCTAATCATAAAGGTTTGTAATATGCTTTAAATCTAACTAGGGCAGTCCCCATTCTTAGCAATTTCTTTTCAGAGTTTTATTAGTTATTCTTATGTTTACTTTTCCGTATGTTTATTGTTTTGTGTATGTTGTATGTGTGTGCATAAATACACAGATGCTTTTATTTCCTAGCTCTGACCACTGAAAGATCCTAGAAGCAAATATACCTAGAATCCAGTTTTGGTTTCTAATACAATTCCTCACTAAAAGGGACCTTAATCTTTGGAGAAAGGGCTGATCCTAGGGCTTTAGAAAAGGTACAAAATGAGCTGTGGTATATCTCCTCGTGCCAGAGAATAAGGAAGTGCTCAAAAAAAAAAAAAAAAAATGCTGAAAACTTGTCACAAAGACATAGTAGCCACATTGAAGAGGTTCTCATCAGCCAAATCTAGGACAATTTGAGCATCAAAATAAATAGTAGTCATGGATTAGACCCACCAAATAAAAGAGAAACTCTTAGGTCCATGAATCTGTATGTGCTGAAAATTAGGAAGAAGTGTGGGGACTGGAAAACTTTCATTTTGCAAACAATACCTTAAGAATGGTTTAGGTGATAAATTACTAAGAGGTTAAATCAGAGAGGCACAGGGTGATTTTGATGAACAACAGGATGTTTGGTTTGGCAGGATTCTGTTTCCCCACAAACTGTTTAACATCTGCAATGGCCAAAAACTGACATCAAAAATGAGGGACAAATGGACATCATGTGCCAAACTGTAATCCATGACAAAGATGAAACATCACTTACACAATATTGTCAGTGGGAATTTATCATCTAAATCTAACAGGAGAAACCATCAGAGACGCTCAAAGTGAGAAATATTCTACTGGGTGGATGGAGACTTTCCATTCAAAAACTCAAAAACCAAACTCACTGCCATCAACAACTCATAGCAACCCCTCCTTAGGTTTTCCAAAGCAGTATCACTATGGAAGTAGATTGCCCAATCTTCCTTCTGGTGAGTGGCTGGTGGGTTTGATCTGCCAGCCTTCTGGTTACCAGTCAAATGCCTCCATTCAAAAGAATCATCCCAAATAAATTAGTCCGTAGAGGCAGACAGTTTGGTGGCCAGGGATTGGGGAGAAGTTGGAATGAGCTACTTAATAGTTACAGGATTTCCTTTTAGAGTGACAAAAGTATCTGGGAACTAGATGGAGGTGATAGCTACCCAATATTGTGAATGTCCTAATTACCACTGAACTGTTAACTTTAAAATGGTTCATTTTATGTTATGTGAATTTCACATCAAGAAAAAAATATATACAAATAAAACAAAGTTTGTCTTTCTTCACCAAAAAATGTCATGTCATGAAAGAAAGAAAAGCTGAAGAACTGTTCCAGATTAAGAGACTACAAAATTGGAATAAATAAGATTTTAAAGTATTATATCAATGTTTAATTGACCAAAGTTGTTAACTATAATATAGTTATGAAACAGAATATCCTTATTCTTAGGAAATAGAAGGGGTAGAGGGCCATTATGTATGCAGCTTATGTTTGGGTGTGTATGTATGTATGAAAGAAAACACAAGAACATAAATGACAAAGCTAATGAGGTTAAAACATTGTAACAGGTTAAAAAAATGTAGTCTTCTTTCCAGCTAGCAGTACTCACATTAATAAGTTCCAGATCACACTGGCCACGTTCATAAGCAACACATGCCAGATGTGGATCTCTCTTCTCACAATACTTTCCAACAACACGACTGTCATAATAGGGATTTTCACGAAGAAATCTCTCTGGGTTGTTATTACTATCTATATAGATTTTGGCTAGTGCGTTGTGAGTAGCAGGCTCCTCACAACCTTCATGAATTCTGGCCTCCAGCCAAGGAAGGAGGAGTTTCAATCTAGTTTGAAAAAAAAAAGCCAACACTGTATTATAAATAACACACACTTGACATGCTAACTATATAGTGCTGCATACAGTTACACAGGGACTTTTATATAAATACCTCATATATGCATTTTCACATATACTTTGTGGTTGTTGTTGTTGTTGTTATTTGCCGTCAAGTTGGCCCCGACTCATAGCGACCCCTCCTTGGGTTTCCGAGGCAGTATCACTACTAAGTAGGATTGCCCAACCTTCCTTCCGAGGAGTGGCTGGTGGGTTTGAACCACCACCCTTCTGGTTAGCAGTCAAGTGCCTTAGGCACTATGCTACCAGAGCTTCTATTCCTAATTAATTCACAAAATCTTATTACAAATTGGGAAATTAAGGCTTGGAGATAATTAATTTGCCCAGGATTATACACAAGTATTTAAGACTATCTCTTCATTCCTTCCAGTTCTAACACAATCAATATACACATTACCTAAACTAAAAGGAGCAGTACTCTAAATACATACTGGGAATCAAGTCTAGTAGAGCTTGAAAGGCTCCAAGTTTAATAGTTCTAATAGTCATATGATCATACCACCAAGTGTCAAGATTTCACTACGCTGTAATTTATTTTTTCAATGGTCCTGAAGACCATTCTTCTTTTACTTGTGATTTAAAACAGACAGAAAAAGCAGTATTACATTATTTTGACAATGAAATTCAAGTACTTATTATGAACACATTCTCATTACCCTAAAGATACTTATTTTAATTAACAAAGGCAAAAACTGAGCTCCTATGAACTTGTGCAACTCACGTCAACTGAAGTAACACTTCAAATTCAAGCTCAAACTCTTAAATGAGTATTATATTCATCTCCATCGTCCTTATATGCAGAAATTTTCCATGTTTAAAACATACAAATACAAATCTCATGAATACCATTAATAGGACACCTATTAACACGTTAAAATTAAACCCCTAAATTTCATAGGTTTTCTTGATAGCCTTTCATATAGCTATAATAATTTCCCACCAATCTACCAAACTCATTTACTGCATCAGCACTTCTTTTAACATTTTTATTGTGATTTGGGTGAAAGTTTACAGAGCAAATTCATTTTCCATACAGCAGTTCATATACACTTTGTCTCATGACACTGACTACAATTTCACACAATGCAACTCTCTTCCCACTTCTTCCCCATAGTTACCTCTTTCCTGTGTCCTTCCCTCCCACACACTCCTGCCACCCAAGCTGTCTCCCTGTGCGTACACAGCCCTTCTATTCTCCCATGATTGATCTCTCCAAGGAGTATATCTACCTGATGTAAATGTTCAGCTCATAATGCTTTTTGTTTGGGTGGAAGCCAGGGGAGGGAGTTCAATTCTAGACCTGAAAGGCAGCAAAGGGCCACAGTCTCAGGGGTTCCACTGGTCTCTATTAGACCAGCAAACCTGATCCTCACACGCCCACCTTTTATTGTTTTGTTTTTTTAATGATTTTGAGTTTTGTTCCACATTTTTCTCCCACTCTATCCAGGATCTCCTACATAGACCCCCCTCCTAGTAGTTGACAGTGGTAGCTGGGCACGATCTAGTTCTTCTGGTCTCATAGTCATATAGGCTGAGGATCGCATGGTATACCAGTCGCTAGGACTAATTGTTTCCACACGTCTTTGGTTTTTCTTCACTCTTTTTTATTCTGGATGAGGAGAGACCCATCATTGCCTCTAGATAGCTCCTTGCAAGATTTTAAGATCCCAGTAGCTACTTATCAGTGTAGGATATGGAACAATGTTTTTGTGTAGTATGTTATGCCAATTGAGCTTGCTGTCTCCTGCTATCAGCACTTCTTAAAACACTAGTTACTCAAAATGTTCCAGAGTGAAAAAAGCTTCATGGCCTAATAAGTATTAGAAGCTCTTAGACTGTATTTTCTTCTATTGGAAATCATAATTCATATTACTATTTTAAGGTATGCTACAAATTAAAAAAAAGTTTAACCCAAATTTCTACAGGAACTTGTGAAACTTGAAGTAACACCATACTAATTATCAGTCAAGAATTAGTTATTAAATATACTGGCATCACACACATACAAAAAAAAGTAGGCTTGCTACATACTTTATTTTAAAAATATACACAAAGCCAAACTACATAGGTATAATTATAGAACACAAAAAAAGTGATCAAGAAGGTCAACAGATTTTCTTATATGGCATCAGCAGTAATGTTTCAGAAAATAGATTCTTCAGAGCTATCAGTTAGCTTAGCACTTCCAAATTAGGTATCTCCAGTGATTTACTGTCCATGTGTTACTGAATAGATTCTAGGAAACTTTTTCTTATAATGTTAAACATTACCATATTAAAAAAAAGCTACTAACTAATCCCAGTTATGAAGGTTAAAATGTACCTGTTTCTTTTTTCAACCTCAGCAACAAGCTCGTCAGTAGAAAACTGACCTCTTACAACAAGAATTAAGTTTTTAATAACATCTTCAGAGCAATCAACATCAAGTAATCCTCCAATAACCACAGGGAGTCGACTTGGATTCACCTACAGGTTAAAAAAAAAGTAGAAGACTGCCATTATATTTGTTAATAAGCATACTAACTACCATCACGACCAGCTGCCACTGTGTGGATTCTGACTATGCTCCACAGAGGTTTCAATGGCTGTGATCTTATGAAAATACATCACTAAGACTTTCTTCTGAGGTGGCTCTAGGTTGACTCATACTGCCAAACTTTTTGGCCAGTAGCCCACTGCTTTACCATTAGTGCCAAGAGGAGTTTATAAAAAAACATCCCTCTTGTAGGCTGTTTTTTATTCAGTAATAAGCTGAGATTCTAAATTTGCAATTAGATAGAGGAATTTATCAGGAAGTCTGATTTGGTTAATTAGTTACCTAAGCATTTGTCTACAGGATAAGTAAGTCCAAAGAAACTAGAGTCCAAGAATGACTATGGCAGAGTATAATTAAAAAAAAAGCCCACATTACAGCAAAACTACCTTTCTACTTCTGTAGTTTGTAGGTCAAGTTACTAATACAGTATTTAAGATGGTTTTAAAAACTGTGCTTTGAAGAGTTACTTACCTTCTGTACATATATCTCTATATATTTTTGAAGATTATTTCTATATAAATAGAGCACCAAATCATGGACAAAGTCAAATCGATCGCACACAATGATAAGTGGTAACTGATCTGTTAGCTTCGCTTCCTAAATAAACAAACAAACAAATAAATAAATAAAAGTAAGCCTTCGTTTTCTCCTGTGAGAGCTTATCAAGTCTATGTAAAATATGAGAATCTCTTCTATGCTGATGGGAGAGGCGCACACAAACTTGGCTCTTTTGTTTAAGAAAGAAGTATCTCAAAAAAAAAAAAAAAAAGGCAAAGATCTCAATAACCAAAGTGTGCATGTCCTACACTTCAGTAAAATTTTACTAAGCAACACTTTGATTCACACTACAAAACACTAGCTCTTCCCACACATAACCCTTAACCATAAAAATTTACAATCACAGACAAATATAAGAAGTTAAGATTTTGATGATTCCAATAGCACTCAGGGTATAAAATCATCACACTAGGCAGTAACACTTGAATTAAATTTGGAGTTGATCTAAAGACCTACTACTATTACATTGTCAAAGTATGATATAAATGGCCTCACATTTGTTTCAAACTAATAACTTATGTTTGACCCTTCCTCCCCAATCCCACTCTACATGATCAGCCTCTACTACTCTATTCTAATCAAATCTACAAGGACAAGCATGATGGTGATAGCCATGAACTAAATATACCACATGTTGCTATTATTAGAAAAAGGAAGAAAAAGAAAAAATATTTAAAGATCTTTAAATGATCAACTGCTTTTACCAGTACCAATCCCAGCATACAATCATACTTACAACCTGATAAGGATGATGCTACAGGCAGTAGGGAAAACTTGTACTGGGCATTACCTGATACATGTCCTATAAATTCCACAGACATAAAGTACAACCCAAAAGACACAGTTTCCACGAGGAATTCATATATACATAAAGAATCATTCCTCAATAAATGATTCCTCTGTCACAGTCTATGAAGGAAGTAGAACTTTCCCCAGTGACAGCCACTAAAAACAATATTCGCATGGTTAGAATAATATGGGTTATTTGCAGCAAGGTTAGAATAAAGTGGTTTCTAAGACCATGCACGTCTGTCACCTGACTCTACAAAGTACAAAGATTAGTCTATGAGATGTTCAGAGAACATCAAGCTACACCTGGGAGTCATGAGAAACGCTGAATAAAAACCAAAATGGCTGTAAATCTGAAGTGGAAGCCCAGCTGCAAAGTATTCACTTTCTAAAACAAGTATTGTTCAACATAATGGAAACTCTGTGCTAACAGAAGATAGAATCATTTCTAGAAAGAACTTGTTTGTATCTACCTAAAGATTTCAGCAGACCACATTTTTCCCACTAAATAGTGAAATATTAGTAGGTCAACACATCAATCTTCTTCCTCACCCGTTTAAAACTCATTCGAAATATTTTACCACATAGGTGAAAAACATATTTACAAGTAATCTAAGATTACTTAGGTATTCTATTCTTATGCATGGGTGGTTTAGGACTTCTGCTGGCAATGACAACTATAGTGTATTCCAACTGAAATTGAAAAAAAAACTAGGATCTTTTCTTGATTGCCTAGATTTATACACAATACATGGAAATAATGCTATTAATGTTTTTTAATTGTTTATCTAAAGGTTTATTTCCAGTTATAATGATTAAAGATTTTTCAGGCCAAAACTGTTATATTAATACATTCAAAAGTTTTCTTAAACATGAATTTATTCTTTTCACAAATATTTACTGATTATCTATGTACCAGGCATTGTTCCTAGCAACAGATAAATAGCAGGGAACAAAGGAAGTGGAGTCCTTTCCCTCAAAGAACTGAGATTCTAATGGGAAGAGACAATGTCTCAATAGTGGAAAGTGCTATGAGGAACAAATAAAGCAGTGTTAAGTGGGATGGGGTGGAGATGGGTTCTAATTCAGCAGGATAATCTGGGATGTTTTCTCTTGTGACATTTGATCAAAAACCAAGTAAGGTAAGGGAAACAGGCATGAGAACCGGACAGAAAAGTGGTCCAGGGTGAAAAAGTAGCATGTCCAAAGGCCCTGAGGAAAGAGAGGGCTTAGGGGACTTCTGGGAATAGTAAGCAGGTCACTGTGGTTGACACAAAACCAGGAAGGAAAGTACAGAAAATAAGGTCAAAGGTAGTAAGGAGCAGATCATGGGTCTGAAGAACAATTTCATGCTTTCTACAAAGAACTATAGTTCCCCAAGGTGAAGGTATGATCAAACAATGCTAATGACACCATTTCATCCCCTCACAGGCAGCTTTAGAGAAGGAGGAATTACAGTTTACAAATCTCTATTCCTGGTGGCTAGCACATAACTGCTACTCAAATATTAAAGATCAGATTCAGAGAAGTATTTTTCTTATGGTCACAGAATTCATATACACCACCAATCCATTATCATGCAGCTAGTACCTACAAAATAAAGTTTAAAAATAGTGGTAATGAGAGGCATTGTGGCTGTGTATTACACATCAATAAGGAAAAGAGGGGAAAACGGTCTTTATATTCATTCTCACTACTAGGGCAAGAGGCTGAACATAATAATAGCATTAATGATAATAATTAGTATTCCACTTCCCTCTCAGATTATTTAAACATCAGACACTACCAAACCAAAAACCGAATTCACTGCCATCTAGTCAATCCCAACTCATACCGACCCCTCCTTGGGTTTCTGAAGCAGAATCTCTATGGAAGTAGGTTCCCCAATCTTCCTTCCGAGAAGCTGGTGGGTTTGAACCGCCAGCCTTCTAGTTAGCAGTCTAATGCCTTAGGCACTACACCACCAGAGCTCCTCAGACACGACAGTCACCTCTAATTTAGGATGAAATTAAAATTTCTTCAAGGAATCAGGAATAATTAAAAATAGCACAGCTTATTAATAATGGTTACTACTTAAACATCTATGAGACATACAAAGTACTAGACAAACTTCAACTTACAGTCAAGAAAACAGGAGCTCAAATGCATTATTTAACTTTCCTGAAGTAACAGAACTAATCATTTGTTGAATAAACAATGGCTAGTAATCAAAAGAAATGGGATTTAAACTAGGTCTGAGTAGTTCAAAGCCCACAATCCATACCATTGTCTACTGTATCAGGCTTTTACCACATCTGATCAAAGTCCATGGGCTAAGCAAACTAAGGCAGGATCCAGAGGATTTTTTTGGGGGGGAAGGGGAGTGGGGTGGAAGATTGAGAACTTTGTTATTTAAATAGATAGCTCATTTAGTCCTGCTTACATCTATCTATATCATATGTACTTCCAAACCAATCCAACTCTATTAAGACCCAAGAACAAGAACATTTAATGAGAAGTGACTGAGGGTCAAGGTTAAAAATATCCCATGTGAAGCAAAAAAGTTACATGATTAATAATAAAAAAGAAAAAAATAATAATGAAAACTAAATCACTGTAAGAATCGTTTTAAGTATTTACCAAAAACCGGCATACTAGTCAAGCATAAAGCATATCTTTTCACTTCGAAGTTCTTTGGACACCAGAAGTTTTAGGTTCAATCACATCATCCTAGTTAGAAGAACCAGACCATTCATGATGGTCAAGACATTCTAGAATTCTATCTTTGGATCTAAAATGAAGGGAAACTTCATCACTTTGACTGCCTTACCACTCTGAAACCCCTGAGAGTTTATCTATTCAACGTGAAGCCTTGTTAGTAAATTCTTCAATGGAATAATCTGTCAGTGCACTTATAGAGTATTTTGGGAGGGAGGAAAAGCCCATTTTTTTCCCTACTGAATTATAAATATTTTGGTTGTAGTTTCAATCTAGGAGCTCTAGTAGCGTAGTGCCTAAGGCACTTGACTGCTAACCAGAAGGCTGGTGGTTCAAACCCACCAGCCACTCCTCGGAAGGAAGGTTGGACAATCTACTTCCATAGTGATACTGCCTTGGAAACCCAAGGAGGGGTCGCTATGAGTCGGGTCCTACTTGATGGCATATAACAAAAACAACAGTTTCAATCTAAAATTCTTCCTGAAGATGAAACATTAAACTTAAGAACTTTATATTCAGTCCTTGCAATCATTTCCCTCTTAAAGACAAAATATTTCTGTAATCTGATTGTTCTACAGTATTCCTGGTCTTTTATATACAGCTGCCAAATTTAAAAGTTTTATTTTCCTTACAAAGTAACTGGCAGGTGTAGTATAAAGCTAAAGCTAAGTTAAATATTAAATAAAATTAACTGCCTTTAGGAATGTTTTAAAGAACTGAGACTTTTAAACTCTTCACTCCAACAAAGGCAGCCCCTACTTCTCTAAAATTTACTTCATGTGTAAGAAAACTGAGTTTCGGCTTGATTGTAACTTTTATTTTGTGAATTACACTTGATTAATACTTTCGTTCCCAGAGTCAGGCTAATCTGATGACAGAAAAACATAATAACTCTGTATTTTTGTCTGCCTACAATAGATTTCTTTAAAATGATAATGAAGGCAAGCTGAGCTTCATCTTCAAATGCAGCCTGAACAGGACCAGGTTTGCAGTCTGATAGAGCCTGGTGGAACCACTGAGACTATGACCCCTAGCTGTCCTCAAGGTCTGGGATTGAACCCACTCCCTTGGCTTCCAGACAAACAAAAGACAGGCTTATGAGCTGACTATTTACCTGAGGTAGATATACTCCTTAGAGAGAATCATGAGAGAAAGGAGGGCTATTTATGCACAGGGAGACAGCTCAGGGGACAGGACTGCATGGAGGGATGGACATAGGGAAGAAGTAACTACGGGGAAGAAGTAACTACGGGGAAGAAGTAACTACGGGGAAGAAGTAACTACAGGGAAGAAGTGGGAGGAGAGCTGTTGCATCGTCGGAAATTGCAGTCAATGTCATGAAACAAAGTATATGTGAGCTGCTGTATGGAAAGTGAATTTACTCTATAAACTTCCACCCAAATAATAATAATAATTTAAAAAAAAAAAAGCAGTCTAAATGATATTCTGAAATGACACTGATGATTTACACTACTCAATTTTTCTTCCCAAAGTTAAAATGAAAGGAAATTCCTTTGAGATGGTGCTTTTATCTTTTAAACAGATGGTCTTTCTCAAGTATTTCTTACCAGTTCCCTTCTCTATTTCAGAGAAAACCACAGAATATTAAGTTTAGAAGAAATAATCTAGAAGAACAATTTCAGAATGCTAAGAAGTTGACATTTATGGAAAGAACATTTTACAACTATGACCAAATCCCTGCAGAACGGATCTTCAATCCACCCAGAAAACACATTACTCAAAACCACTTACCTTGAGAAAATTCTTGACTCGTTCAGGATCGTAGCAGTTGCTTTCTCTACAGATTCTTTCGACTTCTTTGATCTGCCCAGTCTTACAAGCTGCCTGAATATATTTAAAGTGCACATCTGGGTCCTGACTAAAGTTAACAATGGATCCCAGAAAATAAAAGAGACCTTAAAGAAACATATAATTGAAATTGAGCATAGGTGCACCTTTGAAAATGACAGAACTGAAAAACATTTAAACAACCAAAAACAGTTATACGTCCCAAGAATGAACCTGAACACTAAATACTGCCAAATAGAAGCTGCTTGCTCAAGAAGTTTAATCAGACTACTAATTAATCTAGGAACCAGTTCAATAAAATTGACTTTCACTTTGATTCCAATTCAATGTTTTCCAATAGACAGAAATAATTTTGGGCAGCTGCTCAATACCAAAGCATATTAGTACATCATAGGTCACATGAGAAATTTTAAATCAAGTCCCTTATACCAGCTGTTTTTCCACATGTAGCGAATAGGAAATATACAAAAGCAGTTTGGAAAGAATTTAATGCAGTTCTGTCCAATAAAATTTTCTGCAATGATGAAAATGTCCTATATTTGCACTGTATAGTGCAGTAGCCACTAAACACATGTTGTTGTTGTTGTTGTTGTTGTTGTTATGTGCCGTCGAGTCGGCCCCGACTCATAGCGACTCCTCCTTGGGTTTCCGAGGCAGTATCACTACGGAAGTAGGATTGCCCAACCTTCCTTCCGAGGAGTGGCTGGTGGGTTTGAACCGCCAGCCTTCTGGTTAGCATTCAAGTGCCTTAGGCACTATGCTACCACATGTGGATACTGAATATTTGAAATGTAGCTGAGGAACTAAGTTGTTAATTGTATTTAATTCTGATTACTTTCAACTTAAATAGCCACATGTTGCCAGTGGCTACTATACTAAAAACACAAGTTTAGGGCATAGTTAACATATAGAATCTCTTATCCTTGCTGTCTAGATCACTATCACAAAGAAAGGAATAAAAAGTAACCGGGGACCAGAAGTTTAGCTAACGAACCTAAGGACCACCCAGCAATGAGTACATTAGTACTCTGTATGGCAGTGGTTTTCAACTGGGGGTGCTTGTCCTCCCAGAACAAACTGGCAATGTCTGGAGACATTTTTGGTTGTCACAATGGGAGTGAGTTGTCTGATGCTACTGGCATCTAGTGGACAGAAGACAACCCTGGGGATATCTATAATGGACAGAGCAACCCTCCCTCCTACCCTACACCAAAGTTACCCACCCCAAAATATCCAGTACAAAGGTTAGGAAACCCTGCTGAACAGTAACAAGACACAAAATGGTCCTTTATCTAGAAACAGTTGCCATTACAGAGTCAGACAACATGAGATCATACTACAACTGAATATTAGTATTTTCACCTTTTAGTTATATAGGGGCTTTGTCATCATTGTGTATCTTAAAATTCTGCTTTTAATTCACCCATAAAACTGACAGTCTTGTTCATGACATATCCCCAAGGACCCAACACAAGCTTTTAGAAAGATTATGATTACAATTTATTGGAAATTCTAAGTCTACCTCTCTTGGCTGTCTTAAGTAACTTAACCAACTCAAAACCTTGTAATTACCTTCAAAACTCTTGAATGATTCAAAAAGTTCAATCAGAGACTGAGTTGACAGTTGCTCATGATACTTAGAAGCCACTTGAACACAAATCTGCAGATTCTGACGAATATTGGCAGATAGCATGGCCCTGAGGCATTCTAGGGAGTCTTCTACTGATAAGGACCCAAAATAATTCACTAACCACTAGAAGACAAAATGAATAAAAGAATCAATAAACAAAACAATGTTGAGCCTCATGGGGGTACAAAATTACTAGCACTACAAACACATCTGCAGTGTAACAATAAACTAATACCATTTGTTAGGCAAGAGACTGAAATACCTCAGGGTTCAGAAGATGGGTGTGAACGACTGCACGTTTTATGTCATATAAGTCAGTGAAGTGTTCCAATGCACGCTGCAATAGCCCAGCCTTTTCACAAAGTTGAGCGATATGAGCCCGGTCATAATGTGTGAACATCTGATTTCCCAGAATAGCATCTGCAACCTATAAAACCACAGACAAAATGAGTTCATTTTTTACACCTCATTGATACCAGTATTCTACATCCAGATCACATGTTTAAGATTCAACAGATAAAGGAGACAAAATATAAGGGAATGTTAGTTAATTTTTTTCAACAAGGAATATGTGTCATCGATAGCTTCAAGTAACAAGAATCTTAGCAGCTCAGAATGACTACAAAAAAGTACTGAAAACACGTCTAAAAAGCATGAAAAACATACTTGAGGTGCATGCATAAGGTTCATCTCAAGTAACCGGGTCTGTAGAGGACCTTCAGATGGGCGATTATTCTTCAGGGCATCAAGCAAAAATGCAGTACACTGCTGAATTAGATTGTACTCCATAAAGACGTCCACAATCTAAAAAAAAATGATTAAAAAAAAAAGTTTCAAGATGTTTAAAAAGGACTGTTTCTGCTGACAATATGTAAATGAAGGGAAATAAAATGGCATATACATAGTATGCCATCCACTCTTTTGTGACTTGTTTTGTAAGAAACTTTACGTTTATCCATATAATTCTGACAAACTCAAAGTTTAATCCATTTTTCTCCAAAGTGTTTTAAGCAGCTCCTCCTATTCTCCATTTAAATAAAAATCTATAAAAAATATACTTTAGTATCTTTACCTGTGTGATATCAGCAAGAGGCTCTTCATCCTGAACCAACATTTGAGCAAACTGCTGACCCTGATCTGGACTGATACGCATTACATTTCTCAGCAGAAAGATCCAATCTGGAGTATATCCAACCTATAAATGGACAAAAACTTAAAGCCACCTGTATAGTTTCATCTTTTTAGTATTTAGAGGTTTCTTCTACAATAACATTTTGCCAAGTACTTGTAAAAATACAAATTCAATTTCAATTAAGGATGATCAATTTGATCTTGGTTTATATTAGACAAAAAGAGACCTTGTTGATGACACAGCTGAACAAAGAGCTGCACATTTTAATTACTGGTTTATCCATTTTCAATGAATGACCATTTCAATAGGTTAAACATGTCTCTGCCATCTTACAATCTGATAAGCCATAAAGAGTAATTGTTTCTATTTTTCATTAAGTGTGAATTCTATATATGAGAGCTAAGATAGCTCTTGAAACTTTTCCAAGTACTTTCAAAACTTAAGAAAATTCACTATTAAAGTCACTAAGAGTTACCATGGTCTAATTTCTATCTTAATGTTTTAATGAATTTACACCGAGAATTTGTCTTCACTATACTCACTTTTTTAGCATATAAAACAATTTTCTGGACTTGACCTGTTTCTGCAAAGCACTGAATGACTTTATTTGGGACATTAGCCCTCAGGTATACACTTAGTGCCAATGTAGGGTCCACAGATTTCACAAGATCACCAAGTTCTTCAGAACACTCCAACTGTTCAGAGAAAAAAAGATTGTTTAATGATCCAGGAGCTGTTTTACAAAAATAACTGATACTAATTCCACTATAAATAACTGATAGGTACTTATTCAATTTTCCTAGAATATATTATAAATAAATATACAGGACACATGGGTGATAAAGACTCTGATCTCGAATTCACAGCAATTTATTGACAGAATTCTCGACACACCCTAATAAAACAAGGATAATAAGCCCACCAAGATTTCACACTTACAGGGATTACTACCTACCTTGTTAAGATTATAAATATTTTATTTAAAGGAAAAATCTTGTACTTCTAACTATTAAGACAATTCTGTAATCAGACCCACATGTTCCCAATTTTTCAAAAATGCTACATCAAAAATTGTAATGTAATCTTATCCCATGAAAATGTGATATTGAAGGAGCCAGAGGAGGCTTACTGTAAGGACCATTATTAAAATTAGGGTATAACTTATATGACTGAAGGAACTAAGCTCCATTATATTTCTGACTTCTGGATTTAAGTCTACAAGGCAGGATGCTAACTTCACAAAATGAAAGAACAGATAAAAATGTTATAATTTTTAGGTGGTACACACCAACAGATATTATCTAAAATGCTTTAATAAGTTAGCCCCCGAATCTAGAAAGTAGCTCCCTAGAACAATTTTGTTTTACGTACAAGAATTGATTTTTTACTTCTAATGGTTACCTCAAGGAGTTCTAGTGGCTCTGTGGATAAAGCACTGGGCTGCTGACCAAAAAGTTGGCAGTTCGAACTCACCAAGCCATTCCACAAGGAGAAAAATAAGGCAATCTGCTTCCATGAAGATTTACAGCCTTAGAAACCCTATGGAGCAGTTCTGTTCTGTCCTACAGAGACGCTATGAGTTGGAATGAATTGGATGGCAGTGGGTTTAATTAATGGTTACTTCAGAGAGTAGTCTTTGTAAACTAATACTCAGTGCTGAGAAATGAAAAGTTCTATCAAAAGTCCATACCTTTTAACAGAACATGCTAACTAATGAAAAGTAACCAGTATCCCCTTTTCTACTAATTGATCACAAAATGTTAATGATACCCAAAAAGCTTTCAACGTTGTTATATATGTCAACTCAGTTACCTTGGCTGTTCCTGTCCTTCCTTAACTTAAACAATTAGGATGGACATCAAATATCATTACTCAGAGTATACTTTAAACAGTACCACCTCAATTCTTGACAATGCATAAGACATGGGCAATTCAACATTATCACTTTGTGGAAAAAGGCTATTTATTTATGGTGGTATGAAAGGACTAATTAACACTGGTGAGTTGCTTCAAATTGTCTGTTGCCTTACAAATAAGCAGCATTTTACATAAAAGGCTCTACAGAACATAGTACCATTAGGTCCTCTATGTAAAAAGAAACTAATAAGGACTGGATGAATATAAAAGGCACAAAGAAATGCTATAGTATGGAAACCTGGTTAACAACATAAAAAAGGTACATATTTAAATAAATTTTTTAAAAACTGAGTTAAATATTTCTCCACGCAATACCTATTAACATACCGTGAAACCACTTTTGGAGACAGTACTTCAGTAAAGAGAGAGCACCATGCTGTCTTGTAAACACATCTATGAGTCAACATTTTACGTAACATTGTTTCTAGCACATGTGAACATGCTTACCAGCAGCAAATACCACAATTTTGATGATACTTTTGAAATTTTAAAAGAAAAAATACTTGTATGGTTTAAACTACTGTGCATATCAAGTGTGGAATATACGACTATATTCCAGTGTCACAAATACTGACAAATATGAATGCATAACTCAAGTGAGCTTCCTATACTTAGCTTTTCCTAAAGCAAAAGGGCAACAACTAACTTCCACGGTTAGTAGTATTCTAAGCAAGAATATTGGATTCTATTTAAAAAATTAAACAACAAAAATGTCCCACAACAAATAAATATATTTAATATATTTCCACAAAGAAAGAAATTTATGCATCTCATGCAATGTCTGTTCCTCGAACAGATAATGGATATATTAAGTAACGGACGGACACATTTTAGTGCAGTCTTTCTAGGCTTGCTTTCTAACTTGCTAACATGCTATTTAATTCAGTCAAAGCAAAGTATGTTGACAAGCTAACCTACCTTATCTTCTTTTAACCATTTCTCCAAAAGCTGTTTCCGCCCTTGCTGAAGTACAGGTCTACACAGTTCTAAGGATTCATATTTATTCAGCTGGCCCTGGTCCAAAAGAATTCCAAAGTACTGAAGTAAAGGAGAAGTTTGACCTGGCTGGGCTGGGACACTCTGGAATCGACGGATAGTGTCTGGAGTACGGAGGATTCCCTTTAAGAAAGTGAAATTTTAAAAACTTTTAAGATCATTCAAACATCACATGAATAATTCTGAGTCTCTTACATTAATCATGCCTTTAAGAGGCATGATACTATCTACTAATATCAAAGTTCTGATCTATATCTGTAATAAAGATTCAGTCAATGTCTCTTATAGCTCTGGTTCTATGTTATATATATTCAGAATTAGAAATATACCAGTTTTAACAGCAATATATAAGAAAATAAGCATAATAATAGAGCATTTACAGCTAGATATTATCCCAAGTTCACATTATGTGCAAATCTCATAATAAATACTGGTTAGAAATTATGAGGTGTCAGTTCAGTCCAACGTAACACAATGGAGTTGGGAATAAATGAAGTTCAATTTCAGACAATTACCTACCATAAGTTGGACAGGATCTACTTAATCCCTAAACTTTCATTTTTTATTTTTTCATTTCCAACTTTTGATAATATCAGTAATGATTTATAGAAGTCAAACAGTATTACACCTAAGTTAACTAAGCATTAATACATGTATGTAAATCATAGCTTGCTAGATCTACATATTCTTCTAACGTTCTGAATTTTAAATGGCTAACTAAATACAGAGGCACAGACAAGCAATCTTCGTATCCTACTAAAGGAATTTATAGCCTAATAAAAAGGTATTATCTCTGTGGAAAGCTGGTTCCTCTTAGAGCTGTATTAGAAGCAGAGAATATTAACATTAATTTAATCATGGCAACCAAATTTTCATAACTGTTTATTTACCTTTGGTGCATTCGCAGCCACTTTTGCTGCCTCTGAGTAATTTCCCTGGGCAAAAAGAGCATTAAATTTCCTGGCAAATAGTTCTTCAGCCCCAGCTAAGTTGTTACGTACAGCCATTCTCAAAGCCAAATCAGGATTTTGTAGGACATTGGTGATGTAAGGAATTATGTTTTCTTCTTCCACACATACTGACAGAACCTGCAATTTATAGATTAATGAATAGCTGCAATATGTTTATTTGGATATAAATGATGTCAAATCTGTCTGTTGAGACTACTAAGTGACTTCTTAGGGTCATAAAACTGTAGAACTGTGATAGCTGCACTTTCTTGGTAGCCATTAAAAAAAGAGAAAGATAAAAAGAAAGAAGCTAGGAAAGAGAAGAGTAAGGAGATTTAAAAATGAGTGCCCTGGGGGTGCTAAACAATTTTGGGTTTCCTAAAATATGGCCATTCTGTCATGTAAAACTCCCTACTTCATACTGTCTAAGCTCTGAATCAATTCTACATGGCTTATAGAATCTAGTGAATGCAATCTTGACAACTTTTAGAAATGACTCTGAAGAAGGTACAAAATCTAAACTTTAAGGCTTCTCTAAAGAAGTGTAAATTAGTCTTTTGTGTGTGTGTGTGTGTGTGTGTGTGATTTGGGAGAAAGTTTACAGATCAAATTCACTTTCCATACAGTTCATACACTTTTCTCATGACATCTGACTACAATTTACCACAATGCAACAGTTCCCCTACCACTTCCTCCTGATAGTTACCTCTTCCCTGTGTCCATCCCTCCATGCACTCCTGCCCCCTGAACTGTCTCCCTGTGCATAAACAGCCCTTCTTTCTCCCATGATTGTCCTCTCCAAGGAGTGTATCTACCTCAGGTGCATGTTCAACTCATATGCCTATCTTTTGCTAGGCTGGAAGCCACAGGTGTGGGTTCAATTCCAGACCTGAAGGGCAGCTAGGGACCACAGTCTCAGTGGTTCCACCAGGCTCTATCGGACCAGCAAACCTGGTCCCCCCACCCTTATTTTCCCCAACAATGATTTTGAGTTTTGTTCCACATTGTTCTCCCTCTCTATTCATGATCTCCTACATAGATCCCCCTCCGAGTGGTTG
>NW_006921783.1:1259129-1273990 GCF_000298275.1 Orycteropus afer afer | reverse complement strand
TTCTCCCACGCTAACCAGGATCTCCTACATAGATCCCCCTCCGAGTGGTTGACAGTGGTAGCCAGGCACCATCTAGTTCTTCTGGTCTCATAGTCGTATAGGCTGAGGATCGCATGGTGTACCAATGAATCTTTGCTTTTCTTCATTCTTCTTTGCTCTGGACAAGGAGAGACCCGTTGTTGTATCTAAATGGGTACCTGCAGGCTTTTAAAATCCCAGTTGCTACTTGCCAAAGTAGGAGGTGGAACAATGTTTTGTGTAATATGTTATGCCAATTGAGCTTGATGTCCCCTACAACTATGGTGCTGAATCCACAGGTTCAACTACTCGCTCTCTGAATAGCTGGCTGTGACCAAGAAGTGACTACAACCTTGTCCCTTGTCAGCTCTACTATACCTCTGGGAATTCCTACAGAACATACAAATACTTCTGTAGAACCACTGTCCGCCAACCCTACACATGGTCTTGGATACAATCCCTGCTGCACAGACATATGTAATAGTTCAGCCTGCCCACCCATCTATCCACTCATATACCCGTGTTTACCTTCACTGACAATGCAGTGCTGTATGTGCAAAAGGTTTCATGTTTGTTGTCTGTACTCCCACGTACCTCTCTACGTCTTCTTCTTCCTCAATGCCACCATGTTGATCATATAGTCGTTTTTAATGCTAGGATTTTTCTACAAGAATGTTTCAGTAATTTATTTCAATCACATTTACATTCCAAAATGCCAGATTAATGCACTCAGTATGGGCAGGGGCACTGATTCCTCAAGCACCTACTATAATGCAAAGTACTCAATAAACCAAAAACCCCACTGTCATTAAGTCGATTCCAGCTCATAGTGAACCTAAAGGACAGAGTAGAACTGCCCCACAGGGTTTCCAAGGCTGTAAATCTTTATGGAAGCAGATTGCCATATCTTTCTCCTGCAGAGCTGCTGTGGGTTTTGAACTGCTGCTTTTGGTTAGCAGCCAAATGTTTTAACCACTGTGCAACAAGATCTCCTTAGGTATAAAATCGATGTTTAGTAAATGCTCACCAAGTAGCCTTAATGATACTGAAAGAAGTAAGAGACAAATGTATGGTATCAATAAAGGGCAAGTTCTAATTGTTTCAGGGTACTATAACCCACACCATTGGTCCTCCTAAAAAGTCACTCCAATAACGCTACTCTGCCCTCCCCAAGAGCTAAGCTACTGTCAAATGCCCTAGAGAGAGAAAAGAAAGGGAGCCCTTCCTTAGTCATCCATCCCTCTACCCAGACCACATCTCATTATATACCCAAGGTTGTAACTATTTTTATATTACCTGTAACATTTCTCATACTATTATAATTGTTTGTCACTGCTCCACAGGAGCAAAGGGTCTGTTCTTCATTTATGTTTAACTGTATTACTAGTACCAGGCAGTGACTAACATAAAGCACACGGTTAATATTTTTAGGTAACGAAAATGGGAATTTTTTCAACCCAAGATTGACAAGAACTGAGTACAATTTTAGAACTTAGTAACCAAATGGATCCCACCCCCACTTTTAATTCAACTCTTACCTCCTAGGAAAAATGAAGATGACTAACACAAATTCAGTTCCAACTATACTTTCTGAAGCTTCCTATTGATCACACCTTTTTCCCAACACCAGTTCTATCTTTAATCGTACTTCTGGATTATTCTACCAGATTTCTAGTACCCAAAACGTAAGATCTACAGAGGGGTCAGAGGAGGTTTACTATTCCTGTATCTTCTAAAGTACTCAGTTCTACCAAGTTTGGAATTTAAGCTGAAGAGCAAAGGTGTTTATGACAGGAATACTGGCTATAATGTCATCTTGATTGCTTTTGCTTTCTCAATCGATAGAAACCATGCATTTATCACTTAATGGTAATGGCCCAGTTAGCAGTCTGCTTTGATAGAAAAGTAAAGGAAATCTCTGAGGCTTAACGCTAGTATAAACACCTAACTCCTCACTCAAATCAGCTGGCACTAAAACTGGGGGTGTGGAGGTGAGTGGGGAGGGTAGTTTAACTATCATTAAGTTCCCAGAAGCAGAGTTATAAATACTAAATACATATGGTGAAATCATTCCACACTATCTTTAGATTCCTTATCTTAAAAATGTCAGCACAATAACAGAAATAAAAAGTTTTCTGGTTTCACAACTTAATAACTGTTAAAAATTCTCTAAGTAACTAATGCAGTTCACCAGAAGGCCAATTCATTTTTTATTTTTCAAAGACAGACACATACAACTGAGAATACTGAATTTTTAAGACTACTTTTATGTCAGACACTGACTAGTGCTAAAGATATAAATAAACAAAGGTAAGTCCTTTCCTAATGAATAATAACTGAGACAGTCAAGTAAGCAATTTTAATTCAGTGTGATAAGTACAACGATAAGGGATGTACGATGTAGGGGCATAGAGAAGCAGCACCTAACCAGGTCTGGAGTTGAAGAAGGGGAAAGACAGGTAGAGAACTCATTTTCTCTACAGAATTTCCCTTTCATACACATACCAAACCCAAAATCCACCACCATCAAGTAGGACTGCCCCATAGGGTTTCTGATGCTATAATCTTTTACAGAAGTAGACTTCCATATCTTTCTCCAATGGATCAGTTGATGGGTTTGAACTGCCAACCTTCTGATTAGGAGCCTCGTGCTTTCAGTATTGTGCCACTAGTCCTCCTTCATATACGTACAAGATTTCATAAACCAACTGATTAAAAGGGGAGGGGGGGACAAACTTCTATTTCCTTTGCTCACTATCCAGGAAACACACAAAGTTGGAGGAAGACTATCACAAGGCAAGACCAGCAATAGTACTAAGTTTTAAAATTCCACCTATTCTTCAGAAAATAAAATATTCCCTGGTAGAACACTTCCAATTACATTAAAATACTAAGAAAACAGAAAAAAGACCATTTGTTAGGTAGTGTAAGTTTGTCAAATGTGACAAATTCAAACAGCTAATATTTTTCCTATCCAAATAGATAACTGTCCAGGTAGCTTGCCAACAGCTACTATAACATATTATCCTCCAACACTAAATATTTAGTAATAATTAAGGAGTTAGGAAAAAGGATGTAGGAATAACTATTTCCCCTGTAGCTTATAATCTATTTTAGAGATTATAAGAATAAAGTCTCTAGGGAAAGTAAAATGACTTGTCAAATGTGGCCCAAGTACTTTCTTGGCACAGAGATTCACTTCTTTTGACAATAAAGATGCATTGTTGTTGTTAATGTGCCGTCAAGTCGGCCCCGACTCATAGCGACCCTCTCCTTGGGTTTCCGAGGCAGTATCACTACGGAAGTAGGAATGCCCAACCTTCCTTCCGAGGAGTGGCTGGTTGATTTGAACCACCAGCCTTCTGGTTAGCAGTCAAGTGCTTTAGCCACTATGCTACCAGAGCTCCCATAAAGATGTATATACAGGATTAAAAAGAGTAGGTATTCACACTTCTGTATTTTCAGGTATGTATTATTTTCTGACATCTAAAGTTACAACCTACTTTTTGGAAAAAGTTTAACAGTTGCAAGTATTATTTTATTGCTTAATATCACTGTCAAGGTTTCCTTACTTGTCCCTTTCTGTTGACTCCAATTATTCCAGCTGTGGCTTCATGAGGTGCTGTAACAAAGATTGTTTCTCCACTGATTCTATTCATGTAGATGCAGGTGCCAGTCTCAAGATCATAGAGGTGGATATAACCATACTTAGTTATCAGGAATACAACATCATGCTTTTCACTGATCTGTTTAAAAAAATCAGTACTTCAGTAAAATAATGAATCTACAAATAGAATGTAAGAAAATGTACTGTGATTCTATTTTAAAGATGGTGAAATTCTAGAACAAGGGACTTAAATGAAAAATTAAAAACTAGTATTTATGTTTGACCACATTTAAATATGGAATAGTCTAAGTTCTTATATAAAACACAAGCATATGAATGAGATCTGTCAGAAGACATTATATGAACAACTTAGGATAACCCAGTTAATACATTACATGGAAGTTTCAGTATTATTTCACAAAATTTCACTAATAACTATCTTAGAATGAAGGGTAATCTTTTTAAACACCACTTAAATTATATGAGCAGTTTTTGGAACTGCTTTTAAAGAGATGTTTAAAGTTCATTTATTTTGCCTAAAATACCTGCATTGCAACAGGAAAGTCATTTTGTGCTTCTGGAGGAAAGAAAACATCCACCGCCTTCTTTGGAAAAGGCTGGTTCCCTGTAGGTGGTGTGCCAACTTCAATGATATGTAACTGTTCAAAGAAAATAAATTCAATCCATGTCATTTTAGTTTTGTGTAATTCACTGTACATAAATTATATTTCAATAAAATGTATTTTAAAAAAGAAAAAAAGAAAATTCATATAAACCTACATCTTTTAGCAATCAAGAATCAGTTCATCATAGTAGCTTTATTTGTTCCCAAACTGGAAACACCGAAATGTCCTACAATAGGTAAGTAGTTAAACTTCAGTATATTCATCTATGGAATACTACTAATCAGCAAAAATAAAGAACAAAAAGACACAGGTAAAAATAAAGAACAAGAGGACATAGGGAGGAAGTGGAAAGAGAGCCGTTACACTGTGGGGAATTACAGTCAATGTCCTGAAACAAAATGTGTATGAAGTGCCATATGGAAAATGAATTTGTTCTGTAAACCTTCACACACATGACAATAAAAATTTTTTTAAAAAGTAAGGAACAAACTATTTTTACCTGCAACAATGGGATGAATTTCAAAGGCATGCTAAGTGGAAAACAGCCCATCACCAATATCGATATTCTGGTTTTGTTATTATACTATAGCTATGTAAGATGTAACTATTAGGAGAAACTGAGTAAAGGTACTGGAGATTTCTCTGAACAATTTTATAATGGCTAGCCCCTAACTGCTATCCATTGTCATTTATTTCTCTTCATTTTCCAAGCCTAGTTCTATAGCACTCTTAGCTATTGTGGCTATCCAATATCCTTTCACTAAATATTTTATGTTTTAATCAACCAGACCTTGTTTCTCTTGCCTGCAACTAAAAACTCTAAATACAAAGTACTTCGATTTGTTCATTATAAAAAGCAGTTCAACTGCTGAATGGTTCTCAACCTTGGGTATACAATGTACACCAGCTTTCTGTAAAGTATCTATGTTTCTCCACTCATTCAGATTTAATTAGTCTACAATATGGCTTTCTACATTGATAGCTGACTTCTCCAGATGACTCCATTATATATATGGCCAGCTACTCAACCAGGTAGTTAAGGTTGTATGTCACCTTGGCTGGGCAGCTGGTGGTAGTTACTCCCCATGATGAGATTGGCAATCAACTCCATGGTGGGATCTACTGCAAGCAGCTGAGTAGCTGCTCTAGGGATGTGGTCTGCTTCCTGTATATAAGAAGCAGCTTTGGAAATGGTCTCTAGCTTATGGCACACTTGAACCCTGATTGTAGCTGAGTCGCTCATTGTTCAGCAGCCTGCCATGCTCTGCTGACCTTGGAACTTTTAATGGATTTGAATTAATGGCCTGCCATGTGGATTGGTAATATCAGGACTGTGCCTTGTTACTTGTCAGCCTTGGGTTTGTCAACCTTAGCAGCCAGCAGCTGCCTGACTGAAGAGATGCCTCTAGCTTCAGTGGGCCGGGAGTAAGAGGCAGAGTTGAAGCCCAAGGTGGAGGGGCTTTCACACAGCCCCCAGAGCCTAGCACTTTGAACTCAGACTTCTAGCCTCCAAAACTGTAAGAGAATAAACTCCTGTTTGTTCAAGCCATTTAATTTGTGGTATATTCCTGTTAGAGCACCACTAGGTAACCGAAACACCCCCCACTGGGCTTCCTAGGCTATGAATCTTTATGGAAATAGACTGCCTCATCTTCCTCTCATGGAGCAGAGTGGCTAGTGGATTTGAACCACTGACCTTCTGGTTAGCAAACAAATGCCTTACCCACTACACCACTGGAGCTCCTTAAGTGGTTCTTATGCACAGTAAAGTTGGAAAATACTGACTTAACACCTTTGGTATAAGCAATCAAAAAGTCTTAATTAATATAAATAGATGATATTTAAAAAATGGCTAAAGAATATTATTCACTTTAGACAAGTATCACAAGAAGATGTCCTAACAAGAAAGAGTCAAACCAATAAATGGAAGCAGAATTAAACAAAGTGAGTCGTTACAGATCTGAATATTAGAAATAAATTAACAAGGGTGACTACTGTGAAATTAGATGACTAATTAGTAGAAGAAAGGCAAAGAGACATTCTCACTAAAATAATTTCCAAAGTGCCAACTTACCTTCCCTCCAGCTTGACCCCGTACTGCAAAACAAAATAACGTTGATTCTTCTGCATTTCCTTCCATCTTAAACTGTGCAAAGCTAGCCGCATGTCCTTCAATGGGCTGGGATACTTTCCTATCCACAGAATATAGCTGCATAGCTCCCACCACACGATTTTGCTACAAAAGATCAAAGACAGTACATTTTGGGGACTCAATAAACCAGTAACTCTCAGATTCATCAATTAGGGAAATAATTTGAATCCATTGCAATCCTGAGCAGCATCATTTGTTATTTTACCTCTCAATGTAGATTAGATACTTCATTTAAAATTTAGCACCAAATACAATCTTATTAAAGCTTAACATGATTGCTTAGGATGTGCCTCCTAAGCAACCATCCTTTTATACTACTTTAAAGAAAGATACACAAGTGCTCACTCCTCATTACCGTACATATCATATATCCTCCACAATCAATCCCAAATCTTTCAGACAAGAACTCAATTTCTACTCAATGCAAGTAAAAGCTAAAAAAGTTGGTAACAGTACTCTGAAACAGTATGTTATTATTTAGGTATTAAGGCAATGAGCCTGAAGTATTTCTTTAAAAAGAAAACAGTCTTGTAAAATAAATCAGATTCAACAGGACCAAGTACAGAAGACCAAATTACAGAACAGATTACACTCTGAGCACATTAGTTCTCTAGCCACCTTCTTAAAAACCAGAAAAAATGTTACCTGTGCAGATATGCCAGTTAGAAGCAACCACTTCTGCTTTGCATCTGTACGATAATTGATAATCTGGCACCCTGCAAGACTAGAATGGCGATCAAACATTTTCACTGGCTGAGACTCTCCTTCCATACTCCAGTGATAAACAGCATTATCCGTAACAAGAGCAACCGTATTCAAAGAGATCCATTTCCAAAAGGTGACATCATCAGTCATGGTATGTGCCTTCATTTTACTTTTCATTTCAATGTTAAATATCTGAAGAGTTTTTCCAGCTAAAAACAAAGTTAAAAATTAGGAATTATTAAAAAAAAGAAAAGTTCAGTATGAATTAATAACTAACTAAACTAGCTCTATAACTTCCAAATGAAATAGTTCTACCATAAGACTAATAACCAACTACAGACGTTACACTGATAGAGCAGCAACCATTGATGAGGTAATAGTTTACTGAGCAAATATTCACTACATCTTAAGCAAAAACTGTACTACCTCTAATAAACATATCTTAGAGACAGTATGACTTTCATAGGATTCTAAATCAGAACTGAAAATCAGTCTAAAGAACAATGTTCTTAACAATGATGGAAAACAAAACTGTAACATTCATACTTACATTAATTTTACACATAAACTAAGTTAGTTGTAGGTCCACAGGACAAAGCAAATCTCATACAAACACATGGGAAAACGCCTACTTTTTAAAAGGTAGTCATCTGCCATCCAACTAAATCTAATGGAAACTGCTTTTGAAAAGAGGATCTACTTCAACTATGCCTGTTGCCACTAGCACATAAGAGACATGCATGCTACATTTAACTGGTTTACGACACAAAGGAAAAGTAAAGGTGCTAGAGGAAAGGGAGGACAAAGGACGATACTGTTAATACACTGGAGATAAGAACAAAGTTCAAGCTTCATCCCAATTAAGACAGCAAGCATTTAGAAAAAGAAGGATGAAATTTGCCAGTGTTGAGAGTCCACTGAGTCAGATGCAAGGGCTTGTATTTGTAATTTGGAATATATCGAAGTCCAAAAACTGATTTGGTTTAAATTATTAAAGGTCAAAGCCCATAGCCCTCACTAGGCTATCAAGATAAGTCCTTAGAGACTAAGGAAAACTCCATTCCTGAGCCACAGAGAATCTGGCTCCTGAAGGACAGAAAGTTTAAGATACTTTTTGGAAGATGGGGAAGAGGGGACAGAAACATACAGCTTTGTACCACCACCCTTCTTACCACTTACTTCTTTCATAAAACAAAGAATGCTATTCCCAACGCATACAATATGTAAATCACAACCAGACTTGAAAATTTTAAGAGTTACAGTCCTGCTTATAAAAAGAAGCCAAAGGGTTTTGAACTAGCTCCAGAGGGAAACAGTACTTGGGAATGACTTATTTTCCTTTGCTGCCCTCCCCAACCCCCGTATTATTAGACTTTTACTATTATTATTTTTTTAATATGAAAGGAGTTGAAATACATATATTGTGGGGTAGCTTGGGGAGGGGGGGCAAGGAATGACAACTAAACTCCACAGTGCAAACGCACAGGTACAACAAGTCTATGATGCTATTTATACAATGCCCTGAAAATATTTTCAAGTTATTCTTTTTATAGAACAGGACAATAACTAATACAATCTAATTTAAGATAACTCACCATCTGCACACATAAGAAAGCATTAAGAAATGTGATAAGATAACAATAACATTAAAAACTGAAAGAATTTTAACAAAATTAAATTGATGGCCATTTTTAATAGAGGTGTGACGGTTACTAATCAGTTGAATTTAAATTCTTTAAGGAGGCTGAAGGGAGTTTTAATACCTTAAATACAGTATATAGTTTTCAATAGACACAAAAAGCTTACTGCCTCACATCTGGTCCTAAGTAGAAGCTAGACCATCTTTCTTCTTTGAGAAGAGCTAAATTCCTACCTTAGATATGGGATTGGTGACTTTCTTTGTTTGAATATACGTGCCCCTACTCCCTACTTTACTCACAAACCAATACGGTTACTAAATACAAAGTTTAAATCATGTAAAGAAAAATCTGTTAAAAATTTCAGGGCCTCTAACAACTTACCCACAAATTTATCAAGAAATTTCTGGGAACCTGAATTCTTCCTCCTTACCAAGGTAACAACAAAGCAAACAATAGGCAATTAAGTGCTTTTTTAAAGAGTCAGTTTATCTATCACCTGGCCCACTTAAAACTTCTGTTTTAAAAGGTCAATTACACATACTCTCTGACGTCTACAGGAAAAAAAAATTTACATAGGCTCCCAGACAGCATAAGGTACTTTGAACTCAGTTTAGACTGATAACCTGTACAGTCGTCTGTTGTGACAATTAAAAAGTTAGTCTGAATCACCTCAACACACTCTTTATGCCCAAGCTTTAGTACCCACCTATGTGCGCACGCACACACACACACACACACACACACACTTTTTATCAGTGTAAATTCAAGCCATTTTTAGAACCTGGTAACCTAAATAAAACGAAAGCTGACATATAAAAATGTGACAACATAATATGAAAGTCTTGTGAAACTTATGAAAGGCAAGTTTACTATCATAATTAAATTCAACAATGCTTAGGAGATGTTATTAGTAAAGTGTACTTTAATCCAGAATATAAATCACTGTATTATTTCCTCTGTGAGGAAAACAGAGATGTGATTTTAGCACAGTCTTATTCACCATAGGTATTAAATTTAAATGCATTTATTCCAAACTTAAAATATCTCCAAGAAAATCTATGCAGAGTAGAAAGTAAGACAGTTCACAGAAACATTCCAAGTAAAAGCCAGAATAGTAGTAAAAATTAAGGTCAACCCTAGCATTAACTTTGGAGATCTATTTCATTTAACCAAATTTAATCAACATATTAAAAATGTAGACCCTAATTATTGTATTTGCATAGAAAAAGGGAAGAATTTTAAGGAAAAAACCCCACAATGTTTTATACCTTTCAGTGCAATTACTTTGCTAGCTGGATTCATGATGGCGCTGTCTGCTGAAATTGGTCTTCGAATTGGATTACTTGGGTCATTCATATCAATGATTACAACCTGGGCTTGCTCTCCTACTTTTTCTCTAATGCAGATGAATTTGTCTGACTCCATAGTCAGGGTACTGAAGCCAATGTTTGCTGGGTTAATACCCAGGTTCTGGAGCTGGGGGGAAAAAAAGTAGTACATCATGTTACAACGTTGATTAAAGATTTAACCTTCATATATTGTTACCATTACAAATCTTCATTAACCATTAATGCTTCAAGGTCAACAGTGACAACACTACTGACTCAAGTAAGTAATTCATGGCCAAATGATGAACCTGCTGGTCCTCTGTTCTCCTACAGCATTTAATTGTTTCATAATAACCTTATGGTTATAATAACTAAGCAGCAGAATGAATAGACACGAGGTTAAAGGAAAGAAGTACGTCTCAGAGCTTGCATGTATGGTTCAAAGTGATCTTTGAAATATTTCTCCATTTATTTTAAGATCCTTGATCTACTGGACATGTCCTCTCTAACCTCCCTTAACATTTAGTACAGTTAACTTGTTCACATGCATTAGGCTTCAGGAATCTGAAAATAAACCAACAGAATAAAAAGACAGGCAGAATGATTTAAAATGTCAGTTCTTGATCTATAGTAACTTGGACTAGCAAAAACAGACAGCCAAGTAAATAAAGTTACAATACTGTGCCAAAAAAAGAAAACCACAACACACAAAGGTCTAAGAGAGGTCTTGTCAAGGAAGGCTCTTCAGATAAAGCAGTGTTCAAGGGAGAATTTTCAACAGAAGAAACATGTGCAAAGGCCAGAGATATGAAATCGTGGTCTAAAGTAACAAGTAAGCTTATAACATTGGGAGTAGACTAAGAAAGCCTTGAGAAGTGGGAAGTTATAGAGATAATAACCAAAAGCCAGACTAACAAACTTAATGTACCCCAGTAAGAATCCTGAACTTACTCTATAGGTAAAGGGAGCTGCTGAAAAGTCTTAATAAGGAAAATAATAGTTTACATTTTCTTTGTACTATGATGAAACTAAAGTATTTGCTAAACAAATACAGATGGTCTAAAAAAGGTAGGTCTTTGAAAACCAATTAAGTGTATAAGAACAGAAGTTATCTGTTACTGGAAGGACATCTCTATTAAAGTGGGTCATTAGTACTGAGAGACCAAATGTGGTATGAGAGATTAAGTCCCACTAAAAGAGGCTATCTGAAGGCTCTATTTTATTAGCCTTAAACCAAAAAACCAAACTGATTGGCATGGAGTCAATCTTGCCTCACAGCGACCCCTCCTCCTTGGGTTTCCGAGGGGGTATCACTACAGAAGTAGATTGCCCAACCTTCCTTCCAAGGAATGGGTTATTAGCCCTAGCCAGGGTAAATTTATTTTTTCCCCCCTTTTTGCTCCAGTGAGTAATAAATTCACATTACAAATATAAACAAAAATGAAAAAGGAGAAAATCAAGTATTCCCACCCACTCTTGTCTCTCAGCTATCCAGTTTTCCTCCTCAGAGACCACCACAATCACTAGCCTATTTTGGACAGGCCAAGCCAGGTTAATTATATTGAAACTAAAATCTTTTGTCAAACTATTCTGCTAATAGTGCTTAAATACAACCAGACCAAGATCTGAATAAGACACAACTTAAGTGTAAGAAGCTATGTTTTAATTTCACCTCCTGTTGTACCTCAATGACTGCATGCATAAAGCCGGTTATAAACTAGTTACAGCAATCTACTAACTGAACACCAGGCCAAGGAGCCAGGCAATTGTCTATTAATACAATCATGGTAATAAAGTAGATTAACCAGCTTTAATATAGCTCGAGTATATGCTGCAATGCAAGGCAAGTATACCAAGTTGTAAGGAACATAACTTAAGAATTTAGTTGTAATAAAACTTCACAAAGTATTAATTTTCAATTCTTCCTAACTTTAACCTTATAGTTACTTGTAGTTCCAGAGCTAGTGGGTGAAAAAACACGTAAGTGGTCTTCAATACCATACAAAAGGACTGTAGATGGGCTTCAGGGAAGACTTACACAAACCAAGTTTCCACCCATTTCCGAGGAGGTGTATAGACCTATTTTTCTGAGTAGAGTCCTTAGAATCTTGTGAGTTCTATCCATACTCACCTTTACAAAAATTCTGGGAAATATTCCAGTAGCACAGAGCTCACAGAATAATATATTTAAAAGCAGTGAGTGATTTTCTGAACTACTTTATCAAGTTACTACCAAGCATTTACCTAAAGCTATTCTGAGATTCAGGGAGGTCTGGTAGTGTAGTGCCTAAAGACACTTGACTGCTAACCAGAAGGCTGGCGGTTCAAACCCACCAGCCACTCCTCGGAAGGCAGGTTGGACAATCTACTTCTATAGTGATACTGCCTCGGAAACCCAAGGAGCGGTCGCTATGAGTTGAGTCCAACCCGACGGCACATAACAACAACAACATTCTGAGATTCAGTTTTACAGTGTTTCCAGAAAGTCAGATTAAAATTAGTTAGTCAAATAGTGAAATTAAAAGTGAAACAAGGATGCAAACCAGAGACACTACTAATTGAATCTACAAACGGTTCTAACAGATTTTTTCTTGCCTCTTCATTTCAGATAGATGCAAGACAACTGTAACAAAACAAAACACTATTAGGGAAGACAGTAAAGAAAAGGAAAAAGGAAAGTTATGAAATTTGTACTTTATAGTCCCTGCTAGATCCCCAGATAAATGCAGGAAGAACAGTTAGCACTGACTACAGCCTCAAGGCTAATAAATGCAACAGGTAGAAAAAGGCAAGATTTGGTTAAAAGGGGGCAGGACTTCCTCACCCCTTGCGACCTATAATCCTCAGAGTCCTTTCACATTAAACACTCTTATCAAGAGAGCTATGCATCTCTACTTTTGACATTCTCAATTAGGAATGTGGGAGCTCTGATGGCATAGTGCCTAAGGCATTTGACTGTTAACCAGAAACCTGTGGTTCAAACCCACCAGCCACTCCTTGGAAAGAAGGTTGGGCAATCTACTTCCATAGTGATGTTGTTGTTGTTATATGCCGTCAAGTTGGACCCCTCCTTGGGTTTCCGAGGCAGTACTGCTACGGAAGTAGATTGCCCCATCTTCCTTCTGAGGAGTGGCTGGTGGGTTTGAACTGCCAGCCTTCTGGTTAGCAGTCTAGTGCCTTAGGCACTATGCTATCAGAGCTCCCTCCATAGTGATACCGCCTCGGAAACCCAAGGAGGGGTCACTATGAGCCAGATCCAACTCAATGGCAACGAGTTTGGTTTTGGTTATTAGGAATGTACTAGTACTATTCAAAATACTATGTCAAATCAGACATATAATCTTTCATTTAAAAAACAAAATTAAACTAGGGGCACTTGGCAAACTATCACCAACGTTACATACTTACACATATTAAAAAGCATAATTTCTTACTGATAAGTCCTATTTACACAATTAAACAAGAAACTGCCTCTTCCTAAAAAGCCTTCCCTAATTGTCAGTTCAGAGAACTGACACTTGCCTCCACCGTCTTCAAATAAGGCCAGTGAGATTTTTTCCTTTATGGTTTTACTTTTCAGTGAGAATGCTCAAAACATTTATCAACTACTTCAGTATTTTCTGGTGATATATTTAAAAAAAAAAAAAAAAAAGCCAAAATATATAGTAATATAACAAGCCACCATCATTAATTCTGTCTTATGCACATACCTTTACAACAGGATCATATAAAGGGCTTACCATACTACATAACTAAGGAGCTCTGATCATGCTGTGGTTATGGCATCGGGCTGCTAACCCAAAGACTGGTGTTTCGAATCCACTAGATGCTGCGGCATTGTGCCTAAGGCATTTGACTGCTAACCGGAAGACTGGCGGTTCAAACCCACCAGCCACTCCTCAGGAGGAAGAATGGGCAATCTACTTCCGTAGAGATACCACTTTGGAAACCCAAGGAGGGGTTGTTTTATAAGTTGGAACTGACTCGATGGCAGTAAGTTTGTTTTTGTTTTGTTTTCTAGGCACTCTGCAAGAGGAAGATGAGGCAGTCTGCTTGTGTAAAGATTAAAGCCTTGGAAACCCTATGGGGTCTGTTATGAGTTGGAATCAACTTACTGGCAGTGGGTGGGTATACTACATAACTGCATTTAGTAATATTTGTATATATAAAAACTTTTAAATCATAACACGTTTTTAAACAGGTTTTCTTTTCAAAGCAGTATATACTGTAAAATATCCGCAGTCAATTATAAGGTCTGATGCCACATGAGCTATCTACCACAAAAACTGAAATATAGCCTGTACAAAGAACCACCACTGAAGTGTCTGAACCTGCAGCTTTCTTTCAGAGGACATGCAATAATATCCAAATTCCAGTCACATTTTTTTATCCTCTCAATTAACAAAATATTGCTACTACTGATAAGAGGGGCTATTCTGAGATATGCTTGGAAATTTCTATAATAAGTTTTTTTTTAATGTCAAAGAAATCTAATTTTACAGAAGAAGAACATAGAGTCAGTAAACTTAGGTTCAAAAAGGTGATACTTAAGTTTCAAATAATTACTATTTACTTAGGGTAAAGCAAACTGTACAAAAGGTATACTATGAAAATCAGCCACACTATCTTTTCAGTATTATCTTCTTCCTCAGCAGTTAGCTTGTGCATCTCAGAGATAGCTATGGACATATGAAAGTGTACATTTCCTCAAAACAACAATGAGATACCATCTTGCTCCAACACTAGTATCAAAGTTCAACAAGACAGAAAATAACAAATGCTGGC
>NW_006921783.1:1254835-1257485 GCF_000298275.1 Orycteropus afer afer | reverse complement strand
AAAAAAAAAAAAAAAAGTATACATTTCCATCTTCTTTTTTAATAAAGTAAAACAGTAATGACATGCACAAAAACACACTAAATTTTAAACTACTTCCTTCTTCATAAAGACCACACAAATCTGTAACTCATTTGATTTCCAAACTACATTTTGGACATTGATCTGAAAGTGGCACTACTTCAGGACGTGATGCTTAAGCCTAGTTTAAAATTCTAAAAGTTAAGAAAACATATTAATCAAACAACTCAAAATTCGAGAGGAGCCTGAACGACTATCTAAACCAAACCCATTGTCACTGAGTCAATTCCAACTCACAGCAATCCTACAGGGCAGAGCAGAACTGCGCCAAACACATCAGTACTTTAGGCCAACTCAAGGTTAACTTTTTGGTATTTGCATTTTATTATCTGCTTAATTCAGCACTCCAAAAAGCTGGCTGAAAACTCTGGGTGTGAATTTCTTTTAACTACTGATAATAGATTAGTATTCTTTGTATTTAATTTACTCACAGTGTGAAATGCCTTTTTTTTTTTTTTTTTTTTGACAAAACACTTCCAAACTAAAACACTTCCAACTCTGCTCTTTATTTTGCATAACTAAAGTTGTAGAGGCCAGAATCTTCAAACTCATGTTTATGCTAACTCTAACCTGTTTTATTTCAATTCCTGTTGTTCTGGTTGCCTAGTGCTGCTCTGACAAGAATATACCACAAATGGGATGGCTTTAACAAACAGGAGTTTATTCTCTCACAATTTGGAGGCTTTAAGTCCAAGTTCAAAGTGCCAGGCTCTAGGGGCTGGTGAAAGCTCCTCAACCTTGGGCTTCAGCTCTGCCTCTTGCTCCTGGAATCGCTGCTGAGGCTGACAAGCCCAAGGTTGACAAATAAAATGGCACAGTCCCGATGTTACCAAACCACACGGCAGGCCACTGAACAGCGATACAGCTACATGCTTCCGGGTCCTAGAGTACCATAAGCTAGAGACCATTCCCAAAGCTGCTTCTTATATAGGGGAAGCAAACCACATACCCAAAGCAGCTACTCAGCTGCCTGTGGTAGATCCCACAATGGAGTTGATTGCCAGTCTCATGGGGAATTACTACCACCAGCTGCCCAGTCACTCAACCTGGCCCAACCAAGCTGACATACAACTTTAACTACCACACCTGTTTTTAGGGCCATTCTAGAGCAGTACTGCTAAGATTTTGTGAAAAGCTTGGCAAATATGTCTCCACACCTTTGCATCTGAAAAAAGTATCATCAAGAATTCTCTTTACTCTGAACAGCTCAAGACTATGAAATAAAAGTGATCAGGCAAAATGGAAAACAGGACAAGCACTTCTCAATGTGCAGAGATGTTGAAGCCACCTGTTTCAACACACACACACTCATCCCTCCCCTAATATCTTTCCAATACCAATGATTCCTAAACTGCCCCACACCTCAGATCACCTTACCCAACTGAACCTTCAGTTCCTCAAATAAAAAATTTTCTTAAAAACATGGAAAGCCTCTTCCACCACCACTGCTCTTTAATCTGCCCAACAAAACTTATGGAGGCCAGAATCTTCTAACACAAAAGCATACATAAGAAGACAACATTCTTTTCAATACACATCATGAATTACTTTTCAGGATTCTTTTAGATTAAAAGAGACTCTGCATCCAGGAATCCATACCAATACAAATAAATAAAATAAGTGAAGAGAAGGAAAAGTTGTTCCTTATAAAAGAGTGGCTGGTGGGTTTGAACCACCAGCCTTCCAGTTAACAGTCAAATGCCCTAGGCACTACACCACCAGAGCTCCTTATAGAAGAACACTAACTCAAAAATGGCAAAGAACTGATGGGATTTTTACTAAGTCATTAGTTGGCAATCATTGTAACAGTAACTGATTCAGGCAAGAATCATCAATGGTTAGTTAACCCTAATGGCTGAAATTTTGAGAAACATAAACTCACACAGTCTCAAAATACCTCGCCACAAAACACTTGTTATTACTTAGGGAAAAAAGATGAACTTTATAATGGAGAAACCTGGTAGACACAACCTTCATCAAGTGATCAAAGTTAATTTAATATCCTCAGTAATAGGTCAAACTGACATCATGTTCTTCCTGATATGAAATTACTTCTGTGGTATTCTGCCAAAAGTATATAACCTGAATCTAATCATGATGACATATTGTTGTTGTCAGATGCCACTGAGTCGGCTCCAACTCACAATGACCCTATGTACAACCAAACAAAACATTGCCCAGTGCTACACCATCCTCACACTCACTGCTATACTCGAGCCAATCGTAGTAACCACTGTGTCAATCCATCCTGAGGGTCTTCCCCTTTTTCGCTGACCCTCTACTTTACCAAGTATGATATTCTTCTCCTTCTGACAACATGACCAAAGTAGGTGACATGAAAGTATGGCTATTCTCACTTCTAAGGAGCATTCCAGCTGCACCTCCAGGACAGATTTGATGACATACTAGGTAAACTCACTGAGGAACATTCTACAAAATAACTAACCTGTACTCTTCAAAAATGTTTATGTCTTGAAATACAAAGTGCCAGATTAAAGACCCCTAAAGGAGCTCTGGTAGCATAGTGCCTAAGGCACTTGACTGCTAACCAGAAGGCTGGTGGTTCAAACCC
>NW_006921783.1:1252652-1254169 GCF_000298275.1 Orycteropus afer afer | reverse complement strand
CATTGTAAATTTTGGTCAATGACATGAGACAAAGTATATGTGAACTGCTGTATGAAAAGTGAATTTACTCTGTAAATCTTCACCCAAATCCTAATAAAAATTAAAATAAAATAAATAAAAATAAATTATATTTATACTACACTGTAGTCTATCAAGTGTGCAACAGCATTATGAAAAGTTGGAAATATTGTCAGAATATGCAAAACGACATAGAGAAATGAAGCGAGCACATGCTGTTGGAAAGAGCACTGACAGACTTGTTCGACTCAGAGTTGTCATAAACGTTCAATTTCTAAAAAACGCAGTTATCAGCAAAATGCAATAAAACAAAGTATGTTTGTATTATATATTGGTTTCTTGGTATGAGTATATATGTATTTGTATTAGTACAGGTATAGAGACAAAAGAGGATAAATCAACTACAGTATAAATGATGAACAATTGATGAATCTGGGTAAAAGGTATGTAAGAATTGTTCATGCCATTCTTGCAAGTCTTCTGTAAATCTTAAACCTTTAAAACAAAAATACATACCTTTAAATACATACATATGTATTTGTAAATGCTATAAAAATGTCCATATGCAGTTTAAATATAACAGAAGACAAAGTCAGGATAACTTCCCACAATTAAGCATTTTGAGGGAGTAAGTCACTGGGCCTGAAGCTAGGACCACGGTTGCAGGGGACATCAAGCTCAATTTGCAGAACATGGTATGCAAAAATATTGTTCTACATCTTAATTCATAGTAAATAGTGACTAGGACTTAAAAGCTTGCAACCAGCCATCTAAGATGCAACTACTGGTCTCTCCTCATTTGGAGCAAACGAAGAAAATCAGAGATGAATGCAAACATTCCTAAGGACTATTGAGAACCTCAGCCTATATTATCCTGTGACCCCAAGAACTAGATGGTTCCTGGCTGACAATGTCTACCACTCAGAAAGAGATCAAAATTGGAGATCCTGATAAAGTGGGAGAAAAATGTGGCACAAAACTCAAAATCATAAAAAAGACAAAGCTTACTAGTCTGTCTAACAAAGACTGGTGAAACCTGCAAGACTATGGCCAAGTCACCCTTCAAGCCTGAAACTGAACTCATTCCCATGGTTTAACTCTCAGACAAACAACAGACAGGTCTGTGAGCTAAACACCTACACCAGGAAGATGCACTCCTTAGAACAATCTACCATGGGAGATTAGAAGGGCAGCAACTGCAAAGGGACAAAGGTAGGGAGGCAGGAATGCACAGGCCAAAAGGACACAGGGAAAGGAAGTGGGAGAAGAGCTGTTATACTGCAGGCATGTAATCACTGTCACAAAACAACATGTGTATGAACTACTGCATGTGAAATGTACCTGCTTTGTAAAATTTCACCTAAATCACAATAAAAAGTTAAAAATAAATAAACTACACATTTTTTTTTTTTTATTAGGATTTGGGTGAAGATTTACAGAGTAAATTCACTTTTCATACAGCAGTTCACATATACTTTGTCTCATGTCATTGACCAAAA
>NW_006921783.1:1241952-1252317 GCF_000298275.1 Orycteropus afer afer | reverse complement strand
GATCTCCTACATCCCTTCCAAGTGGATGGCAGTGGTAGCTGGGCACCATCTAGTTCTTCTGGTCTCATAGTTGTATAGGTTGCAGATCGGATGGAAACTACACATTTTTTAATATCAAAAAACTAAAACCTTTCTACAAAAAGATAGCTAGGAGACATAACCCAATGTAATGTACAAATCTTGCTTGGATTCTGGTTTAAACAAGTCAAATGATATTTGGAGACAATCAAGGAAATCTGAACATGGAAAGTGTTCAGCCAAAGCAGAAACTGTTCAATGTTAGGAGACTGTAACAATATTGTGATAAAGAAAATTTCCTTCTCTTCTAAAGATGATATTTAGGGGTGAAATGTCATGACAGCCTGAATTTCTTTAAAATATTTAAACTAAAAAAAGAAAAAAGGAAATAAATATAACAAGATATTACTAATAATCAGGAGCTCTGGTAGTGTAGTACCTAAGGCACTTGACTGCTTACCAGAAAGCTGGTGGTTCAAACCCACCAGCCACTCCTCCAAAGGAAGGTTGGGCAATCTACTTCCGTAGAGATACCACCTCAGAAACCCAAGGAGGGGTGGCTGTGAGTTACATAACAACAACAACATTACTAATAATCTAGATGACAGACATATGTGATGATAGACATATGTGCAACACATTCTAATCTTATGAAAGTTTCCTTTTTTTAAAAAAAAGTTTTTAGAAAGGAATTAATTTCAGGAGAAGGGAAGAAAAATTGCTACATGGCTAAGAAATAAGGAATGATCTGGGTAAAGGGAAAGGCAATATATCAAAAGCAATAAAAGCACAATAAAACTAAGGAAAAGGAAGACATGGTGAGGTACATAAGAGGTAGAGAAAACAAAGAAACATTTTACATACACAAACTGCAATATTAGTAATAAACAATCTGTGGGTGGATACATAGGTAGACAAGCTAAATGATCAGGTACAGGTAGACAAAAGGGACCATATGTAAGTTTGGCAGGAGATATTTCTACATACATATTGGTGCCTTAAAAATGCCCATGGACGATTCCTTAAAAAGTTGGAATTAGAAATACTATTTGACCCAGCAGTTCCATTGTTAGGTATATATCCTAAAGAAGTGAGAACCAGGACAAGAACAGATATAAGCACACCCATGTTCATAACAGCATTATTTACAATAGCAGAAAGATAGAAACAACCTAGGTGCCCAACAACAGAAAAATGGATAACCAAACTATGATGCAGACATACAACGAAATACTAAGCAACCCTAAAGAATAACGCAGAATCTGCAAAACACTGCGTAACGTGGATGAACCTGGAGGACGTTATGCTTAGTAAAATAAGTCAATCACAGAAGGACAAATACTGTATTAGCCCATTATCGAAAAAAGCCAAGGAAAGGTATATATATGGAAGGAAACATTGTTGGTTACCAGGGATGGGAAGGAAGGGGAGGGAACACTGTTAGATAGGTAGAGACAAGTACTGATTTGGGTGAAGGGAAGGGCAATGTACCAAATGTGAGTGATCAACACGGTGGCACTGAGGAAGAGGAAAACAGAGAGAGGTGCATGGGAAGTACAGACAACAAAGATGAATCCTTTTGCACATACAGTACTGCATTGTCAGTGAAGGCAAACACTGATTTACAGGTGGACAGAAGGGTGGACAGGCTGAATAATCAAGTATGTCTATGCAGCAGGGAGTGTGCCCATGACCACGTATAGGGTTGGCAGACAATGTTTCTACAAGTATATTTGTATGTTCTGCCAAGAATTGCCAGGTATATAGTAGAGTTGACAAGAGACAAGGTTGTAGTCACTTCTTAGCCACATCCAGCTACCTACAGGGAGCAAGTAGTTGGACCTGTGGGCTCTGGACCATAGTCACAGGGGACATTCAAGCTCAATTTGCATAAGATACTACACAAAAACACTGCTCCACATTCTACTTTGGTGAGTAGTGACTGGGATCTTAAAAGCTTGCAAGCAGCCATCTAGGTGCAACAATCAGTCTCTTCTTGCCCAGAGCAAAGAGGAATGAAGAAAACCAAAGATGCATGGAAACAATTAGTCCAAGGGACTGGTACACCATGTGATGCTCAGCCTATATATCCTATATGACTATGAGACCAGAAGAACTAGATGGTGCCCCATGTCAACCACTCAGAGGGGGGATCCACCTAGGAGATCCCAGATAGAGTCAGAGAACAAAATCATGAAACAGAAGAGAGACCAGGTTTGCTGGTGTGATAGAGCCTGGTGGAACCCCTGAGACTATGGCCCCTAGCTGCCCTTCAGGTCTGGAGCTGATCCTACTCCTGTGGCTTCCAGCCAAACAAGACAGGCATATGAGATGAGCATTTACATTAGGTAGATACATGCCTTTGAGAAATCAATCATGGGAGAATGGAAGGGTTGTGTATGCACAGGGAGACAGCCTGGGGAGCACGGGTACATGGGAGGGAAGGACACAGGGAAGAGGTAACTATGGGGAGGAAGTGGGAAGAGAGCTGTTGCATTGTGGGAAATTGCAGTCAATGTCATGAGACAAAGTGTATATGAACTGCTGTATGGAAAATCAATTTGCTCTGTAAACTTTCACCCAAATCACAATAAAGATTGGCGGGGGGGGAAGCTTACAGGAGTACAAGAGAACATCTAAGGTACAACTATTGGTCTCTCATTGTCTGGAGCAAAGAAGAGTGTAGAAAACCAAAGACACATGGAAACAATTAATACAAGGGACTAGTGGACCATGGGAACTTCCACTTACATGACCCTGAGACCAAAAGAACTCGATAGTGCTCAGCTACCAATGCTAACCACTTGGAAAGGGATCAAAATTAGAGATCCTGGATAGTGGAAGAAAATCTGGAACAACGCAAAATCATAAAACAGACCAAGCTTACTGGTCTGATAGAGACAGGCCTGAGAGTGAACCACTACACCAGGTAGGTATTCCTTAGAACATCAACCATGGGACATCAGAAGGGCAACATGAGCATAGGGAAATAGCGCAGAGGAAGCAAATGCATAAGAAAGATGGACACAAGGAAATGGTAACCACAGGGAGGAAGTAGGGAAAGAGCTGTTACATTAGGGGGATTGCAATCAATGTCATGAAAACAAAATGTGTATGAACTGTTGAATGGAAAATGAGTTTGCTCTGGAAACTTTCACCCAAATCACAATCTCAAAAAAATAAAATAATCAGAATGAAAAATAAAGTGTAGAAATCAGAGGTTTTCACTATATTCACAAAGCTATGCAACCATCACCCTCACTGGGTTTAAAAAAAAAAAATTTCTACTCTCCAACTATGGGTTACAGAACTTGAAAATAAAATTGTAATGATAAGACTTTCATTAGGCAATTCACCTGTACTGCAGGAAGGAAGAACATTACAACTTCAAAAGGTAAAATCAAACCAGTCACTCAATTACTGGTATTACTCAAGCCCAAGATTTTATGCTCTGTAAACATATTGCAAACTGGATGTGTGCCCTATCACAACCAAGTAAGAGGTTCACCGTACTACCCAATACTAGTTATATGTGAGTACTTAATTTTAAGTTAAGATTAAATAGAATTTAAAATACACTTCCTCAATTGTACTAGTCACATTTCAAGTGCTGAGTAGCCACATATGGCTACTATACTGGACGGTGCCGAATACAGACTGTAAAACATATCCATTATTGCAGACAGTTTTACTGGACAACACTATTTTCAAAAATTTTTCTCCAACAAAAAGAAAAGGGAAATTGCTTTTAATTTAAACTTTGGTAAATGAAGAACAAGTAAAGAGAGATACCCATCTTATAAAGGAATTTCAGACAAGAAAAGTCAGTCAGAATGAGAACTTCCAGAATTTCAACTCCAGAGATCTTCAGAAGGCTTTAAATAAAGATATAAAAAAGCAAGCAAGCAAACAAAAGCAACCCAACAACAACAACAACAACAACAAAAAACCAGCAAGGCCCTTTGCTAGCAAACAGACTAAGAGCCCAAGGAAAAACTTCTCAGTTTAGGTACCTCATTCCACTCAAGAAATCACTGAACATTCAAATGACTAAGGCGCTGGGTTAGAAAGGACTGAGAATTTCATCAGGTGTGCAAGTGTATTCTTCAAAGAACATAAGAAAAGGGAGGTCTGTCTCTGTGCTTACAAAGGTATCACTCCTTCAATTTCTAATGCTCATCAAAATAAAAAGCTTTTAGGGAAAGTGTACATGACTATAAGATGAATTCCCAATTTCAAAAACAGTGTGTGTGAAAATGCAAAATGGAGCATTAGAAAATAAAATACGGTATAGCTTTTTAAAGTCAGCAATATTAGACTTTTTTTTTCCAAAAAAAAATTAGATTCAGAAATCTAAGTGCTCATTTCTTTTGAAATGCTTTATACTGTTTTCCTGTCTTGATTTTGAAAATGTACTTGACTGTAAATGTGGCAAACAGAAGAGAGAAAGAACGTGTCTACCCTTGCTTGAATGGACACCTAAGTGCTGGATGAAAGGTTTAAGTGACTTAGCACACATTAAGCACTTAGAGGGGAAGCCCTCGTGGTTCAAACCCACCAGCTCCTCTATAGGAGAAAGAGCTTCCGTAAAGATTTAGTCTTAGAAACCCTGTGGGGCAATTCTACTTTCTTCTAGAGGGTCACAAGGAATCAGAATTGACCCAATGGCATCGGGTTTGGTTTAAGCACTTAGAACAGTATGGGGTTACATAAGCATTCTGTATTTTAAGGATCTGTGTACTTTTACAGTTATCTAACTCTGAGACTATGGTGTTGTGATATATGGTATCCTAGAACAGATGGTCCAAGTGCTTTAGTCATCATGCCAGTAACACTACATATTCAAACCTTAAGTGCACCAATTGCTTTGTTCAAAATATGTGTTGCTAAAGACAGAACGGAAAAAACTCCGATAAATCAAAGGATGAGGAAACCCAGCAGGGTGAGTCAGCACCTTGTTAGAATACATTAATCACCAAACTGTGAAGATATTGTTAAAGGGACCAAATGGGCTATGAATAGATTCAATCCAATAGTACTCATTTACTAAAGAGGGCAGAAAACTAGCATAGGACACCACAGTATGACAAACTGACAGACGAGTGGTGGGCATAGGACACACAACCAAATAAAAGCAAAGTATCTTTCGACGCCCAGTTCTTTGACTAGCTAAAGACAACTCTCCATTAACACAAAGCCTTCATATCTCAGCAATCCATCACAAGTGTATTTGTGCCTACAAACACTGCATGATTGAAAAAGTAATAGGTTTGCTTCAAGCCTGCTAATTTCAACCAGTAGTTAGTACATCTGATCAGACAGGAATAAACTCACTGGAAAAGAGTTTCCAGTTTTCTGTAAGAATACTGGAGAAGTTTTCTTCTTAATGGACAATGAGTAAACCCAAGGAACAGAACTCATTTACCAGCTTTAGCAGCTGAAAATCAAATTTCAGTAAAACTTGTGTTTATGAAAGCATTACTAATGACTTACATTTCACAATTAGTGCTTGGCTTTACACTTTCCAGATCCTTCTTCCTTGTTTCAACAGAATAGTTACCATATAAAGGAAGTATGTATGAGCTGCGATATTTCAATGAAGTTATGTATTTCCTAACAGGGCTTTTAGCTAACTGGTTCAACCCGGTTTGATCCCCTGATGAGAATTTCCATTTCCACCCCATATATGCTGAATCAGAATCTACACTTTTTAACAGGATCTCTAGGTGATCCTTATGTATACATAAGAACTGTAAGAATCATCTGGGAATCTTGTTAAAATTTAGATTAATTCAGTATAGCCGAGGTCAAAGTGCAAATTCTTAGAAGGTCAAACCAGAATGAAATGGTTTGAAGCCTTGTTTCATATATGCTCTGTGTAAAGTGCTACTTGTGTTACCTTATTTAAGTAAATCTCCTGTCTTGATGAAAACTTAATGGGTGCTACCATTACAGATTTAAAGGACAATTTTAGAGATCTGCTGATACTTGGATGTCATTAAGCTATGTTAAGGAGCTGTGGTTAAGGCATTAGGCTGCTAACCAAAAGGTCAGCAGCCTGAACCCACCAGCTGCTCTGCGGGAAAAAGATGAGACAGTCGGCTTGGCTTCCGTAAAGACTCACAGCCTTGGAAACCCTATGGGGCAGTTCTACTCTGCCCAACAGGGTCGCTTTGTGTCAGAATCAACTCAATGGCAGGGATTTTCTTTTTTTAATTATATCATTAATTAATGCTATACAATCTTCCAATACAAATATTTTTAAGTATGTGCTTGAAGATTTGGTTAATTTCCTATCCTAATTATTTCACTCACCACAATTTCCTTTATAAACTTCAAAACACTGTGGTTGGCTTTGGCAACACATATACTAAAATACAGAGAAGATTTAGTATGGTCCCTGAGCAAGGATGACACATCAATTTGTGAAGCATTCCACATTAAAGAAAAAAAGGGGGGGGGAAGGCTCCAAAACATCCCCTACCTTCACTAGTATCAATCACAATTTAAAAACTGGAAAGAAAAAAAAAAAAAAAAAAAAGTGCTTACAGTAGTCACTTCACTCAGCCCTTCCTGGAAGCTAGCAGAATGTCAAAAACTGCAGTTGCTGACTTCTAAAGGAAATGAAGAAAAATGCTGAGAATGTAGCATTCCTTTAGTTCAACCAGTAACAGGATACAAGCAATTGTTCTCTGCGGGCTCCACAGATTTCAGGCAAAGTATGAAAAAACGCCTGTTAACCACTGCTGACCTCCCACTTAAACATACAGATTATTAACTGTTACCAGTAATATTTTGTTGAAAACAAAATATTTTGCTAGAAGAAATTAACTAGATTTGTTTCTACTCCATGTTAGCCTTTAAAACAATCACTGTCTCTTTGGATAATGTTAGGATGGAACTGTGAAATTTTAAGTTTTTTCCCAAAAAATTAATTTTTAACTCTGGACATTCACTCTAATTTTAAGTAATCCAGTCACAGAAAGAAAAATATGGCTGGAGACAATCTGTTTTTAAAAGTATTTCAAGTCTCTTCCTAGTTCTGCAATAGTTTTTCCAACAGTCCAATCTATCAACAAGCACTGAGCACTACTATACGCCAGACACTATACTGATGCATACAGAATTCTCTGTAAATGAGATGTGGTCTCTTGCCTCTCAGTGCAGAACAGGTACATGCAATTAAAGCATTGCCGTGAGTTACAGGAATGCATGCCTTACCCACACATGTGTGTGGTTATGTGTAGTGTTTCAGAAGAAACAGAAACGCAATCTAAAGCATAACACACAATTTACGGGAGAGTAGGCTTCAAAGCTGAAAGCGAACATAGAACCAAAAATACCCTATGTACAAATAAGGTATTCATTTTCCCAATGAGACTACCCTCCAGCTCGCCCCAGCCCTAAAAGCTTTTGACAAGTGTTGGAGAGGATGTGGAGAAACCAGAACCCCTGGTACACTGCTCATGGGAATGTAAAACAGTACAATCTCCGTGGAAAAGTTGTGTGATTCCTTAGAAAGTTAACACAGGATTATCATATAACATAGCAATTCCACTCCTAAGTATAAACAAAGAATGGAAAATAGGTACTCAAATATTTGTACAGGAATGTTCACTGCAGCACTATCCACAATTAAAAGCTTAAAAGTTAAACAGTTAAAAGACAGAAACCCAAGTGTCCATAAACAGATGAATTGTTAAACAAAATGTGGTATATCCATACATGTTATTCAGCCATAAAGGAATGAAGTAATGATACATATTTCAATATGGATGCATCTCGAAAACATCATGCTCAGTGAAGTACCAAGATGCAAAAGGTCACATGTTGCATAATTCCACATTTATGAAAGATCCAGAATGGGTAAATCCACAGAGACAGAAATCAAATTAGTGGTCGCCAGCAACAGATGGGTAACCAGGGAGGGCACAAATGGAGGAGACGGCTTAATCAGCGTGGAGTTTCCTTTTGGAACAATAAAAATGTTTGGAACTAGACAGAGGTGATGGATGCACACCACCGCGAATGCACCAAATGACACAAAATCATTAACTTTAAAATGGTTAATTTTGCATGAGGTGGATTTTACTTCAAAACAAAGTGTTTGTTCACTTTAATCTATAAACTCTTAGGGATTAGATACTTTTAATGTATAATTCAGTCTTTTGACTTAGTTTATATAGATACTTAAATCTATAAAATCATTAACTTGGAAATGTTCTTCTACTCTCTACATTTCACAATTCTATTTAAACTCTACACGTGCATTTTTTTTTTTTACATCGGTGTTGTAATTTATACTGGAGCCACAAAGTCCTTTCCAAACTCACTGCCATTGAGCCAATTCTGACTCACAGCAATCCTATAGTACAGAGTCAAACTGCCCCAAGCCTGTAAATCTTTACAGAAGTAGACCACCTCATCTTCCTCCAGAGGAGCCAGTGAGTTCAAACCACCAACCTTCTGATTAGCAGCCAAAAGCCTTAGCCTCTGCACAACCAGAGCTCCTTTAACAATTTGGCAAGTTATTTACATTTCAATCTAAGTGCTTTTATTTCAATCTATTATATTCCTGAGGGATATTCTCTGTTAAAAAGGAAACCCTGCCTTTAAGATGTGCACAGTTCAACGAAGACAGTATAGAGTACTGCAGATAACTGGGTAAGAGATGAAATTTCAGTCAATCATTCACTCCCTGTATTTATTTTCACTGATTATTCATCCTCAAATAATAAGATTTATCCAAAGTCAGCTGTTTGCCAACCTGAGAGTATATGGACAGTCTTTGGCTTCTCCCTGTCACCTTTGGTGTGTCTATCTTTTCTCCAATGAGCAGCTCATCAGATATAAATGAAAGCAACTCTCTCAACCCAATTCCCATTTTCCATCTACTACAATTCCCACAGTTTCAAAAGAGGAGTTGTCAAAAACTGCAATCCCGAAGCCTTCTTCCTTTCCCTACTCCAGAAACGAACCAGATGTAGAAAATGAAAAAGAGTTACGAATCTGGTATAACTCTTAAGACCTTGGCTTCAGTGACTGGGTATATGGCATTAACAGTTCTTTTCTTTATCATGGCATGTTTAACTCAACTGGGTAAAGGAACTGGGGGAGGAGAAATATTTGAGTGTGTCTATGGGATAGGAGTTGAAATTGACTCGATGACACACACCAACAATATGGGATAATCATTATGATATTAACACAAATGCATACTATAGACTAACTTTAAAAAAAGGAAGTATAGTTTTACTTTTATAAATAAGGAAGTTGAAACAAGCTAAAAACCTGACACCATCAAGTAGAGACAAAGCTCAGATTAACCATATGAGATATTTTCCATAATAGCACACTGCAGAGCTTAAATTCTTCAGTATGAACCAATGAGGTTTTATTGGGCCCAGTTCCTCCTTTCAGAAATAACCTTTAAAATCTGCACTATTTCAAAATTTAAAAGAAAAGTTCTTATTTACCTAATGATTCAAACAGGAAGTATTAATATTAACTGAAAGTTCTGCCTCCAAAGCACAATGCCACACATGCTTATAACCATTTTACCCTCTATGGTCACGTTTCTTGAACTTAGTAAGAAAGAATGTTCTACCCTTCCTCCCTCCCTCCCCTCTTAAGCACAACTGTCTTGAGTTCTATTCAAGTTTTACATTGTTGTTGTTGTTGTTGTTGTTATGTGCCGTCGAGTCAAACCCAACTCATAAAGACCCCTCCTTGGGTTTCCGAGGCAGTATCACTACGGAAGTAGGATTGCCCAACCTTCCTTCCGAGGAGTGGCTGGTGGGTTTGAACCGCCAGCCTTCTGGTTAGCAGTCAAGTGCTTTAGCCACTATGCTACCAGAGCTCCTAAGTTTTACATTAGAGGCTGCCATGTCTGGGGTGTCAAGAGAAGCCAAGTCCTCTGGGTCCAGGCCAGGGTCATCACGGGCCAAGCCCTCCCAATTCTCTTTTGTACCTTGGGCCATGCACAGCCTGGAGCTGTTCTTGATGCAAGAGGTGTGGGCATGGTACACAAGTGAGTCAGCCTCATTGTGTGCCCAGGAGGGTGTGTAGCCCTTCCACTTCACCTGCACGCCCAGCCCTTCTTAGCTCCAGGGAAGCGATGTGGACCCACTTGTATCCCCTAAACTGGCCACAGCGCCAGGCCCACCCTTGAGAGTTTACTGACAGGTTGAGTATGTTTCAGAAAAGGCTTTTTCACCACCTGTTCTGACTGGAATATGCTGAAAAAGTTAAAATCTGCAGAAAGATTATTTTTGCTGATTAAAAAAGTTTCCACTAACTGTTTCTTCTGTAAGTAAAGGAAAAATATTTAATGAAATGCAAAGACTT
>NW_006921783.1:1239011-1241027 GCF_000298275.1 Orycteropus afer afer | reverse complement strand
TGAGGAAGAGGAAGACAGAGAGAGGTACATGGGAGGTGCAGACAACAAAGATGATCCCTTTTGCACATACAGTACTGTGTTGTCAGTAAAGGCAAACACGGGTATATGGGTGGATAGATAGATGGGTGGGCAGGCTTAACTATTAGGTATGTCTGTGCAGCAGGGAGTGTACCCAAGACCATGTGTAGGGTTGGCAGACAATGGTTCCTACAAGTGTATTTGTATGTTTTTTAAGAATTCCAGGGGTATAGAAGAACTGACAAGGAACAAGGTTGTAGTCATTTCTTGGTCACAGCCAGCTACCCAGAGGGAGCGAGTAGTTGAACCTGTGGGCTCGGGACCACAATCGCAGTGGACATCAAGCTCAATCGGCATAACATACTACACAAAACACTGTTCCACCTCCTACTTTGGCGAGTAGTGACTGGGATCTTCTTTCCTCGTCCAGAGCAAAGAAGAATGAAGAAAACCAAAGATTCATGGAAACAATTAGTCCTCGTGACTGGCACCATGTGATCCTCAGCTTATACCGATTATGAGACCAGAAGAACTAGATGGTGCCTGGCTACCACTGTCAACCACTTGGAAGGGGATCTATGGAGGAGATCCTGGATAGAGAGGAAGAACAATGTGGAACAAAACTCAAAATCATTTGGGGGAAAAAAAAAGAGGGGGGGATCAGGTTTGCTGGTCTGATAGAGCCTGGTGGAACCACTGAGACTTTGATCCCTAGCTGCCCTTCAGGTCTGGAATTGAACCCACACCTGTGGCCAAATAAAAGACAAGCATATGAGTTGAACATTTACCTGAGGTAGATACACTCCTTGGAGAGAACAATCACGGGAGAAAGAGGGGCTGTTTATGCACAGAGAGACAGGTCAGAGGGCAGGAGTGCATGGAGGGATAGACACAGGGAAAAGGTAACTGTCGGGAGGTAGTGGGAGGGGAGCTGTTGCATTGGGGTAAATCGTAGTCAATGCCATGAAACAAAGTGTATGTGAACTGCTGTATGTAAAGTGAATTTGCTCTGTAAACTTGCACCCAAATCACAATTAAACAAAGGAGATACAAGACAACAGGGAACACAAGCTGCAAAACCAAATTGAAAAAGAAACACTGATGTAAGACTTTATCACTAAAAGAGAAAATTTTCAAGAAGAAGAGTTTCAGAATGATGTAGCAATTGCTGGTCATTACAGAAAGACTCGACTTTCAGAGTGTCTTGTTGCTGTAGTGGGGCTGTTGGGAAGACAATGCACAGGAAGCAAGAAGAGTAACTGGAATTGCTCCAAAGAAACAGTTTGGACGGAAAGCCAATGTGAGGAATCCAAATTTAGAGATTTTTATATATTTAAATGACATTTACTTTGTGGTGGAGACTCCTGTTTTCAGGGTTCCTTTAGCTAGCAGAACTTACATCAGGAGAGCTGGACTACGATCTACCATAGCATGGACAATGGCATCCTTGCTGAAATTAAAGCTGGTACATTTGTTTTAGAACCAATGTATGGACTTGGAACAATACTTTTGGAAGCTGCTAAAGAATGGCCAGATGTGTATTATCTGGGTGCTGATGTGACTTGCAGTTAATAAGGGCACATCATAACATCATAATCTACAGGCTGCAGGCCTAAATGATAAAAGTGAACTACTTAAAGTCTCTGTTATAGAATTGCCATTGTCTTCAGAATGTATCAATATTATTATTCCTGACATTCCATTTTGGAAAAAGTTTAAGTTAGGAAAAGATACCAAAAGCATTCTACAAGAAATGGAAAGAGTGCTTCATGTTGGTGGAACCGCTGTTATTATTACTAAGTGAAGATCACTGCAGGCACCTTAAAGATTGTGAAGAGAACAGCATCCCTTTGAACTCCAAGAGCACCCACACAGATGAACTTGGAATTAAAAAGTGCTTGAATTCTGAAGCTCAATTGGCATAACATACTATACAAAACATTGTTCCACCTACTACTTTGGCGAGTAGCGACTGGGATCTTAAAAGCTAGCAAGCTG
>NW_006921783.1:1235408-1238461 GCF_000298275.1 Orycteropus afer afer | reverse complement strand
GTAAATTTTGGTCAATGACATGAGACAAAGTATATGTGAACTGCTGTATGAAAAGTGAATTTACTCTGTAAATCTTCAACCAAATCCTAATAAAAAAAAGAAAAAAAAAGTGCTTGAATTCTGAGGGAAAAAATGGCATACCAGTGACACTGTCTTCTTCTTTTCAAACCAGAAACCAGGAGGACTTAGACAGAATGTCACTATTTGGCTCTTTGGTGCCAGGGGAATGCTACCAAGTTAACCCTGGAAAAACAGATGCATTTATATCTAAATATAGGAAGTCACACTTTTCTGGACTATAGTAGTCTCACTATTAGAGACCAGGTTCAAGTCCATATATCTCAACTGTACTGCAGTAGAAGACTGCGGTCTCCAGGATTCTCAAGAGATCCAGGTAAGTAAATTCCCTGAAGGCAAGAAATATGGCTGCTGGAAACAGGTTCTTAGAGTTTCTCCTTTATAATCTAAAGGGATGAAAGTTTCTAACAAAGAGCAGTTAATGAATCTTTAAGCCTATAGGACTCTGAAATTTTTGTATTTTGTTGGAATGTGGAAAGATCTGCTCTGCCATGCTATTGTTTCTGAGCAGGAGCTTCATCTTCAAAACAAAAGTTTTCATAAGTTCACAAAAAATGTGTTACAATTAACACAAAGTTGGTTATAATGTTGTAACTACCACATTTTTAGTAATGGAGGAAGCTTTGTGTATAAATTCTTTTGATATTAAACTAGATTTTTTAAACCTAAAAAAAAAGTTTTACATTAGAAAAAATACTAAAACATGATATATGGAAAAATAGAAAGCAACAGTTTCCTGCTTCCACAAGTGTCTTCAGACTAGAACACATTCATTCTTGTCATTAAAAAATCTTCAGAAAAGTTTGAGAAGTTCAGTCTTATGAGAGATAATCCTGGTTACAAGTTAACCTGACCCCAAGTATTCTGCATAAATTCAGAGTGGGAATTTGGGTAAACTCCTTAAAAAAGAAACAAAGGATGACATCTGGTCCCTAACTCTTCTATAAAATGAAAACAAACCCAAAACCAAACTCACTGCTGGTGAGTCAGATCCAACTCACAGCAAGCCCTACTTGGGTTTCCGAAGCAGTATCTCTATGGAAGTAGACTGCCCAGTCTTCCTTCCAAGGAGTGGTAGGTAGGCTTTAACTGCCAGCCTTCTGGTTAGCAGTCAAATAAATGCCTTAAGAATCAGGCTACCACAAGTAGTGACTGGGATCTTAAAAGCTTGCAATCTGCCATCTAGATGCAACAATGCATCTCGCCTCGTCCAGAGCAAAGAAGAATGAAGAATCATGGAAACAATTAGTCCTCGTGACCGGTACAGCACGTGATCCTCATCCTATACGACTATGAGACCAGAAAAACTAGATGGTACCCGGCTACCACTGTCAACCACTCAGAGGGGGATCTATGGAGGAGATCCTGGATAGAGAGGGAGAAAAATGTGGAACAAAACTCAAAATGATTTGGAAGAAAAAAAAGGGGGGGACCAGGTTTGCTGGTCCAATAGAGCTTGGTGGAACCACTGAGACTATGGTCCCTAGCTGCCCTTCAGGTCTGGAATTGAACCCACACCCCACACCTGTGTCTTCCAGCCAAACAAAATACAGGCATATATGAGTTGAACATTTACCTGAGGCAGATATACTCCTTGGCGAGAACAATCATGGGAGAAAGAAGGGCTGCTTATGCACAGGAAGACAGCTCATGGGGCAGGAGTGCATGGAGGGATGGACACAGGGAAGAGGTTAACTATCAGGAGGAAGTGGGAGGGGAGCTGTTGCATTGGGGTAAATTGTGGTCAATGTCAAGAGACAAAATGTATGTGAACTGCTGTATGCAAAGTGAATTTTCTCTGTAAATCTTCACCCAAATCACAATTAAAAAAAAAAAAGAATTATGCCACCAGAATTCCTAATATAAAAACAACTGCCCTAAAAACAGACTCTAACTTTGAATTTGTTTCCTTAACTGTAAAATAAGGCTAACCCTATCTACAAAAATGGGTTCCCTTAATAATTAAATATGATAATACATATAAAATATTTAGTACAGTTCTTGGCACAAAGTAAGTGCTCCAATAGCTGTAACTGTCCATTTATTTGGATTTTGTAGATTTCTGGTCAGTTAAGACTTGGTGATTAGTTATCCCCAATAACAGGACCAAATGCAAAATCTTAAATTTTACCTCCCGTAACACAAAAGGAGAGACTCACAAAACCCAAGTCTCAAGGTGGGTTTTGCTTAATACATTCAGACACCAGCTTCCAGCCATGCTTTACGTTAAGAGCAGTAGCCATAGGCACTTGGGAAAAGGAAGGAAATAACCACCTAGAGTTGTTAACTTTCTCATGCTTACAGGACAAGTCGATTTTACGGAGTAGCTTTAGCATGGCATATATATAAACAAAGTTAGAGAAATAGTCTCATTTTCATATAAGAAACTAAAAAGTCAACTCTGAGTTTATTTCCCATCGAAGCAAGAATATTTACTTTAGCACTACCTAAAACATAATAGTAACACCAACAAAGGCCTTCCTTATGAGTACTTGATCAGCTATGTTTCATACATCTGGTGAAAAACACTAACTTAAAAATGCTCTCACACAATGAGAACTCATGAACTATAATGAAATGTTAGCTTTAAAATGTCTTTCTTTTGAGCACAGTTTTAGAGCTGTATCAAATTTATATCATATGAGTGTCTGTATGAAGTCCTGTTCAAACAGAACAGATCAGCAATCAAGTAGACAATACCCATGGTTGGAATGTGTAGATAGTCTTTGTCAACTAATTCTAATTAGTACAACCATGAAAGCAAGGTGCAATCTGCTGTGTTTATTTTGTCCCTACAGTCTAACACAGTGGCTGGTATGTAGTAGATACTCAAATCTTAGGTGAATGCACTAACGACAAATATTTACAACCCATAAAAATCGAGGTCTACTTCTAAAAATTAAATGTTTATGTGCTTCCAAAGACTTCTCCAAAAGAGTCAAAAGAGAACCTACAGATTGGGAAAAAATATTTGG
>NW_006921783.1:1209314-1234254 GCF_000298275.1 Orycteropus afer afer | reverse complement strand
AATGACATGAGACAAAGTATATGTGAACTGCTGTATGAAAAGTGAATTTACTCTGTAAATCTTCACCCAAATCCTAATAAAAAAAAAAAAAATCGAGGTCTATAAATAAAATATTGTCACTGATTGAGAAACACTTGAATAAAATGTACTAGGCAAAAATTATATAGCTAAGAACTAATGTTCCAAAAGGCCACACCAAGTACTTTCACATAATCTCAGACCTTCACAGTAACTTCACCAGACAGTATGCCTATTTTAGGTATTTAAGTGGTGAGAACAGTTAAGTGCTCTGCTCTTCTACTAGCCAAAAAGGTGGCAATTCGGACAGAGGCACTTCAGAAGACAGGCCTGCAATGTGCTTCCAAAAGTCACAGCCTTGAAAAACCCTTTGGAGCAGTTCTGTTCTGCACACATCGGTTTCTCTGTGTGTTAAAATTGACTCAAGGACAATTAACAACAACATGACTATCTTACAGAGAAAAAGAAACAGGAGGTTAGTCTTAACCTGTGTTAACTAATATAACTATATGTGGTATTAAGCACTTGAAATGTGACTACAATTGGTGAACTGTTTTTTTAAATCTTAAATTAATTAAAATCAATTTAAAAATTGATACTCCAATTGTTGAAAAACTATGTTCAGATTAACTTGGATATGCAAATCTGCTTTGCAAAATATGTAAATTTTTTGAAATCTAAACACAGATCTGGGAGCTCTGGTAGCATAGTGTCTAAGGCACTTGACTGCTAACCAGAAGGCTGGCAGTTCAAACCCACCAGCCACTCCTCAGAAGGAAGATAGGGCTATCTACTTCCGTAGTGATACTGCCTCAGAAACCCAAGGAAGAGTCGCTGTGAGTCGGGTCTGACTCGACGGCAGGTAACAACAACAACAAATACAGATCTAATATTTCTAACAAAATTGAGTCTGAGTTGAGATGTACTGTAAGTGTAAAATACACTGCAGATTTTGAAAATTTAGTGAAAAAAAAAAAAAGAATGTGAAATGTCTCATTAGTAAAATTTATACTGATTGTATGTTGAAATTTGGGGTATGTTGTTGTTGTTGTTGTTATGTGCCGTTGAGTCGGACCCCTCTTCCTTCCGAGGAGTTGCTGGTGGGTTTGAACCACCAGCCCTCTGGTTAGCAGTCTAGTGACTTAGGCACTATGCTACCAGAGCTCCCAATTTGGGATATATGAAATTAAAATACATCTGAATTATTTTCACTTTTAACATGGCTACTAGAAAACTTAAAATTACATATGTGATTTCTGTTGGGCAGCACTAGTCTAAACAACCCCAGACTCTTGCTCTATCCACTACACAACATTACTGATCACACTGTGAACAAGTAAAAAGAAGTCAACTCTCTGGGCCAAAGTCAACAGAAAAAAAAGCATACTAGAAAAGTATGTAATTTCTCCTCTCAAGGCCAATTATTCTATTTCCCTGTAGTATTTTGTGTCAGAAGACCCAGGTTCAAATCCCATTCTGACACTGCGTTCCCTTGGGCACTACTTACTGAGTCTCGCTTTATTAAACTGTTTAAGAAGTGAATGGGTGTGGGTGTGGGTGGGTGTCGGGGGGGGGGGGGTGTTAAGCGAAGACCTGAAAGCACCTAACTACATTCGTAACTCATAATAGGCTCTAAAGAAGTTTGTTGCTTGCTCCCTCCAATCACTTAGTAATTTATTCACCATACCCTCTCTCTGACAGAGATGATGTTAAACTAAACCTTTACAAAGAGTGTTTTAATTTTAGCTAATAATATGTTTTAAGTGCACAAATATGGGTCATCAGATAAGCCTTCAATTTAAAAAGTACAACTGTGCAGTCCAGTGTAGTAGTAAATATCCACATGTATTTATATTTAATCAAAAAGAAGTAAAAGTGAAAATTTAGTTCCTCAGTCACACAAACCACATTTCACATGTTCAATATCCATAAGTAGCTAGTGGACATTTCTATCATTGCACAATGACCCTCAAACAGCAAAATCCACATCAGTAAAACTTAACAGATAGTAATTGTTAAATATAATTAAATATCATAGGGTTTAATATATTTACAAATAATTTAACAGGGAAGCTGAGGGCTCAATATAAATGGAACATTTTAAAACCAAGGCACAAATTACAATTACAGTCAGAAAAAAATTGTTTCAAGAACAAACTACCAAAGTTTCTAAAAACTGTGAATTTCATGACAATCTAAAATGAAAATGACTGTGGTTCTATACACATGCAGTTCCATGTCTTAAATTATTTCCTAATCATAGCAAATTCATAAGAATTAGCCACATGCCTTTATGCTGAGTAAAATAACCATTAGGAAAATTCTAAAAAATGACACATCTTAAGCTTCTAAGCTATTTCCAGGGTAGAATGCAGCATACTTCCAAACAGCATGCCTCTTCCAGGTAATACAGCTAAGCACATAGCATAGCCCAGTAATACTTAGCCCTGCTTTCTCTTTGTGAACCAAAATCATAGCAAGAATCTCTACCATGTACTCAAAACACATCCCATGCCTGTATTTATGGACCAAGAAGAAAGATGAAGAGTAAGGTGGATAGAATTTTAATTAAAGACCCTCTGCAACCAAGGAATACAGTGGTATACGTCAACTAACATAAAGATACTTAATGTGCCCAAAATTGAGAATTGCAGACAACAGTTTATATATAACTTAATGTCTTTTGGAGAGCTCTGGAGGCATAGTGCCTAAGGCATTTGACTGCTAACCAGAAGGCTGGTGGTTCAAACCCACCAGACACTCCTTAGAAGATTGGGCAATCTACTTATGTATTGATACCACCTCCAAAACCCAACCCAAGGAGGGGTCATTATGAGTTGGATACAACTTGACAGCAGTAACAACAACAGAGTCTTTTGAGAACCTGTCACTCTGACAATGTCTTACTCAAATAGGCACTCATTTGTTGACTGCTGTCAGCCTAAACATCCTTAAAAAAACAAAAACAAAAAAACTGCGTTACTTAAAATATTAACATTCATTTGATGTAGATCTGAGCCCTGATGACAGATCCTTCAGTTGGTCAATGTAGTTAAAGCCTATAAAAACTAATTCATTCACAGCTCACCTTTTGAAGCTTTAACAAGCTAAAAACTCCACACTCAAGTTCCTCATTTCTTGTTCCCAGTATTTATCCTAAGTATTTCAGAAAGTTTTCTGCTACTTAGCAAACTTGAAGAGCTCAGAGGTCAAAGACCTAAATTACCAATTAAAATAATTCTTACTCATTTTTTAAAAAAGGAAGAGATATGAAATAATCTAATGAGAAGGCAGAAGATATGTGATATGTGATCCTGCAACAGGTTTAAGATTTGACCCTATGTGCAATTAATCATTATCAACTGAAGCATACAGTCACAATAGCTAAGATTATCACTGGGGGGGGGGGGGTGGGGGGGTGTGGCTGATGGTTTTCAAGTGTATTGGCAAAGTTGCTTTATACCCAAAAATTTCAAGAAGGAAATGGCTTCACTCAAGTATTGGCAGTTCAAACACTTCAGAACCAGGCCCGTATTAAAACTGTCTTCAATTAGTGATAAGGCTGGGTTCTATTTCACGCCATCATTTAATAATTCTTGTCTTCTCTTTAGTAAAAGTAAAAAGCTATTGCTCAAACAACCATGGGTCACAAGTAAGACTTCCTAGCAGGCTATATACCTCACGGAGTCGCCCTGAGTCAAAAATCAACTCAACGACAACTGGTACGCCACAGCCATGTCAAATAAGCAGCAGCTGTACCTGCTTCTCTTGCATCTGGTTTACAAACATTTGTCTATGGACTGTATTTCAGATGCACTATAGTATGAGAAAGAGCCTGTTTCCCCTTCACACCCAAAACCAGTATTTTTCTAATGCTCTATATTCATTTACTGCTTCACTTTAACAGAGCTAGCAAGAGTAACTGGATTGAGCGTGAAAAATAACTTCTCCATGTCCATTTTTGTTATTTAATCTGTGAAACAGTGGTTTTACTGCCAAGGTATGTGCCATTACTTCAGATGAGTTATTTTTACAAACTACAGATGACTAAGTAGTACACTTTTTAACCAGTTTTACAAGTAAAAGTTTATTAATCATTACAATTCAAGTCTTAAAGAAAAAGCATTTGTTGAGGCAAGCAAAAATGTTAATAGCTGTAAAGAAATTTGAAATTATATTACTCATAGCAGGAATATTAAACCATTTTATTAACAAGAATCCCAACAGATTACTAATAATATTGGTGTTTTATCTGTGTACCGCCAGATTCTCTGAGCACTGAGTTGAGGTAGATCTTTTTAAGGGGTTATTTGGGAAGAAAACAAGTTAATATAAATGAATGGTTTCAGTCAAATTGAAAACTAGGGAGAAGCAGGACTGGTGAACCTGGAAAATCAGAAGCTCAGAAGAGACTTAATTCAGTCAAGCCCTCCAATGATCATCACCTGCCTAGCCCAGCCATGGCATGTTGCCAGACAACAGTGTGTTGCCTGCAGGATAAGATATGTAAGTGAAGAATTCTAGAACCTACTAAAAGGAAGCCAATTACAGACCACAGAGCCCTGGATATCTTAAAGCAGGTGTGCTCTATTCCCTGGGCTGTTTAATTCCAAGCAATCCTAATGGCGCTACTCCCGCCAAACTCACAACAAATCTACTACTCCAGCAGTCCCCAAAATAACCTCTGAATAGCTCCTTCCTACCTCCTAGAACCATGGAAGGCCTAAGAGCCACACCATCTCTCGAGAAATCAAGAAAAGGAAAAAGGCTAATTCCTCCAGGGAACTTGACACCACGCACCCTGAGATTGACACCGCCCTGAGAAATACGTTCCCCCATTCTGTCCTCCTCCTGTTCCTTCAGTGACCTTCTGCTCCTACTGCCTCGGGGAAGGCAAGAGACAACGCCGCCGTCCCCCAGCCCCGGGGGAAGGTGCCTTTCCTAGCTGAGAGCCGCAAAGGGAGGAAAAAAACGGTTGCTCCTCCCCAACCCACCCGCCCCACAACTCCTGGGTACAGACACGACGGGGGAGAGAGCGAAGAGCAATGAGAGATGACAGGCCTGCAATGGACCATGGGGTTATAAGAATCCTTGCTCCCGGAGAAACGTGAGAGAATCTCCTCCCACCCACCTACCCAAATGAATGAACTGAATAAAACCGGGAGGAGAGAGTTAGTACACGCAGTTCTTGCCATCCAGGAAGCAAGGTAGAGTGTCCCTGAGACCCAGGCCTAACCTCGCCGCCCGTTGCACCCTGACTCCTCGCCCCAGAAGATTTCCTAAACCAGCCAAGCTTTTCGAAGATAGCGCCCCCTCTTCCATGCATCTATCCCACACACCGACATCCGCCGCCCCCCCCGGCCCGTTCTGCTTAGGCCTACACTCCAGCTTCTTCATTCCTTCCTACCACCCTCTCCGCAACCCTCACCAGCCCGAGTTCAGCCCCACCTGGAGATGCTCCTGAAAACGAATTGGCAGAATCTGGGCCATGGCGCTGTCGGGGGGTTTGGCCTCCTCCTGTCACTGGGGCTGCGGGGCAGCGGCTGCCCGGGCTCTCCAAGGGAGAGGAGGAGAAAGGGGAGGGGGGAGGCTGGGCTCAGCAGGATACTCTCCGGGGACGCAGGAAACTGGCAAGCAGACGATAGAGCTCAGGTCGGGGGCGGAGGCTCCAGGGGCCAGGAGAGCCGCAATGGCGGAACCGGGCGCAGCGCAGACTCCGGAAACGGTTGAGCCCTGCGGAGGGATCCTGGCAACAGAACTCCGCCCAAGTCGCCTCACGCCCTCCGCTTTATGTACCCTTCCACGGAGTGCCGAGATGCTGCCAGGCGCAGGAATTCGGGGCGCAATGCGCCGAGAGCCTCGTGTACTACTGCAATACGGGTGTTAATATAAGAAACGAAGGGACTACTTTTTTGGACTCATCACTTTCCCCAGCCTCCTGCTATTCCCTACCCCCCAACACACTTTTTTTTTTTTTTTTTTTTTGCATTTTGCCACATCATGCGACTAGGGGCGACCTACGTAATTTCCGTGGGTGGTTCAAGCCCCACCCACGTACTTCCGGGCGCACGTGATGCTGGTAGGGAAAGGTCGGGTGATAGCTGCTGGAATGGAGACGGGGGTTCTCTGGAAATGCGGAATCTCCTGGGAATGAGGTGGCGGTTGGGCCACTTTGAGGAATGGCGGATGCTGCTCCCTTCCCCTTTGACCCTTACCTATTTAAACTGGGTTTCTTACCAAGACGAGGCGTGGGCAGTTGGGCCCAACCTCCCTCCCTCTCCATGACTCAGGGAAACTGCCTCCCTGCAGAGCGCTCCCTTGGCACAAAGCTGCAGCACTCCTCCCCCGCTATAGTGGGTAGTTTTTATAGTGGGGGGCAAAGAAATGAGGTTTAAAATCCTCCCTATCCTTACATACGACCTTATGACTGTTGGAGGACCTGACGCGTGGATTCTAATAGAACCAGAATTCTCCTTGGGTGTTACTTAAATAATTGGCTCAAAGGACTGTGAAGGCCGTTTATGAAATAACTGAAGCTGGCCTTGTGATAGCTGTTCTTGAGGTTTCTGCGGACATTTTGGGGGACATCTGTCCGCCTAGCTTAGTAATCAGTTTGTATGGTGTGCAGTTTGAACGTCATAAATAAGCTGAAAGGTAGGACCAAAAATTGCAGCAAGAAGATTTTTTAGCCACATCACATTTCTGAGTCTCAAAGATTTAGATAATTCAGTGAAGGATACTGGCGAGATTTTTCCTTGGTGAAGTTAAATGTACACGCATGGAGGTAAGGTATTAAGTATTAGACGTATATTTCAGTGGGACCACCTCAACAGTGCCTGTAGCTTAGTAGTGTTAGGGACTATAAATGCTTCAAACTGGGAACATCGTGTCTTCTAACAGCATTAAGGTATCCATGGCATTCATTCATTAATACCTTCCCAGTACTTTATTGCTAAAGTATAAGCTGTAAAAATATTTCATAATAGAATCAGTACAATAAAGGATATTTAGTTCTGTGCTTTTCATTTTTGTAAGAGATATTTTTTCCAGAAAGATCTTGAGGAAGAACTCATATACACAATAATTATTTTTAGTGTCCTTTTCAGTTAAACAAAACTCTCAAATAATTTTGTATGTTACGCAGTTTTGCTTAGCGTGAAGAGTTTCCTTAATCATTTTAGTTGCTTTTCCCCAACAGACATAGTATGTCTCACATACTGAGGATAAGAGAAGAATCTTTGGCAGGTAAAAGAGCGATCAGAGACTGTTTTATAAAGAAAAGTTTTGCCACCATGTTGCTTGGCAAAATTTCGTTTTGTATTGTTAAACCAAATACTTGAAGATGTATTGTATTCTGCAACAATAGTAACTGCTTTAAATCTTTCGCATTTAAAAATCCAAGGGAGTTCATTGTACAATCAAAATCACTAGCTTAATCAAGTTAAAGTTTTAGTCTCAGAATCTTGGGTAAAGGAGTATCAGGAATCAGCTACCAAAATTGTCTTTTATTTTAAATGCAATTGCCTTGCATTTTCATACAGACCCTATAATTTTATCTATATTTAGAATCCCAAAATCAGTTGATTTTATCGTGGATACTTGGTATGGAATATCTAACCAAAAAATATACCAAGGTTCTGTTAAAGTGACTGCTGTGTCATCATACACAGAAGTCTAAAGAAAACATTATTTTCAGAGATAATTTGAGAAGAAAAACACTGCAGTAGGATAGTTTATTTTGAACACTATAAACAAATTGAATTTTTTTTAAGAGTAAAAAAGGTCTAGATGGTAAAACAACAACAAAAAAAGCACCTTTTAAAGATCAGGGAAATTTAGAAAGGGTAATAGAGATGCTTTTTATGCTGTTTTTATTAGTGGTGTGGGAAAGGAAAAAGGTTGAGAATCCCTAGTTTAGAAACCCCAAAAGCTGAGGCACTGCAATACAGTACCTCCATGGTATTGTTTTGAGGCACTACCTTAAATTAGAGAATAAAAAAACAGAATATGAACAAACCTTGCTACCCAGGATTTTTTCCCCAATCTATGACATAGTTTTCTAATACGATCACACATGGAGTCACCACAAGTCAGAATCAATTGTAAAAAAAATAAAAATAAAAAGACTACTGCTATAAATGAATCATAACCCCAGGTTTTTAGTTTCAGAAAATGTTTTAGCAAAGTAGTCAGGTTAATAAAATAAATGGTCAGTTCTTTCAATTTGAGGCTATTTTTGATGAACCAGAACGTTCCTTAACAGTAGGTCCTTGTTGTGCGCTACAGCAAGTGCCATTAGCAGAAACTACATTGCTTCGTCTGCTGTTTTGAAGGATGCTAGTTTCTCAAAACTACATTTATTTTGTACCCCTTAATTTATACCAGGAACTATTCGGTGGAATGACACCTCAAAAAGCCCTTTCACTGTAGGATTCCTTTGTAGCTATTCATCTTCAAGCAGCCCCAGCACTAAAGCTAGTGCCTTTTAACTTGACATTTTAAAAACAGCTTGAGCTAGCTGCATTGCAGAAGTCACAAAGCAAAGGAATTTCTCAGACATTAGAGATTAATTTAAAAGCAAAACTTAAACCCACTGTACCAGATACTAATTTTAAAGAAACCAAGAGGGCTATCCTTCAGCTTTATCCAAATAAAGCAGTTTTGCCATTTAAACAGCAACTCTGAAAGATCTTATCCTCCTACAGCCACTCATAAGAATCCCAGCAGGATTACACCCTGTAGTCTATCTTTTCAAGCAGATAAAGAGCAGCATATCAAAGGCCAATAAAATGAGTTTAGGGCTGAGTTATGAATAAACATACAGTGGATACTATATTTTGGCCCTGCACAAGCGCTGATGATAGCCAGGACACCCTCAAAAAATAAATGAAACATTTACAAAGCACAAAAAAAAAATGGACTTTTTTAATAGTATGAAGTGGATCTGAGTTTATTCTCTTCATATCATGCACTGTTCATGCTTGTCTTAAACCTAATAAGACAAGTTTTATAAAATGTTATGAATGGCAAGATTTACAGTGTGTCTTTCCTCTGTATCAGGATTGAGCATGTTCCCAGTGAACACCCACAACTAGCCCTGTGGGGCTCTAACTTGCAATCAATATATCACATTGTATAGGCCTTTCCCATGTTTTTCTATAGGTGAAATTCAGATCCCAACCAGATAAATGAAGTGACTCAACATTACCTAAAAAAGTTATCTTAGGAAATGTGGTCCGCCTCAAATGTAGAAATGCACAGAACACTGTGGACATACAAGCTTGAGAGGATCCACAGAATGAAGAGGCAATCCCACCCAATTTATGGTGACTGAGGATAATGGTGTAGGAATGACTGCTATGGGCTGTTCTCCTTTCTAAAAATGTAGACCTCCCTCTTTTCATTTCCTAGAGTTACTAGTCTCCAGTTCAAAGCAGTGCATCACCCACAAACATGTCCTTCAGCAATCTTGAAATTTTGCAAACTCCTAGGGATAATTCTGCCAATACCAATGCACATCTGCAGCATTATGACTGTAAACTCTCACTTCTTTAGAACAAAAAGGACTAAGACTTGGTAAACAAATTTTGGTTAACTCAATAATAAAGTGTCACTCCAACATTTTTGAATACCTATAATGAAAAATTTGGAGCTCTGGTGGTGTAGTGCCTAAGGCATTTGAGTGCTGACCAGAAGACTGGCAGTTCAAACCCACCAGCCACTCCTCAGAAGGAAGATTGAGCAATGTACTTCCATAGTAATACCACCTCAGAAACCCAAGGAGAAGTCAGGATCCAACTTGATGGCAGTGAGTTTGGTTTTTTGGTCGATAATGTATAATTACTCAGCATTAAAATCTTTTGAAAAGAAAAATAGGAAGAAAGCAATTCTCAATCCTGAAGGCCTTGAGTTCATTACTGAAGAATTTTTTTATAGTACACCCACTCCTCACTTATTGACAAGGTTAGGTTCCAAAAACCAGCTTGTTATGCAAAAATCAGCATTATGTGAAAATGAAGGATGACTACCTCATATGTAACTGCCAAATTTCATCATTACATAACTGCCAAACCACTGAGAATCATGGCCCTAGGCAAAGTGAGACATACCTTAATCATCAGAGGCAGTGTTACTCTCGCCCAGCTCTCTCTCAGCGGTTCTTTACTGCCAGAGGTACATTGTTAATGCACCAAATATTTGCATACTAGATTTTTTACTACTGTCATAAATGCAACATGTTGGATAATGAGATGGGTAAGTGAGGAGTAGGTGTACTCCTACAAATGTATGAGCCCAATCTGAATACATTCCAAATTTAGGACACACTAGACATTACTTTCCATTAACTTTCTTTTACTCTACTTCAACCTGTTATGACTGATCAAAATAGATTATGAAAAATAAGCAAAAAGCCTGATTATTTCCTTTTCCTAGTTCTTCAGATTCCAAATAACTGTGAGTTTAATTTTGTGTAGTATATAGCTATACAACTACTGTTCATTCCACAACACTCTAGAGATGAAAAATATGTAGGATTCATATGAGTCTACCTCATATTACTGATTAGCACAAATAGTCGTGAGGTCTTTAGATTAGTTCCACCAACCACTCAAATAGAAAGCTTTCCACATGATAGAAATAAAAAGTAGCTTGATGAAGACATCCTCTCCTATCTCTACACATTTAATTACCATCTAACTAAGCCACCAGATCAGATGTGGAGATACTGTTTCCCATTACTCAGGAAGGCTTAAAAATTCCATTTCTTTAAAGAGAACAGAGTAAGAGATTGGCGCACACTGCTAGTCTACAAGTGGTACACACACACAAAAGGAAAATACTAGTCCAAGCATAACTTTCAAATTTTCCTATCTACAAGAATTAGTGACACTCAAATTATTCTCCATTTGACCTATTTAGTGTTAATCCAAGTTACAGAGTAGAAATTGCAAAGCCATTTGAATAAGAAGTTGATACCAAATAAACTCATGAGAAAATAATGGGACACTGAGTCATGGTAGAGCACAACTGATTATCAAGGACCATAAGACTTTTCACAAAATCTGAACTAATATTTTTACAGGCAAGCAACATTTGCTTTTATTCCAAATAATTTTTATCCTTTCAATAATTTTTTTCCTCAAATATTTTGTTGTTGAGAATATACATGAAAAAAAACACCAATTCAACAAGTATCTACATGCACAATTTAGTGACATTGATTGCATTCTTTGAGTTATGGAACCATTCTCACCCTCCTTTTATGAAGTGTTCCTACCTTGTTAACATAAACTTACTGCCCCTGAGGTTCCTGTCTAATCTTTTGGGTTACTATAGTCAATGTTGGCAGTCTTCTTCATAAAAGAGTTACCACCTCAGAAACCCAAAGGGGGTTGCTATAAGTCAGAATCGACTCAATAGCAGGAAGTTTTGTTTTGTTTTGTTTTTTTGTATACTCAATGTGATCCCCTTGAGACAGTTCTTTGACCAATCCTTTATCAGTTTGTTGTATTGTGATGGCTTGCCAGTTGCTGTGATGCTGGAAATCAATACTGCCAGTATTTCAAATACTAGCAGGGTCACCGTGGTGGACAAATTTCAGCAGGGCTTTCATACTAAGACTAGGAAGAACATGTTGGTCCACTTCTGAAAAAATGGCCACTGAAAACCTTATGAATAGCAGTGAAACATTGTCTGATATAGTGATTGAAGATAAGCCACTCAGGTGAGAAAGCACTAAAAACAACTGGGGAAGAGTATATATTCTCATGCACATTTTCAAGAATCTAAGATATACTTAAGTGTGGAATTGCTAGCGCAGAATATGCACGTATGAAGCTTTACTACACAGCTTGTTCTCCAGAGGATATGCTGGTGCAGTTTACAATCCCACCCCACTGCTCTATATTCTAGGCAGTGCTTCCTGTATTTGCACATACAACAAGCCCACACAAATAATGTGCACACACATAAAGCACACATAGAAAACTAACACAAGAGGCTTGTGTGGTTTGCAAAAATCTGTGATGTACATTACTTGTGTAAATATGGTATTATCAGACATATTTTTGACAGGTGTGAAGTGATACCATATTGCTTTAGTCTGCCTTTCACTTATTACTAATAAGGTTGCCGCTATTTTCATGTTTATTTGCCATCAGATTTCTTCTTTTGTTATCTGGTCACATCCATTGTCCATTTTTCTTCTACATTTTATATTTTATATTGACTTGTAGGAGTTCTTTATATATTTTGGATGTTATTCACTGTCAGATATATGATTCCAAGTATCATCTCCTTATTCTGTGGCTTTTTTAAAATATTTATTATTATTATACACTACAAAAGTTTTCCATTTTAAAGTACTCCAGTTTATTTATTTTTTCTCTTATGCCTGTCATATCTTAAGAAATCTTTTCCTACCCTAAGGGCATAAAGACATCCCAATTTTCTTCACAAAGTTTCACACCTTTTTTCACATTTAGATTTTTATCTACCTGGAATTAATTCTGGCATTTACAATAAGGGAAACTATTTTTAATTTTATTATTTGCAGATGCAGATACCTGAGCACTATTCATCATATAATCCATCATTGCTCTGATTAATAATGTCACCTCTGTCATGTATCAAGTGTCCATATAGACATGGTTCTCTTTGGGCACTCTATTTTGTTCTTTCAGTTCGTTTATATATTCCTATGCCAAACCCACAAGCCACTCCTCGGAAGGAAGACTGGACAATCTATTTCCGTAGTGATACCGCCTCAGAAACCCAAGAAGGAATTGCTATGAGTCAGGTTCGACTTGACAGACAACATGCCAATTTTGGTGGTGCGATGGTTAAATTAAGCACTTGACTGCTAACCTAAAGACTGGCAGTTTGAATCCACCTGTGGCTTCAAGGTAGAAAAGAGCTGGCAATCTGCTCCTGTAAAAATTACGGACTAAGAAACGTTACGGGGCAGATCTACTCCATCACTAGGGTCACTATTAGTCAGAATGGTCTCAAAGGTACACGATAACATGCCAATTCTATGCAGTCTTAATTACTATAGCTTTGTAATAATTTTTGATTACCAGATTGAGTCACCCACCCCAGCTTATTCTTCTTGAAAAATAGTCTTGACCATTCTTAGCCCCTTTGTGTATACATATGAATTTTAGGATTAACTTGTCAATTTCCACTACTGTTGGGATTTTTATTAAAATTGTAATGAATTTACAATTAATTTGGAGACAAAATGACATCTCTACAATATTCTCCCTAGCCATTAAGATAACATTGCTTTTCTTTTTTTTCATGCCTTTAAATAAAGTTTTTAAATTTTTTTTCCAAAAGTCATACAGGTCTTATTATTAGATTTATTCTAAGTTATATATATGTTTTGAAAATTTTTTTAACTTTGTTTCCAAATTATTTCTAGTGTAAAGCTATTTTGTTCTTAATATTAGTATTTTGCTATCTAGAAGCCTTAGTAAACCAGTTATAATAGTCTGTCCCAGACAATTGTAATACCAGGGAATAAAAGGTTTTTTAATTCCTTTATAATCCTTTTAACTTTTCTTTCCTCTTCTTTTCTCACTGACTGATTAGGACTGCTAGTACAATGATGAGATAGCAGAGTTGAAAAGAAGTAACTCCAACACCAAATTAAGTTATCAATAACAAATACATCCCCTGTCAACTAAAGAAATAATTTTCAAAATAGCCTCCTAAGCACCTGCTTCTAGTACAATGTAGTAAGTTTATAATTTCGCTCATCCTTGGCTAAGAAATAGGATGTTATTTTTAAAAAGTTTTTCCTTTTCCATGTTGCTGCATTGCAGTGTAATCTTCAGCGAAAAAACCCTAGTTTGAAACAGTACTAAAATGCATATTATGAAATTAAAACACTGTACATCTCATCATTTAAAAATAATCCTTTTGCTACCTTTCAAATAGAATAAAAGGCTAATTACATCCATGTTTTGTCATGTTTTACAATGCATCTACTCCTCACTTATCATCTCATTATCTGACATTTTGCATATATGACAATGGAAAAAATCTACTGTGCAACTATTTTCTGCATTAATGACATAGGTCTTGCAGTAATGAAAACGGAGGTGCAAGGTGAGATTAGTGCTGGCTGTAATGGTTAAGGCTATGTATCAATTTAACAATGGTTTGGCAGTTATGTAATGATGTAGGCATCCTCCATTCTGTAATTTGATGGAGTCATTTTCTATTTTTGCATAATGCTGATTTTCATGTAACGATCGAGTCTTTAGAATCTAGCATCTTCTTTTATAGTGTGAACTAAGTCCTTGTGGTTGCTTGACCAAAAAAAAAAAAAAAAGAATCTTTAAGAGAATATAACCCATTGTTGGGGGGGGGGGGAACAAAACATAAAGAGTAACAAATGGCATGAAGTCCTATTTAGATACTACTTTTCCATTAGAAAATTTGCAGCACAGTTTTTATTGTAGTTTCTATTTGTTGAAAATTAGAGGCAACATGGCTTTAAGCTGTAAACACCTTTGCCAAGTGTTCCTTATCCCTCAGGGTCAAGGCCCAACTAGGCTTTCAAAGACATATAAGCTACAAAATTAACTCTTCTAAACTTATGCATATTTAAATCAGTCCTTTTTCATCCTGATGTAAACAACAGACTACTACCACATGTTTCATATATGAGCAGGAAATTAAAACTATAGAGTTTGGGCTGCTCTGTGAAATTACTTGTTAACAGTACTTAATGATTCTTTCATAAATCTCACAATTATGTCTTACTTTTCACACAGTCATCACTCTAGTGCTTGCCTACATCATCCAACTCCTACACTATTACAATAATCTCCCAATCATATTCCTGCTGCCAAATTAAAATTTAAAATTCATTCCTGTTTAAAAACTTTGACTTGCTCCACACTGTCTAAAGTCTCAGCTACTTATATTGACATTCAAAGCTCTTCTCAATGAGACACTGATAATCTTTCCACTGTAACTTCAATCTCTTCCCACTCACCCAAAAATCTGTCTTTCTTTTTGTTTTAGCCCAAGTCCTACACTTCCTTGAAAAGTCAGCTTAAAATTTATTACTCTGCTTCTCCAGCTGTTATAGCATTTATGAACTGTAACATCCATTTAATTAAAAGTCTAGGCTGCTTTAGTTATTAATCATCACATCTGGATTTAGCATTAACAATCACTTATAAGTACCTACAATATATAAAATAATGAACTAGGTGCTGGGGAAAAATTCATAAAAGGAGAGATACAGAAATTAAGACCATTCTGTCTCCTAAGATACTTCTAATTTGGTCAGAATAGAAGGAAGGAGCTCTGGTGGTGTACTGGATAAGGCATTTGGCTGCTGACCAAAAGGTCAGTAGTTCAAACCAACCAGCTGCCCTGCGGAAAAAAAAAAAAAAAAAAATGAGGTAGTTTGCCTTCGTAAAGATTTACAGCCTTGGAATTCCAATGAAGGTTGCTATGAGTCAGAATTGACTCAATGGCAGTGAGCTTTGGGTGGGCACAAAACTACAATACAAAATAGAAAGCTAAATACTCTAAGACATACAATATTCTGGAAGAGCTAAGCAGCAGTCCCCTCCAATTAGGGACTTCAGGAAAGGTTTCATGGAAATGATGTTATTTGATCTGAGCTGTCAAGGAAGGTAACATTTCAACACGTGGCCTCTAAACTCTCTAGTAAGTCTTGAAATATTCAGTATGCCTAATGATTAATAAGGAGCTCTGGTTTTGCAGTGGTTAAAGCATTGTTACTAACCAAAAGGTCAGTGGTTCAAACCCACTACTCTGTGGGAGAAAGATGAGGCAGTCAGCTTTCATAAAGATTTACAGCCTTGGAAACCCTATGAAGGACAGTTCTACTCTGTTCTATAGGGTCAATATGAGTCAGAATTGATTCTATGGCTGTGGGTTTTTAAGTATTAATACATAATAGGTGCTCAATCTACTTCCGTTAATATTTACAGCCTTGCAAACACCCTATGGGGGTTGCTATGAGTTAGAATTAACTTGATGACTATGAGTTTGGTTTTGTTTTAAGCATTTTATAAAATTATTAATTAAATGCTCACTGCTGTCTAATCAGATCCGACTCATAGCAGCCCCTCCTTGGGTTTCCGAGGCGGTATCACTATGGAAGAAGATTGTCCACTCTTCCTTCTAAGGAGTGGCTGGTGTAATTAAATGCAGTTAAGTCAAATCTGTAATTAGGAGTTAAAAGTATAAATGACTGCAACAATGGATCTTTAAGGCCAGTAAAGTGACTGAGAAACAGGAATACCAAGTGCCCACCCAGAGACTGATTATCTCAGATATATATCTACTATAATGAACTCTGGTGGCACAGTGGTTAAAGCACTGGTTCAGCAGTTTAAACCCACCAGCTGCTCCTTGGGAGAAAGATGTGGCAGTCTGCCTCTGTACAGATGACAGCCTTGGAAACTCTACAGTGCAGTTCTACTTTGTCCTAGAGGGTTGCCGAGTCAGAATCGACTTGATGACAATAGATTTGTTTTTTTTTCTGGTCTGTCTACTATATAAAAAACTGATTGCATCATATAGGTCTAGCAAATAAAATACTAGACACCAAGTTCTCACAGTGTTGGGGTCTCAATTACAAAAATCAGTATTTCCTTATATTTAAAAAACAAAGTAAGTTTTGTTTCCTCAATAATGTTATGTTTTTTAGGGAAGAAACCAAATCTCATCTATCTTTCAAGTATACCACTCACCCATTATTTGCTAAAATAAATTTTGCTGGTATTCACAAAATGCCAAAATTACTTCCTTAATATTTATTCCTTAAATTTTCTTAAAATTTATTCCTTTAATTTCCTTAAAATCTGGGCTCTAAAAATTTATTTTGTGGCTATAACTCAATTATTAATTTGATCCTGCTCCACTGACTTGCTTTATCAGCAGGGTTAAACACCTGAAAACTACTGTAGCTATTAATCAGTTGCTTAATTCAGAAACCTTCAGTTTATATGATTTTCTTGTTTTGCTGCTGGTAAGAGAAAAGGTAATTTTTAGTAATAATTAGAAGTTAATTTTGGATGGTGTGGTAGTTAAAGTTGTGTGTCACCATGGCTGGGCTTGGTTTTGAGTAGCTGGATGTAGTTATTCCCCACGACAAGACTGGTCATCAACTCCATGATGGAATCTACAGAAGCTGATGAATAGCTGCCTTGGGGAAGTGGTCTGCTTCCAGTCTGTAAGTACACAGCTTTGATAAAGGACTCTGAGCTCTTTGGCAAGCTTGGAACCTGCATTTAGCCAAATCTTCATTCAGCAGCCTGCCATGCTGGCCCTGCCAATATTGGGACTGTTTCTGGACGTGAACTTCTAGCCTTCTAAACTGTAAAAAAATAAATTTTTGCTCCTCTTCCTCTTTTTCTTCCTCTCTTCCTCTTCTTCTTCTGTCCTTCCTTAGCTCAGGCGCCCTTTTGCCTCTTTAAATAAAATCTCCTGTCAGGTAAAAAAATAAAATAAAATAAATAAATTTCTGTTTGTTGAAACTACCCATTTGTGGTATCTTCTGTTAGAGTGGCACTAGAAGGCCAAAACAGATGGATACAAAAGATGTTTAGCTTTGTGGATAATTAACGAACCTGTCTTCTTATTTCTGATGGAACTTTGAGTGGTTCCTATTCCAGGCTCTGATGTTTTTCCTCATCCTTTAAATTACATGCAAAATTAGTTTATTCTGATATGCTATCATGAAGATGGGGCAATCTACTTCTGTAGTGATAACTGCCTCGGAAACCCAAGGAGGGGTCACTATGATTCAGGTCCGACTCGATGGCACATAACAACAACAACAACAATGGAAAGTAACAATCTATTCTAGGTCTTAAGGGTTATTGTTGTTGTTGTTATGTGCCGTCGAGTCAGCCCCGACTCATAGCGACCCCTCCTTGGGTTTCCGAGGCAGTATCACTACGGAAGTAGGATTGCCCAACCTTCCTTCCGAGGAGTGGCTGGTGGGTTTGAACCACCAGCCGGTCTTAAGGGTATCATACATTTTTTTTATTGCTTTATTTAACCTATAATATTAAATAACAGCTCAAAGCTTAGCATGTTTCCTCTTCAAAGGGAGTATTAAAAAGATCCTTTGGAATTCACCTAAACTGTCTAATTATTTTGAAAAGAATTGTAGTATTTTTCAGTGATGTAGAAATTAAAAATGTTTTTCTTTATTAAAACAAAGTTAAGAGACCAGTAATAACATGTTCTATGGGCGGTTTGCTACGATACTTACAATCACATGATGCCAACTGTACATACCTGGGTTGACTTTAAGGTAGCACTGTGCTATATTTTGGATCGAGTATTTTCAACAAAGCAGCCCGGATGACACAACAGTTAAGGCTTGGTTGCTAACCCAAAGTTAGGCAGTTGAAACCTATACACTCCATGGGAAAAAAGACTTGGTGATCTGTTCCTATAAGGATTTCAGCCTAGGAAACCCTAAAGGGTAGTTCTACTCTGTCCTATAGGGTTGCTACTTGTCAGAATTGACTTGACTATACGCAACAACAGTTTCAACAGAGATTGGAGAGTTCAAAAACCTAAAATATTTACTCTCTGGGGTCTTTTAAAAATTCAAATCAGATAATTTCATTATTATTTCCTGTGGACAATCTGAACATATGGAGAAAGTGCCTAACATCAAAATACATAAATTAGCATATTAATGAGGTATCTTTTTTTAGAAATGTATTTATGATGAACGATAAGGGTTCAGTAAGATAAGTACTTTCCAGTGTTATTGGTAGGAAATGAACTGTTTCATTTGTGCGACAAAGCAGTTTAGGAATATACATGAAGAGGCTTAAAAATAATTTTCACTACTGTGTAGAACTTGACTATAAGAACATATCACAATTTATTCATTTCCCTATTGAAAGCTATTTATATTGTTTTCAATTTTTTACTATTAGAAACAATGCTATATTTAATAGTTTTATGTTATATCTAACATTTTTATGTATTTATCATCAATCATCAATTTAGTATTGGTCATCAATAGATGCTCAATCTAGAGGAGCCAAATTTTATGAAGAACAGGATATATTACATAATCTCAGAGCTCCTGAGCTTAAAAATCTAGAAATGGGCTTTTCAGGGCATAGAGTGTACGTATCACATCACTGACATTACTAGATACTGCCAAAATGGTCTCTAAAAGCAATTTATTCTCCCATGACACACTTCAGACATATTAATTGATGCCAGTCTGATGGGAATGAATGTCATCTGTTATTTTCATCTGCATTTTCCGAATTATTAAAGAGATTCAATATCTTATTTATTTATTAAAGATTCAGGTTTCCTTTTATGAAATGACTATGTCCTTTGTCTACTTTTCTATTATAACATTTGTCTTTTGTTTCTTTTTGTTTAGTAATTTGAAGGTGACTCCTCATTGCTTTAAAAACAAACTCCTCCATAACCACATTTTCTCAAAAGCCACTCCCATCTTGCCTTAACTAAATCTAGTATTCTCTTGATAATACCTAGCTCACAATCCCTCCAATGGAAATCAATTCTTCTAATGGATACCACAGTCAAAATTACCTCAATGCTATCATTCATTCCCCTCCAATATATCCATATATTCTACAAAGTTAAGTTCAAATTCCATAGTTTGGCTTTTTCTCAACCAACATATTCAGCCTACTGCTGTTGTTAACTGCTACTGAGTGGAATCCCAGCTTATGGTGATGACCCCAGTGGAACAAAATACTGCCTGGTCCTGCACCATCCCACAACTGGTTGTGCACTGTTGCATTCCACAGGGTTTTCACTGGCTAATGTCTGGTTGTAGACAATTCGGGCTTTTCCTAGCCATCAGTTTTCTTCCTGAAACCTGTTTAGCATTGTAGCAATAGACAAGCCTCCACTGACAGATTGGTGGCGGCTACACATGAGGTGCACTGCCTATAATATACTCCCCTCTGGTAATATACTCTATGCACCAAATAAACCATACTATTTGCCATGTCTCTTAAATGCCCCCTGGGCTTTCTACTTCTTTTATCTTGACTCATGCTGATTCTAACATCCATATGTGCAACAGAAATATATCCTTCAGGGAAAGCTGTTCCTTGTAATATAATGTCAACATATAATACAGAAAGGAGCTGGGGGGGGGGAAATCACCACTTTGTAACTGTACGAATAAAACTGATTTATATATGGAAGGAAATGTTCCTTGTTGGTTACCAAGGATGGGAGGGGAGGAGTGGAGGGGAAAAAAGAAATCCTGATTCAGGCAACAATCAGCAATTAATACTAAATCCAGAAGGTCATATTTCATGAAAACAATACATTTCAAATAATCTCAAAATATTACTCACAAATTACCTAATAAATGGAAGAGTTAATAGGCTGGAGAAACTGAAAAACACCCTAACCAAATAATCAAATTAACATCATCAATAAAGGGCAAAATAGATATTAGGTAACTCCATATGATACCCTAGGAAGGACACTCCATCAGTTATGCAGTATTCTAGTAAAAAATGCATAACCACTAGGAAATATTCAAGAAACTCAAATAAGGACATGCTATAAAATTTCTGGCTTGTATTATTTAGAAACGTAAATGCTGTGAAAGACAAAAAAGGACTGAGAAACTTTTCCACATTAAAAGAAACTGAACACAATACATGATGCCTGACTGGATCCTGAACTAGAGAAAAAGACTATGAAGGACATCATTAGGACAACTGATAAAATAAGAATACGGATTATAGATTTCAAACGTGTGCTCAATAAATGTTTACTGAATTAAAAGAGTTTTCATTCCAAGAATCCATACCCCTCCCACACAGAGTCGAAGGAAATGCACTGATATATACACCTGAGAGAGAAACTCATTAAGACTAAAATGACTAATGTGCTGAAAGTGTTCAGAGTGCTGAAGATAAAGAAGAACAAATTAACAGTGCTAGAAAGGTTCAAAGAAACTGTCACCACTCACCTTCCAGATTGAAAACATGGGTTTGAGGTCCTCATGTCATTTTTCAATAAGGGCTTCAAGTTTTTAATACTGAACAGGAAATAACTGGAAAAGTTAACTACTTATATTTAGTTATACTTTTTACAAAAATATCTAAAAACACACATAATACTGCCTTTTGAATTTTAATGACACTAATAGTTTTATTTAACAAACAATGAATGACTATTATGTGCAAAGTACTATGCTAGGTGCTATGAAAGATACAAAGATAAAGACACAGTCCCTGCCCACGAGGAGCGTATAATCTAGTGGGAGAGAGAGAGAGAGAGAGAGAGAGAGAGAGAGAGAGACAAACACACAAATAACTAGAATACAAGGCAGTAAAAAAAAAGAGTGGGCAAATGCTGAATGTGGCCTGAATATGCTACTAACTAGCCTCAAGGTTCCAATTTGAAACAGTGGTGATATAATATTGGCTGCTTTGAAAATCCCATCTCAAGATCAACATAAAAGATGTTTAAATGGTCCTCCCTGATCAACTGGAGGCAAGAGAGTTGGCCAAGGTGGAGGGGCTATTTGAAAGCACTGTCACACCCACATACATGATGCTGACACAAAGTATGTAGATACAGCTAAAAAAGAACTTATACACACACACACAAACATATATACATGTGTGTATATATGTATGTATACACACATGTGTGTGTGTATATATACACACACACACACACACATATGTGTGTGTGTATATATATACACACACACACATGTGTATACATACATATATATATATATATATCATCTGTCCTTTGGTTAATGGCTATAGCTACTGTTTTAAACAATATACTTTTTATATAAAAAGGAATTTCTATAATCCCAGAAAAATCAATTTAAGGATTAATATTAATTCAAGAAAAGAATCCTGCCATAGGCAATTTTCTTATTTACTAATTAAGTCTTTCCTCTAAATATCTATAAAGCTCTGTAGCAATTAAACTGTTAGACATCTAAGTATTGCTGAGTAAAAACCTCTTATGTTCAGCCTTCTGAAGGAAATGGTCAAGTACCTGATATAACACTATTCTGGTATCAACAAGAAGGCCTTAAAGAGATTTAAGGAAAATAATTTTTAATGCTTCAATGCACATGGTATACACTCTGATTAAATACAATTCAATATCCTCTGAAAATATTTCAGTGACAGTATTTAATACCAGTTAAGGCCAGCAAAATCAAGGTGAGGAAAATATCACATCTTGTCTTCCACTGGTTTCAAAATCATTGCCTATGACTATAGTGACCCAATCTTTTCTTTGAAAATTCCACTGATTAGTGTTGATGAGCTTTGATTTTAGCTCGTATGCTAAAAACAGCTGCTGACCACTTCCTCTTGGTAGTTCTGTCTGAAATAATTGACACACTTCCTGGCTGTTTTTCCTACTTCCTGAATTGCAAAGTCCACTCCTTAGCCTGTTTCTTTCAGTGTGTCACTGTGGTCTAGGGTCCTCTGCTGTTTTCTCTCTAGGAAACGAGCACGTGCATCTGATATGGACTTGTCATCATTTCTTCTTTGCATTTTCTTCAGGACTTCTTTTGATATTCCATCTGAAAACATTACAAATTAATAAAATGCAACTTTAGTTTTGATTCAGTACTAGAAATGTTAAAAGAAAGAGATACTCTTATTTTTAATGTTAAAAAAATAAAGAGGGAAATAAATTTTGCCTTTTCAAAAGAAATACAGTCTATGAAAAGATGGAGGCCTAAATCAAAAAACCAAATCCACTGCCACTGAGTTGATTCTGACTCATAGCCACTCTTTAGGACAGAAAAGAACTGTCCCATAGGGTTTCCAAGGCTGTCAATCTTTATGGAAGGGGACTACCACACCTTTCTCCCACAGAGCAGGTGGTGGGTTCAAATCACCAACCTTTTTGCTTAGCAAACAAATGCTTTAACCACTATGCGACCAGAAAAAGTCTCTCACCCATTTATTAACAAATTGGACACACAATTCTTGTATAGACTATGGTGGTAACTAATACCTCATATAAAATGATCCATTCACTTTGGTTTCCTATCCATGAAGCTATACAGAAGTACTCATTTAATGATAAAAACTCAATAACTTGTCTTAGTCCACATTAGACCAAGAAAATAATAATTGCTTACTAGGAGTCAGAAAAACTGACCCTAATTCAGGTACCCAGAATAGTATAAGACTGCAATAAACAGCTAGTGCCTAACATTTTTAAAGACTCGTGATTTCTTGGGCAAAATTAGTTATCATACTATTTCTCAGCAATGTAAATGAGGAAAATACACTTTGCCGGTCATTCAGCCTCAATAAGGTTTACTGCAGAGCTTTCTGTATATGTGAGCTGAGAATTAAACCTTCTGTCCTAGTTCAGTACAACTGTTTATTGCCTCTGAACTAATGTTTCACAGAAAAAGTCCCGGGGGTAAAAAGGAGATTGTAAGGTAATAATTCACAAAATTTCATATACACAGCAGAAATATTAAGGCAATAATGGGAGGCAGTATTACCTACTGGTTAAGAGTACAGGCTCTAAAGTCAGGTTCTTTAGATTGAAATTTCAGATTCACCACTTATTAACTATGAGATTTTTCACCAAATTAACATACACTGGCAAATCTCTATTTCTTAATCTATAAAGCAGGGATATGAACTTACCTCATAGGGTTGTTGTAAAAATTCAATGAGAATATGCAAGTTAAGTGGTTAGCACATGGTTAAAGTTTAACAGATATTGTTCTTATTAATAATGTCATTGGACAGAGGGGTTAAAGAAAGAATCATTAACTGAAAGAAAAATGAGACGTCAAATGACTATAAATCTAAGATTTAACACAACCCTTTGTGGAGGGACCAGGTTTGCTGGTCTGATAGAGCCTGGTGGAACCACTGAGACTATGGCCCCTAGCTGCCCTTCAGATCTGGAATTAAACACACACCTGTGGTTTCCAGCCAAACAAAAGATAGGCATAGGAGTTGAACATTTACCTCAAGTAGATACACTCCTTGGAGAGAACAATCATGGGAGAAAGAAGGGTTGCTAATGCACAGAGAGACAGCTCAGGGGGCAGGAGTGCATGGAGGGATGGACACAAGGAAGAGGTAACTATGGGGAGGAATTGGGAGGGGAGATGTTGCATTGTGGTAAACTGTGGTCAATGTCATGAGACAAAGTGTATGTGAACCACTGTATGGAAAGTGAATTTGCTCTGTAAACCTTCACCCAAATCACACACACACACACACACACACACACAAAAGACAACCCTTTGCTATCTGAGGAGACAAAACTAGAACCTAGGCTGTATTATTAGTATTACTATAATGATATAAGAAACCAGATAGTTATGCTGCCTGGACTTAAATCACTAGAACTAGTGATTCACTTACCCTTTAGCTGCTTTACATTTTCCTTATTTGTCCATCTCCTTCTTGCATCTTCCCTCGCTTCACGTCGGGCCACACTGCTCAGATCATGTGCATTAAATTCATGCAACTTGGGTAACAAGTCTCTCACCCATTCATAACGAATTGGACACACTATTCTCGCGTAGACTTTGGTGGTAACTAATACTTCATGAAAAATGATCCATTCAAGTTTGGTTTCCTGTTCATGAAGCTATACAAAAGCACTCATTTAAGAATGATAACTCAGTAACATGCCTTATTCCACATTAGACCAACCAAATAATAATTGCCCAGATTTTCTGAATTGCCAAATTCTTGAATCAAACAGAAGGCATGGGCCAATCAATACACTTACAGCTATGTTGTTGTTGTTAAGTGCCATCAAGTCGTTTCTGACTCATAGCGACCCCATGCACAGCAGAACGAAACACTGCCCGATCCCGCGCCAGCCCCACAATCCCTGCTATACTTGAGCCCATCATTGCAGC
>NW_006921783.1:1191086-1196591 GCF_000298275.1 Orycteropus afer afer | reverse complement strand
CATTAGCCATTAGAGAGCGGCAAATCAAAACAACAATGAGATATCATCTTGCCCCAGCACTAGTAACAAAGTTCAACAAGACAGAAAATAAAAAATGCTGACGAGGATGTGGAGAGATTGGGACTATGATACACTGCTGGTGGGACTGTCAAATGGTATAACCACTGTGGAAAGCAGTATGGCAATTCCTTAAAAAGTTGGAATTAGAAATACCATTTGACCCAGCCATTCCATTATGAGGTATATATCCTAAAGAAGTGAGAGCCATGACAAGAACAGATGTATGCACACCCATGTTCATCGCAGCACTATTTACAATAGCCAAAAGAAGTAACCTAGATGTCCATCAACTGAGGAATGGATAACCAAACTATGGTACATACGGTACATACACAGAATGGAATACTACACAACCCTAAAGAATAATGTAGAATCTACAAAACACCACATAACATGGATGAATTTGGAGGACATTATGCTGAGTGAAAAAAGTCAATCACAGAAGGAAAAATAGTATATTAGTCAGTTACTGTAAGTCAAGGAAAGGTTTATCTATGGAAGGAAATTTTCTTTTTTGGTTACCACGGGTGGGAGGGGAGCGGAGGGAACACTGTCAGATAGGTAGAGATAAGTATTGATTTGGGTAAAGAGAAGGGCAATGTACCAAATGTGAGTGATCAACATGGTGGCACTGAGGAAGAGGAAGACAGAGAGAGGTACATGGGAGATACAGACAACAAAGATGAACCCTTCTGCACATACAGTACTGTGCTGTCAGTGAAGACAAACATGGGTATATAGGTTGATAGATGGGTAGACAGGATGAACTATTAGGTATGTCTATGAAGTGGGGAGTGTGCCCAAGACCATAGGGTTGCCAGACAATAGTCTTATAAGTGTATTTATATGATCTGTAAGAATTTCCAGGTATATAGTAGAGCTGACAAGGGACAAGTTTGTAGTCACTTCTTACTAACAGTCAGCTACCCAGAGTGACCAAGTAGTTGAACTGGTGGACTCAGGACCATAGTTGCAGGAGACAAGCTCAATTGGCAAAACATACTACACAAAACATTGTTCTACCTCCTACTTTGGTGAGTAGCGACTGGGATCTTAAAAGCTTGCAAGCAGCCACCTAGATGCAATGATGGGTCCCTCCTCGTCCAGAGCAAAGAATAATGAAGAAAACCAAAGATTCATGGAAACAATTAGTCCTCATGACTGGTACACCATGTGATCTGCAGCCTATCCGACTATGAGACCAGAAGAACTAGATGGTGCCCAGCTACCACTGTCAACCACTCAGAGGGGGATCTATGGAGGAGATCCTGGATAGAGAGGGAGAACAATGTGGAACAAAACTGAAAATCATTTGGCGGGGGAGAAAAAAAAGGAGGGGGCCAGGTTTCCTGGTCTAACAGAGCCTGGTGGAACCCCTGAGACTATGGGCCCTAGCTGCCCTTCAGGTCTGGAATGAACCCACACCTCTGGCTTCCAGTCAAACAAAAGATAGGCATATGAGTTGAGATTGGTCAGTTTTGCCATCCCCTTAGGCTTAAAAGGAGCCATCCCAGAGGTGGAAAGGCGGATCTTACTACCATCGTGAAAGAAGAGCCAGGAGTAGAGTGCATCCTTTGGACCTGAGATCCCTGCACTGAACCCCTTAACCCAGGAGACAGAGAGAGTAACACTCTGCTGAGACAGCAACAGATGAAGAGAAGCAGTGGTAAGGAAACCTAGCAGGAGTCAGTAAGGCGCTTCTGGAGCCATGGAGCAAGAAGGGTCCAGCAAGAGCTCAGCCTTAGGTTTCTGAAAATGATGCTCCTCCTACTCCCTTGTGAAATTAGAAGAAGTGAGATACCTCCTCCATATCATTTTTATGACTACTCTATATTCTGAGGAGCACTGGTACCCTAGGGCCTAAGGCATATGGCTGCTAACCAGAAGACTGGCAGTTCAAACTCACCAGCCACTCCTCGGAAGGAAGGCTGGGCAATCTACTTCCATAGTGATGCTGCCTCGGAAACCCAGGGAGGGGTCGCTATGAGTTGGATCCAACTTGACGGTAGTGCCTTTTTTTTAAAAAAAAATACATATTCCACGTATGGCACAGATGAGACTGCATTACAATTATCCATTTACATGTTTGCCTCTTCTACTTAATTACCATCAAGAATGATGTCAGGATTCACATATTATGCCATCATTTTATCTTCAGCACCTGCCCAGTGTTTCACATATAACAAGTTACTAAAACAGCATATTTTTAAAATTCTGAAACAATCTCAAGTTTACAGAAGATGTAAGTAAGTTCAAAAAATTTTTTTTTTTTACCTGAACCATTTGAGAGTAAGTTGCTGACATGATGCCTCATCACCCCAAATAGTTGAGCATGCATTTCCTACAATCAAGGACATTCTCCTATATAATACAACCATCAAACAAAAACCAGGAAATTTACACTGATACATTACTAACACCTAATCCTTAGACCCCACTGAAGTTTTACGAAATGTACTTATACAGTAACATTTATAAGAAAAAGATCCAGTTCAGAATAATGCAATGCTTATACTTTTCATATCTCTTTAGTTTCCTTTCCTCTGGAAAAGTTCCTCAGTCTTTCCTTGGCTTTTATGATCTTGACACTTTTGAAGATTATAGGCTAGTAATTTTGTAGTATGTCTTATGTCCTTTAATTTGAGTATGTCTGTTTCAGGACGATTCAAGTTATGCATCTTGGGCAGGAATAACACAGAACTGATGCTGTGTTCTTCTTATTGCATCCTATCAGGAAAAACATCATATTGACTTGTTCCATTACTGATGATGTTCCCTTTGACTGCTTGACATGGGTAGTATCAGATAGGCTTCTCCAATGCAAAATTACTTTTTCCGTTTGTAATTCATAAGAATTTTATGTAGAATTAAGTATAAAAATAATTCCATTCCTTATTAAATTTTCAATGTATTCATTTATTAGTTTGTATCATTATAGAACTATGATTTCACATTTTATTCAATGAGTTTTAATCCATTACCGTCATTATTTATCTTGATGCTCAAAATGTCCCATATATTATGAATCTGCGATCTCTTCAAGCTAGACCCTGTGCACTTCTGGCATGTCCTACATCTTCTTTAAGCATTTGTTTGCTCACTGGCAAAATAAGGTACTCCAGGTTCTTATGCTTTTCCAGCCTCATTTCTCCAAGGAGCCCTGACTCCTTTAAAAATGGTAGATGGCTGTTAAAAGTAAGATTTGGGCACTAAATACATTCGTTGTTTTTGGGTGTCACAGATGGCAGTCCTTTTCATGTGTATGTATATACTTACCCATACAAATACATATTATACACACACACAAATATCTATTTTTATTTCTGTATCTATCTATTCATCCATCTACCCACTCATCTATACTGAAAATCATAAGTTGACAATGTTGTTGTTGCTAGGTGCCATCAAGTTGTCTGCAACTCATAGCAACCCTATGCACAAAAGAACAGAAACACCGTCCAGTCCCGTGCCAGGTCCACAATCCTTGCTATACTTGAGCCCATCGCCGCAGTCACTGTGTCAATCCATCTCATTGAGGGCCTTCCCCTCTTTCGTCAACCCTCCACCTTACCAAGCATGACATCCTTCTCCAGGAACTGGTCCCATCTGACAACATGACCAAAGTAGGTGAGAAGAAGTCTGGCCATTCTCACTTCTAAGGTGCATTCCTATGGCACTTCCTCCAGGACAGACCTGTTAGTTCTTTTAGTAGTCCATGATACTCTGACCAAACGTAAAATCAAAATGTGTTAATTATCACTGGTGAGTGGAATGCAAAAGTTGGGAACAAAGAAGAATCACCGGTAGTTGGAAAATTGGCCTTGGTGACAGAAATAATGCTGGAGATTGCATGGTAGAATTTTGCAAAACCAATGACTTACTCATTGCAAATACCTTTTTCAACAACACAAAAAGCAGCTATACATATGGACTTCGCCAGATGGAGTACACAGGAAGCAGACTGACTACATCTGTGGCAAAAGGTGATGGAAAAGATCAGTATCTTCAGCCACAACAAGGCCAGGAGCTGACTGTGGAACAGACCATCAACTGCTCATATGAAAGTTCAACTTGAAATTGAAGACAAAACAAGCCCACGAGAGCCGAAATATAACTTTGAATATATCCCTCCTGAATTTAGAGTCCATCTGAAGAAAAGATTTGATGCACTGAACACCAGTGACCAAAAACCAGAAGAATTGTGGGATGACATCAAGAGCATCATCCATGAAGAAAGCAAGACGTCATTAAAGAGACAAGAAAAGACCAAAATGGATAACAGAAGAGACTCTGAAACTTGCTCTTGAACAGAGAATACCTAAAGCAAATGGAAGAAATGACAAGATAAAAGAGCTGAACAGAAGATTTCAAAGAGAAGCTCAAGCAAAGCCAATTATTGTAATAAAATGTGCAAAGACCTGGAGTTAGAAAACCAAAAGGGAAGAATACACTCAGCATTTCTCAAGCTGAAAGAACTGAGGAAAAAATGTAGGCCTCAAGTTGCAATTGAAAGATTCTATGGGGAAAATATTGAATGATGCAGGAAGCATCAAAAGAAGATGGAAAGAATACAGAGTCACTGTACCAAAAAGAACTGGTCGATCTTCATCCATTTCAGAAGGTGGCATATGTTCAAGAACCAATGTTATTAAAGGAAGAAGTCGAAGCTGCACTGAAGGAATTGGTGAAGAACAAGGCTCCAGGAATTGACGGAAAACCCATTGAGATGTTTCAACAAACAGATGCCCCACTGGAGGCACTCACTTGGTTATGCTAAGAGATTTGGAAGACAGCTACCTGGCCAACTGACTGGAAGAGATCCATATTTGTACCTATTTCAAAGAAAGGTGATCCCACAGAATGTGGAAATTATTAAACAGTATTGATATCACACGCAAGTAAAATCTTACTGAAGATAATTCAAAAATGGTTGCTGCAGTACATTGACAGAGAACTTCCAGAGGTAAACTGGATTCAGAAGTGGACGGTATCATTGCTGTTGTCAGATGGATCTTGGCTCAAAGCAAAGAATACCAGAAAGATGTTTACTTTTTTTATTATTATTATTGATTATGCAAAAGCATTTGATTATGTGGATCATAACAAATTATGGATAACATTGAGAAGAATGGGAATTACAGAACACTTAATTGTACTCATGAGGAACCTATACATAGACCAGGAGGCTGTCATTTGAACAGAACAAGGGGACAATGCATGGTTTAAAATCAAGAAGAGAGTGTGTCATGGTTGTATCCTTTCACCATATTTATTTAATCTATATGCTGAGCAAATAATTGGAGAAGCTGGACTCTATGAAGAAGAATGTGGCATCAGAATTGGAGGAGGAATCATTAACAACCTGAGATATGCTGATGACACAACTTTGCTTGCTGAAAGTGAGGATGACTTGAAGCACTTACTGATGAAGACTGAAGACTACAG
>NW_006921783.1:1186721-1190466 GCF_000298275.1 Orycteropus afer afer | reverse complement strand
CGTCGAGTCGGCCCCGACTCATAGCAACCCCTCCTTGGGTTTCCGAGGCAGTATCACTACGGAAGTAGGATTGCCCAACCTTCCTTCCGAGGAGAATCTTTCAATATTGTAACTCGAGGCTTAAATTTTTTCTCAATTCTTTCAGTTGGAGAAATGCTGAGCATGTTCTTCCCCTTTGATTTTCTAACTCCAGATCTGCACATTTCATTATAATAATTAGCTTTGTCTGCTCAAGCTGTCCTTTGAAATCTTCTGTTCAGCTCTTTTGTCTTGTCATTTCTTCCATTTGCCTTAGGTATTCTCTGTTCAAGGGCAAGTTTCAGAGTCTCTTCTGTTATCCATTTTGGTCTTTTCTTGTCTTTTTAATGACATCTTGCTTTCTTCACGGATGATGCTCTTGATGTCATCCCACAATTCTTCTGGTTTTTGGTCACTGGTGTTCAGTGCATCAAATCTTTTCTTCAGATGGGCTCTAAATTCAGGAGGGATATATTCAAAGTTATATTTCGGCTCTCGTGGGCTTGTTTTGTCTTCAATTTCAAGTTGAACTTTCATATGAGCAGTTGATGGTCTGTTCCACAGTCAGCTCCTGGCCTTGTTTTGGCTGAAGATATTGAGCTTTTCCATCACCTTTTGCCACAGATGTAATCAGTCTGCTTCCTGTGTACTCCATCTGGAAAAGTCCACATGTATAGCCACTTTTTGTGTTGTTGAAAAAAGGTATTTGCAATGAGTAAGTCGTTGGTCTTGCAAAATTCTATCATGCGATCTCCAGCATTATTTCTGTCACCAAGGCCAATTTTCCAACTACCGGTGATTCTTCTTTGTTTCCAACTTTTGCGTTCCACTCACCAGTGATAATTAACACATCTTGATTGCACATTTGGTCAATTTCAGACTGCAGAAGTTGGTGAAAATCTTCAATTTCCTCATCTTTGGCTTTGGTGGTTGGTGAATAAATATGAATAAGTTGTATTAACTGGTCTTCCTCATAGGCATATGGGTATTATCATATCACTAACAGCATTGTACTTTAGGACAGATCTTGAACCATCCTTTGTGATGATGAATACCATGCCATTCCTCTTCAAATTGTCATTCCAGGCATAGTAGATCATATGGTTATCTGATTCAAAATGGCCACAACCGGTCCATTTCAGCTCAGTAATGCCTACGATATCATCTTTATGTGTTCCATTTCATTTCTGACAACTTCCAATTTTCCTAGATTCATACTTTGTATATTCCTTGCTCTGATTATTAATCAATGTTTGCAGCCGTTTCTCAATTTTAGTCATGCCACTTCAGCAAATGGAGGTCTCGAAAACTTTAGTTTATCCATACCAGTAAGGTTGGTTCTATTCTGATGATGCAGCTCTTTCCCAGCTGTATTTTGAGAGGCTTCCAACCTAAGGGGTTAGCCCTCCTGCACTCTATCAGACAATGTTTCCGGGCTATTCATAAAGTTTCACAGTAATGCATCAGTGTTTCTCTGCTATTCATAAGGTTTTCCCTGGCCAATTCTTTGAGAAGTGGATGGCCTCTTCCTTCTTCCTAGTCTGTCTCAGTCTGCAAGTGGCACTGAAACCTGCATACCATGTGCAACCCTGCTGGTGTTTGAAACACCAGTGGCACAGCCTCAAGCCTCACAGCAACACGCAAGCCACCACAGTATGACAAACCGACAGACAAGATTGTATCCCTTAACTGTTTGAAACCTCTTTGCCCTCCCCTTACATGGATACGGCTGCTGCTTGGTCAGTCTCATTGCCTGGCTCCCCCCCCCCACCCCGCTTTCCTGTCTCTTGGAGGCGCAGCCTGTGTCCCTCCCCTTACTTGGATCCCTGCCTCTGCTGCTCGGTCAGTCTTGTCACCTGGCTTCCCCCCCACCCCAGCTTTCTTGCTCTTGGGAATGGGGCCTGTGTCCCTCCCCTTACCTGGATCCCAGCTGCTGCAAGTTGACAATAATAATAATTTAAAAAGAGGAACTCTGGTGGTGTAGTGGATAAGGCATCTGGCTGCTAACCAGAAGGTTGGCAGTTCAAACCCACCAAATGTTCCAAGAGAAGAAGATGAGGCAATCTACCTCCATAAAGATTTACAGCCTTGGAAATCCAACAGGGGTCACTATGAATAAGAATCAACTCAATGGGAGTGGTTCTGTTTTTCAGTGGACAATTGTTGCATGCCACTGAGTGGTCTCAGACTCACAGCAACCCCTCCTTGGGTTTCCAAGGCAGTATCACTACAGAAGTAGATTGGCTAACTTTCCTTCTGAGGAGTGGCTGCTGCATTTGAACTGCTAACCTTCTGGTTAGCAGTCAAGTGCCTTAGGCACTATGCCACCAGAGCTCCCAAGTGGATAATAATACTCTGAAATTCCAATCCAACACCATAGGGTTCATTCTTGTTTTTTCTGTATTTCTAACTCCCTTCACCATTATCCTTAATATATTTATTTCATCAATTTGTCTCTATATAACCAATCTCCCATCAATACCACTGTTACTCCTTCTGCTAACAAAATACCTTCCCTCAAAACACTCAGGCTCTAACATCGCACACCAAACAGTCCCTTTTGTGTGAATACCCTCTAACCTGCTTGAGCTCTGACACTCCACACCAAGTTGCCCTTCTTCAAGAATCATTTCACACTTCACACAGGGCCACTTTCTCTCTGCAAGAAAACCCTTCTCACACAACTTAGGCACTGATAGCCATGTTGGATAGTCCTCGTACAAACTCCCTTTCTCTGGGCCACTGCATCTCCCACCTGCTACAGTAACAATTATGAAAGGGTCATTGGAGTTGATGTCATTGTCACAGAGGTTAAATTAAACCTTCGATCTTTAATAGGAAATAGTTCAATATAGTAGTCAAATATGGTATTATTTCTAAATCCATTTCTAAAGCTCAAATTGCTTACCTTCGAGCTACATTTTTGAAATAGCCTGCACAAAGACATCTTCGTAGTACTTCATGTTTAGGACCTTCAAAGGTCTCTCTTGGGAAATCACTTTGCTATAAAAAGAATATATATACAGTAGTAAATATCATAGAAAATTTTCAAATAATCTTTTATTCTGAAAAGTTCACTTTTCTAAAGACTTGTGACATTGGCCAATACATAGTAAGAGATCTACTCTTTTACCTGAAACCACAAAAAAACTGACAAAATTTATGAAATAATGATGAAGCAACAAAGGATAGTGATCCTTGAGAGATGGGAAATAAATAAGTCCTACAACTGCTCCAGCTTACAGCCTTCAGAGAGATTTCATGCCAAGGTACAGAGAAAGATAACTCAAGTGGAACCCAGAGGACTTCTTTAGTTAAGGCGACAAAACTGAGAGTTCAGGAAGGCTAAGGTGGCCAGCATTTGCAGGGGGCTCTCCCTCCAGTGTTCGGCTGAGTACTGATTAGCACATGTGAAGAAACTACCTACAGCCAGGGAAAATACCTCCCGAAAGGAAAACAATGTTCAGTGCTCGTATAGTGCTAGGAATGATACTTGTTCCTACCAGCCAGACTATAAGACCTCATAATTCACATGGTTTCAGGTACAGTATTCAGAAGGGACCTGCCTCAGTAGTGGTGACTAGCCCTATACTGAGCACTACTCTGTTGTTGTTGTTGTTGTTGTTGTGTGCCGTCGAGTCGGACCCAACTCATAGCGACCCCTCCTTGGGTTGCCGAGGCAGTATCACTACGGAAGTAGATTGCCCCATCTTCCTTCCGAGGAGTG
>NW_006921783.1:1174669-1186621 GCF_000298275.1 Orycteropus afer afer | reverse complement strand
TATCACTACGGAAGTAGATTGCCCCATCTTCCTTCCGAGGAGTGGCTGGTGGGTTTGAACTGCCAGCCTTCTGCTTAGCAGTCAAGTGCCTTAGGCCCTATGCTACCAGAGCTATCACCTAATATATCTTAAAAGAAAGACACGAAAGGATGAAGTAGTTTTCAAGTAACTTAACTGCATACTAGGACAAACCTTAAGAATATTTGTAAGAATACAAAATATCTAGCACCCAGCAAGGTAAAATTCAGTGTCGGGCATCCAATTAAGAATTATGAGACACGCAAAGAAACAAAAAAAAATATGATCCATAATAAGAACATATATCAATCAAAACCAACACAGAACTGACATATTACATTTGTATTTTAATTACAATTAGATGTAAATTATAAGTAGATTACTTACGTTCAAAGAGTTAAATAGGGACATGCAAATATTTTTTAGAAGACTCAAAAGCAAAATCTAGAGATGAAAATACAATGCTTAAGATAGAAAATATACTTGATGTGCTTAATGACAGATTAAATAATGCAGAGGAAAAGATTAGAATTTGAAACAAAGTAAAAAAAAAAATTCAAAATTTAAAGCAGAGAGAAAATACAATGTCTTAAAAATGAGAAGAGCACAGTGAGCTGCAAGACAACTTCAGGAGGCCTAAAACACATGTAATTTGAGTCCACAAAAGACAGCAAGGGGAAGCAGAAAAATATCTGAAGATGTAATGACTGAAATTTTTTCAAATTTGATGAAAACTATACATCCACAGATGGAAGAATCTCAACTAACCCCAATAAAAGAAACAAAGAAAACGACACCAAGGCACATCATAATCAAATTTTCTCTAAACCAGTGATGAAAAGGAAATCTTTAAAGCAATGGGAGTAGGGGTGGGAGTGGGGGAGCCACAGCATAAAACAGAGAAACAAAGAAAGGATGAGTAGATTTCTTGACAGATAGAATGCAAGCTAGAAGATAGTACAGTAAAATTTTTAGAAGACTGAAGGAAAAAACCGCCAAACTAGAATTCTATACCCAGTGAAATTATCTTTCAGAAACAAAGGTGAAATAAAATGCATCACCAGTAAACTCATATGAGAAATGTAGGAAGATCTTTCAAAGCTGACCTTCAGATGAAAGGAAAATAATAGCAGATGGAAACGTGAATCTATACAAACAAACGAAGAGCACTAGAAAAATTAAGAGCACGGGTGAATATATAGGATTTTTTTTTCATTACTTGAATCTCCTTAAGATAACAGACTGTTCGAACAAAAAGAGTAACAATGTAGTATGAGGTTTATAACACATATAAAAATGAAATGTGTGACAACAATCACCTAAGAGTCAGAAGAGGAGAAATGGAAGTATAGTATTAAAAGTTTCTTATACTATACATAAGAAGTGGTTATCACAGCACTTACAGGTAGATTGTTAGAGGTTAGACATATATATTGCAACTGCTGAGGGACATCAATACTGACTCACAGCAAATCTAAAAGACAGAGTAGAACTGCCCCACAGGGCTTCCTATGCTGTACATCTTTATGGGAGCAGACCGCCAGGTTGTTTTCTACCATAGAGCAGCTGGCTTCAAACCACTTATCTTTTGGTTAGCAGCTGAGAGCTTAACTACTGCACCACCTGGGCTCCAAAATATTTATACTATAAACCTAAAAAGTCACTAAAATAACAAAGGGTTATAACTAATATATCAACAGAGAGGAGATAAAATGGAATAAGAAAAAATAATCAATCCAAAAGGAGGCAGAGAAAAGAAGGGCACCAAGAACAAACAGGACAAACAGAAAACAAATAGCAAGATCCCACATTTAAACCTAATCACACTGAAAGTAAAAGGTCTAAATACACAGATTAAAAGGCAGAGGCTATCAGACTTGTTAATAATAATATATTAAAAAAAAAAACAAAAAACTACCCAACTATACGCTGCCTACAAAATATAAAGACACAAATATTGAAAGTAAAAGGATGGTAACTCAAAAGATTAAACAGCAATCTCAGGGGGCAGTGAATTGATGTTTGTGGTAGTTAAAGTTGTATGTCAACTTGGCTGGGCCTGGTTGAGTGGCTGGGCAGCTGGTGGTAGTTATTCCTCATGACGAGACTGGCAATCAACTCCATGGTGGAATCTACAACAAGCAGCTGAGTAGCTGTTTTGGGTATGTGGTTTGCTTCCCCTATATAAGCAACAGCTTTGGGAATGGTCTTTAGCCTAGGGCATGCTTGGACCCTACATTTAGCCGTGTCATTGCTCAGCAGCCTGCTATGCTTTGCCGACCTTGGGACTTACGTTAATGGCCTGCCATGTGCTTTGGTAATATTGGGACTGTGTCTTTTTACTTGTCAACCTTGGGCTTGGCAGCCTCAGCAGCTGTCTGAGTGAAGAAAAGCCTCTAGCTTCAGTGGGCTGGAAGCTGGAAGCAGAGCTGAAGCCCAAAGCTGAGGGGCTTTCATCCAGCCTCTAGAGCTTAGCACTTTGAATTTGGAGTTAAAGCCTCCAAATTGTAAGATAAACTTCTGTTTGTTAAGGCCATCTCATTTGTGGTATATTCCTGTCAGAGTAGCACTAGGTAACTAAAACAGTGTTAATGAGGGAGGAACAGCACAAAACTGTTGAATTGGTGTTGTCTTTTCCTGTGTACATTTCCAACAATAACAACAAAATAATATAACTTAAGGAAAAAAAGTGTATGTACTCCCCAAAATTATTGCCTGAGATAATCTTCAAGCCTTAAGCCAAAAATATTTCCTGAAGTCTTCTTAAAACCAAAGCCAAACAATAGTTTACCTTAACTAGTAAAGAAGCCCTTGAGCATCATGCTCACATTTTAGGATCTATTTATATGGGATCAAACTGACAACAGCAACTCAAAGATTAGATAGGAATCTTAGGGGACAGTGACTTTCTATTAATGGGCGAGGAACAACTCAGAAATACAGGGTGAGAACGGCACACCTAGAATAATAAAATCAATGTCACTGACTTGTACATGTAGAAACTTGAATTGGTGTTATATTTTGCTGTGTATATTCTCAAAAAAAGAAATTACTGAAAAAAATTGAAGATGGTAAAAGATATACCATGCTTACACTTTCAAAAGAAAGCTGAGTGGGTATGTTATTAACAAAGCAGATTTCAGAGTAGATATTATTATCAGGGATAAAGAAGGGTCAATTCTTACATGCAGAACACCCAACCCAGGACAATGCACCCAACTACACTATGGAGATACACCCCTTGGAGCAATAGGCCATATGGCACCAGAGGGACAGAAGTCACATGGAGGGAAAGCTAGACAGATAGGAGTGCATATTTAAGAAGGGGGGGGGGGAGGAGCATGGCTGGGTGGGGCATACGGGGAAGGAAGTGGGTTATGCTTGGGGATGGTAATCAGGGCGTGAAATCAAATGTACGAAGTGTGGAATGTAAAACAAATTTTGCTCTGTAAATTTGCACCCAAAGCACAATTTAAAAAAAAAAAAGGTCAATTCATGAAGAGAAACTAACAATCCTAAAAATGTATACACTTAATAACAGAACTTCAAAACACATGCAAAAACTCCTGCAAGGAGAAACAGACATATCCACAATTAAGAGTCAGAGATTTCAATACCCTTCTCTCAGCAATCGCTAAAACAAAGGAAGAACTTATTATTAAATTACAGTAACCAAGACAAGGTAGTGGCATTAAGATAGACAATTTATCAATGGAGCAGAATAGAGATTCAGAAATAGACTCACACATATCTGGACAAACTGGTTTTCAATAAAGATATAAAGGCAATTCAATGGGAAAAGAATAAATCTTTTCAACAAGTGATGCCAGAACAACCACACAACCACATGTTGTCAATGTTGTAAGGTACCCTGGATTGGCCCGTGACTCACAGTGACCCCATTTGGACTTAGATTCACACCTCACATCAAATACAAAACTAACTCAAATTAATCTATAGATCATTGTCCTAAACGTAAAACCTCAAACTATAGAATTCCTAGCATAAAACAAAAGACAAAACTTTTCTGATGTCAGATTACACAAAGATCTCTTAGATATAATACCAAAAACACAATTCATAAATGAAAGAACTGATAAATTCAAGTTCATCAAAATTAAAAATTTCTACTCTTCAAAAAAAGACAAGCTACAGACTGGGAGAAAATCATGTTAGATGAGAGACTTGTAAAAAGACAGCAAACAACCCAATTTAAATTTTGAACAGGCAGTTGATGAAAGAAAATATAAAGATGGCAAGTAAACACATGAAAAGATTCTCAACACTATTAATCATTAGGTAAATGTAATTAAAACTACAATGAGATATGACAGCTAAAATTTAAAAGATGAGGGCAACCACTTTGGAAAATGCTTTGGCAATTCTGTTAAAAGTTAGAACATACTCCTATAGCATATAATTTGGCCATCTACTCCTAGGTATTTACCCAAGAAAAATGAAAGTATATGTCCATACAAATAATGGTACACAAATGCTCAAAGCAGCTTTATTTGTAATGAACAAAAACTAAAAAAAGGAAAAACAAACAAATGTTTATCAACAGCTGAATGGATAAACTGTGGTACACGCATGCAATGGAATACTACTCAGCAATATCAAGCAATTAACTATTAATACACAAAACTATTAATACAACACGGATGGAGCTCAAAATTAATTATATTGACTGAAAGAAGCCAAACAAAACAGAGTATGATTCCATTTACATAAAACTCTATGAAATGCAAACTAACATATAGTGACAAAAAGCAAATCAGTGGTTGTTTGAGTAAGGGCAGATGGGCCTGGGAGTTGAGATGAAGGGATTGATTACAAAAGGTCATAAGAAAATTTTGGCAGGTGAGGGATATACTCACGATTTTGATTGTGATGATGGTTTCATGGGTGTATACAGATGTCAAAACTCATCAAATTGTAACTTTAAATATGTGCAATTTACTGAATGCCAATTACACCTTAGTAAAAACCTTCATTTCCACAGATAAAATTCCTTTATTACCACTAGGAATCTGTCATGGGGTCAAGGAAATGGCTAAATGCAGTAGCAAGTAGGAAGGGAGGGAAAAGTGATAGGAAGTAACTTGTACATTAATGAAAACGCAATGTGAAATACAGAAGCCAAATCACTACTCAAGAAAAAAAGTCTAGCAAACACCTGCTTAAGCTTCCTGATTAGTTCTCGAAGTTGAGCTTCTACACGAAATGCAGAAAATAAACACCTCCAATGAATCCAATGTTTTTGGCACCATGAAGCTGGAGCTCCACTGCAAAACAAAAATAATAGGCTCTTTCAAAAATCTTCTATAAATAAAGGACAGTCTAATATTCTCATTTCTATTACAAATCTGGAAACCTTCAACTGTCACCTCCTTTACAAGACCTACCCAAGTACTGGGAAAGTACTTTCAGGAATTTGAAAAAGCAATCCAATTAATGCAAATGATTCTGACTGAATAAAAAAATAATCTGTAGATTGCTTTATTTTTATAAAATAGCCAATCATTTTCTCATGCAAGCTACCATATGGAAGCAAAATTCTGTAAGGTCATTTTCAGGAAAGGTTGTAGAAAGAAGAAATAACTAATACAATATGTGCCTATCAAATGACAGTCACCAGACAGAGACAATACTGCCAATATTCACAAAAATGCTTTGAAGTCATTATCATCCTCACTGAACCTTAGTGTCGGAAGTCACACAGTAAACAGATATTGGAACTATGCTTCAAACTGACACTTTCTATTATATAGGACTATTTCACATACCTTGATTTGCACTGTTCAAAGATGACAGCTAAAGTTGCAAAATCATTAAATCCTCCAGCTTTAGCTGCCAATTCTCGATGTCTCTGTTCTGCTTCCTTCTGGTACTCTGGATCAACTAAATGATAATTTGAGAGACACTTTATTTCTTCTTCACATTAAGTGTCTGCATTACTTTGTTTATTCAAGCTTATTAAAATCTTCCTCACCCTCTGGGATGAAATAAAGTGGAACTACATTAACTGTTGTTGTTATTAGGTGCTGTCCATTTGGTTTTTGACTCAGTGGCCCCATGTGACAGAGAGGAACTGCTCCACAGGACTATAATACACATACATACATACATACATATATACACACACACACACACACACGTGTGTGTGTATATGTATGTATTTTTGCTGGATGTGTTCAAACTGCTAACCTCTTGGTTAGCAGCCAAATTCTTCATTGTTGTACCAACAGGGTTCCTTTTGGAGGGCTTTAATTTTTCTCCAGCTCCTTTTCTTTTTTTAACCATACTTAGGAGATTTCATCAGAATAGCAATATTACTTCCACCAATCTGTTTAGTTTAAGTAATATTCAGAATTCATTTTTTTTTCTTCTAAGAGTAACCTATGTTTACTGTAAAAAAAGGTGCACTGGTACAAGAGGATATAATGTAAAAGATACCACTGTGTCTCAATGCCCATAAACCAATTCTCAAGGCTAACCACCTGTTCTTTAGTGTGTCCTTTCAGTTATTTTTCCATGTAGGTACAAGCACATATATAATGTATTTTTACATATATAGGATATATGTTTTATAACTTGCTTTATTCATTTAATAACAGTTCCTTGTAAGCATATATACAATTACTCATTCTCAAAATAGCTATATAGTATTCCCCAGAGTATTTAACCAATCCCTCTTTATATGACTTTAACATGACCTCTATGTATACGGAACTGACTTATTTATAACAAAGTTTTCCTTTTTAATCTTTATACTAATGTATAACACAAAGAAAACTGCACAAATCATTAAACATATGGCTCAATGAATGGTCACTGATATATAAAAGTACCCAACATCCAGATCAACAAACAGAATATTACCAGCATCCCGGAAGCCCCCTTTAGCCCTCCTTCCAGTAAATGCTCATTCCCCTCCACAAGGGTAGACATACCCTGGTACCAGTGCTGCTGCTAAGTCTAGCTGTGCTAGGTATACCAAGGGAATAGGAATTATAGTAAAATGTAGTACATACAATGGAGGAAGGTGCCCCAGGCAGTGGTTTAAAAAAAGGGGGGGGGGCGGGGGACTTTGAAAGATGAACCTGAGTAAAATGCTATGTAGGGAACTTGGAGAACCAGAGAGTACATCAGTCCTGAGTGGGGTGGGAGGAGGTGGTATCCCAGGGTTTCTGATCCCTGATCAGCACTTATATAGACTATATTGTGAATGTGTAAATAAATAGTCCCTGATAATAGGAGGAAAGCAATCTGATTAAAGAAAACATTCATGAAGGTGTAAGTCTTCCATCCCAGGCTTTAAGTAGCTTCCAACTATTGACTAGCTAAGAAATGAAGGAAACACCTACATACAAAAGGAGAAAATATGTTTTCTCTCAGGCCATCTAAGTGGCCCTACTAAGGTGAAGATATGATTGACAATACCTACCTCTTGGACTCCTCAGGCACACTCATTTTTAACATAAAACATCTAATTTCAAGCACCTAAATACCATTCCCCAGAAGGTATTATCATGCCAAAGGTCAAACTGCATCAGACTCCACTATCAACCCCAACACTAGGAGAAAAAACCTACTTATCAACTATGGGAGGGATCTTTAGAATCTCTAAATTATGGTGATCCTGGCTACAGAGAAGTACAGCCCCAGCTGCTTGGAACCCCAGGCTGTGAAGCCTCAGAGAAGCTTCCTGCTCATGGTCCAGTTCTGCATTTCCCTGCCTCACGCTGACCCTAGAAACCTTCACTTTGGCTGTAATCCCTACTGTAGTAACTTGTATAAGTTGCTTACCACCTTTTATTAAGATGTCAAAATTTATTTGCAATAAATTTTAGTGGGTTATACTTTTAAACACAGCTCACATTTTGAGAAGATAAACTCTGCACAGTCAGTTTTGGATTTCTGTTGTTCAGAGTGGCTCCCTGCTCACATTTTAAAAAGTTTACAGAACACATTGCTTCCTTTTCACATTGCTAGCTCATCATACTCGCTCACTCTCTTTCTTCATCATTGTCAGAGTTAGAAAGACGGGGCATATTCTTGTCCCTTTTCCTTACCGCTTCCCTCAAAAAGTAATTAGTTAAAATTGAAACTGGCATAAGTCCCACAACAAATTCATAATATGGACAGAAAAGTCTAAAGCCATATTACACACAGCTCCTACAGTCTCAGCAAGCTTATCCTCTGAATAAATGATAGTGTGATTATCTATCTTTCATTATTTTCCCAGTAGACTTGCCATTTTCTTTACCGTCTTTCCCTAGATGAGATTTGATAATCAGTTTTATTTTATGAAAATAGGTAGATGCTACTCGGGCGAAATATATAAATATGAAGCTGAAGCAGCAAAACAGGGTGGATCAGATGAACTTCTTCCTTTGAAAAGATAATTCAGTACTTTTCTACACAGCAATCAATCAGAAAATGAAACTGTTACACAGAAAAGGTATTGATAATAAGGTCCTTAGAGCTGAAGGGGTGGGGAGGCTGTAAGTGTACATAAAGTAGCCTTTGTTTCAAAAAATATCACAGTTACAGCATTTAAAATCAAAACTGTAGGACCAACTCAATTGTTTTTATTTTAAATTTGCTTTATTTTAAAGCAATGCTGTTTAACAGTTAAAAAAAACACAAAACAAAACAATTTAACAGTCTTCACTTTGTAGTCTGACTTCTAAACCAACACCTCTACTAGCAGACATGTATGTAATTTACTACAAGGGGATAGATTACAATGAATGTTGAAAAAAATCACCGTTTTGATGTTTATAAGGAAAAGAGGCCTGGATCAGTATCTAAAGGAAATAAACTGAATCCTGAGTATAACAAAACAGAAGAAATGGCCACATTTTTATAGTTATATTTTCATTGTATAGAATCAGAAATAATGTACTGATAAGTTCCTTAGCTACCTTAGTGCTTTGGGGGCCTGGTTATGTTTCATATCCATTAACATCACTGACATCGAGTGTTTGACAAAGGTAAGACTTAATACAACATTTCTCAAAACAAAGCACAGAAGGCAAGATAAACCGTAGTCCTACTGATGGTCTCAATATTCCAAAGAATTAGACATATCTGTGTCCATATATAAGGAGCACTGGTGGCACAGTGCCTGAGGTATTTGACTACTGACCAGAAGGTCAAACCCAACAGCTGCTCCACAGAAGGAAAATGGGGAAATCTATTTTTGTAAAGATTTACCACCTCTGAAACCCAGTGTGGGTCACTATTGAGTTGTAATCGGCTCAATGGTAGCGGGTGCCGTTCCTATATATCTAGGGCCAACTTTTACCCTAGCAAAGGGAAGTCTCTCTTTCCTTGAGTGTCTACAAATATCGCTTATTTTCATACAATGTTTTGCTAAAGTGAAAAAAATACCTCAAGGCCCTGATAAAAAGACAAGAAACATTTAGTTAAAACCTAAGGCCTGAACAATAAAAAAAGGCTAAAAAATTGAGAATCAACCTTGCAACCACAGTGAGAGTGTCCTAAACAAAAATTTAAAAACTAGTTCCCTGGACTTTTATTTCCAGCTATGGAGAAGGCTGTATTATTTTCCTTTTCTCAAATTCTTTCAAAGACATGTGATGGTTTAAAAGACAAAATTATAATATTGTACTGTGGACTTTATAATGTATGTAAATATGATATACATGACAACAATAGCACAAGTGATAGGGATAAATGGAACTAAACTGTTGCAAAGTTTCTCGATGGCAGTGAGTTTGGTCTTTGGTTTAGTAAAACGTGGTTAAAGATGTATGATGTACATCTAGAGCAAGAATATGAGATTAAGAGATAACAGCAAAAGGCCAAGAGTTCAATAAAATCTCTATCAAAATTTCAGACTTTTTTTGAGGAAACTGATGCGCTGATTCTAAAATTTATATGAATAGCAAAGAATCTAGAATAATCACAACAATATTCAAAAAGAAACATAAAGTTGAAAGACTTACACTCTGATTTCAAAATGTATCATAGAGCTATGTAATCAAGAGAGAGTGTTGTTGGCATAAGGACAGACAAAAAGATCAATGGAATAAAGTCTAGAAACAGAGCCACCAATATAGTGTATTGACTTTCAACAAAGGTGGCAAAGCAATTCAATTGGGAAAAGTAACTCTTTTCTACAAAGTGCTGGGGAAAGTAGCTATTCATAGAAAAAAAGCAACTTGGACCTCTATTTCACACCATATACAAACACTGATTCAAGGCAGATAATCCTAAACATAAAAAAAGACAGAAACTGTAAAACTTCTGTAAGAAAATATCTTCAAATATGAAGTCTCCTAAGATAGAGAGTATCTCTATCATCTGGGGGCAGGAAAAGATGTCAGGCTGCAGAAAGCAATAAATAACCGATACATAGACGGCATATAACAACAACAACAACAACATAGAGCATAACCAAAAATTCAAAACTTCTGTGGTGGTTAAGTTTGTGCATCAATTTGGCTGGGCCTGGTTGAGTGGCTGGGCAGCTGAATGTAGTGAGATTGGTAATTAATTCCATGGTGGAATCTATTGGAGCAGCTGAGTATCTGTTATGGGTATGTGACCTGCTTCCCATATATAAGAAGCAGCTTTGGGAATGGTCTCTAGCTTATGGCACACTTGAACCCTGCATGTAGCTGTGTCGTTGTTGAGCAGCCTGCCATGCTCTGCTGACCCTGGGACCTATAATGGGCTTGAATTAATGACCTGCTGTGTGGTTTGGTAACATTAGGACTGTGCCTTATTACTTGTCAACCTTACGCTTATCAGCCTCAGCAGCCAGCAGCTGAGTGAATAAAAACTTTCAGCTTCAGTGGGCCGGGAACAGGAGGCAGAGTTGAAGCCCAAGGTTGAGGGGCTTTCACCCAGCCCCTAGAGCCCGGCACTTTGAACTCAGACTTAAAGCCTTCAAACTGTAAGAGAATAAACTCCTGTTTGTTCAAGGCATCCCATTTGTGGTGTATTCGTGTCGGCATGGCACTAGGTAACTGGAACAACTTCTCTGATCAAAATATATTAAGAAAATAAACAGACAAGCCACAGAGTAGGAGAAAATATACACAACTTTTGCCTAACAAAAAACTTGTATTGAGAATATATAAAGCATTTCCAGAATTTTTTTAAAAATGGATTTTAATAGGCAAAAGATTTGAAGACACTTCACAAAGGAAGATATGTGAACGGCCAATAAGCAAATGAAAAAGTGCTCAACATTAGTTATCAAAAATACAAATTAAAATGTACACTAGAATGTGAAGACATGAATAGACACTTCACCAAAGAGGATATTCAGGCAGCCAACAACCATATGAAGAAACGCTCAGTATCATTAGCCATTAGAGAAATGCACATCAAAACAACAATGAGATACCATCTTGCCCCAGCATTAGTAGCAAAGTTCAACAAGACAGAAAATAACAAATGCTGGCAAGGATGTGGAGAGATTGGGACTCTCATACACTGCTGGTGGGACTGTAAAATGATGCAACCACTGTGATAAGCAGTATGGCAAAGTCCTTAAAAAGTTGAAATTAGAAAAACCATTTGACCCAGCAATCCTGTTACGAGGTATATATCCTAAAAAAATGAGAGCCAGAACAAGAATAGATATATGCACACCCATGTTCACAGCAGCACTGTTTACAACAGCCAAAAGATGGAAACAACCTTGGTGCCCATCAACTGAAGAATCGATAACCAAACTATGGTACATACACACAATGGAATACTATGCAACCCTAAAGAACAACATAGAATCTGCAAAACACCACATAACGCTTAAGGGCCCTAATATATGGTATAAATAGACTACCAAGCATAATTCAAAATGTACCAACAGCAGAAGAGAAGCCAGATGATTGGGACCTTCCAAAAATTAAATTTTTATGTGCTTCCAAAGACTTCTCCAAAAGAGTCAAA
>NW_006921783.1:1167161-1171004 GCF_000298275.1 Orycteropus afer afer | reverse complement strand
TTACTCTGTAAATCTTCACCCAAATCCTAACAAAAAAAAAAAAAAACACCACATAACGTGGATGAACTTAGAGGACATTATGCTGAGTGAAGTAAGTCAATCACACAAGGACAAATACTGTATTAGTCCATTATTGTAAAAAGTCAAGGGAAGGTTTATATATGGAAGGAAATTTTCTTTGTTGGTTACCAAGGGTGGGAGGGGAGGGGAGAGAACACCATTAGATAGGTAGAGACAAATAATGATTTGGGTGAAGAGAAGGGCAATATACCAAATGTGAGTGATCAACATGGTGGCATTGAGGGAGAGGAAGACATAGAGAGGTACATGGGAAGTACAAACAACAAAGATGAACCCTTTTGCACATACAATACAACGTTGACAGTGAAGGCAAACATGGATATACAGGTGGACAGGCTGAACCAGTAGGTATGTCTATGCAGGGGGGAGTGTGCCCAAGACCATATATCGGGTCAGCAGACAAGGTTTCTACAAGTGTATTTGTAAGTTCTGTAAGAATTCCCAGGTATATATAGTAGAGCTGACAAGGGACAAGGTTGTAGTCACTTCTTGTCCATAGCCAGCAACACAGAGGGAGCAAGTAGCTGGACCTGTGGGCTTGGGACCACAGTCGCAGGGGACATCGAGCTCAATTGGCATAACATAGCACACCAAACACTGTTCCACCTCCTACTTTGGTGAGTAGCGATTGGGATCTTAAAAGCCTGCAAGCAGCCATCTAGATACAGCAATGGGTCTCTCCTTGTCCAGAGCAAAGAAGAATGAAGAAAACCAAAGACACATGCAAACAATTAGGCCAAGCAACTGATACACCATGTGATCCTCAGCCTATATGACTATGAGACCAAAAGAACTAGATGGTGCCCAGCTACCAATGTCAACCATTCAGAGGGGGATCTATGTATGAGATCCTGGATAGAGTGGGAGAAAAATGTGGAACAAAACTCAAAATCATTTGGGGAAAAAAAAAAGGGGGGACCAGGTTTGCTGGTCTGATAGAGCCTGATGGAACCACTGAGACTATGGCCCTTAGCTGCCCTTCAGGTCTGGAATTAAACCACACCTGTGGCTTCCAGCCAAATAAAAGAGAGGCATATGCGGTGAACATTTACCTGAGGGAGATACACTACTTGGAGAGATCGATCATGGTAGACTAGAAGGGCTGTATATGCACAGCGAGACAGCTCAGGGCACAGGAGTGCATGGAGGGAATGACACAGGGAAGAGGTAACTATGGAGAAGAAGTAGGAGGGGAGCTGTTGAACATTGTAGTCAATGACATGAGACAAAGTGTATGTGAACTGCTGTATGGAAAGTGAATTTCCTCTATAAACTTTCACCCAAATCACAAAAAAAGAAAAAAACGTACACTAGAATGTACAAAATTAAAAAGACTGGCAACATCAAATGTTGAGGAGGACATGAAATACAAAATGAACCCTCAAACTTTGGTGAGATTTCAAAACACTATCATCAGTTAAAAAAAGTTTTAGCAGTTTTTAAAGATACATCAGAAATTCCCTTCCTAGGCATCTACACAAGAAAAATAAAAATGTACAGTCCTAAGACTTACACAGAAATGTTCAAAACAACTTTACTCAAAAATTGCAACAATTAAGAAATAATTCAAATGTTCATAACCAGGAGACTGGATAAATCAATTGTGAGACACTCATATAATGAAATATTCAACAAAAAGAAGAAAAGGCCAATGATACAAAAATATGGATGAATCTCACATACCTCAAGCTAACCAAAAGAAGCAAGACACAAAAAAGTATATAGTATATAATTCTGTTTATATGAAGTTTCAAACAACCAAAACTAACTTAAAGTCAAAAAAGTGGGCAAGTGGGGTTAGGTGTATGGCATCTGACTGGGATGACACACTGTGCATGATAAAAATGTTCTGTATCTTGACAGGGCTTTGGGTTCTATGGGTATATATTTTTCTCAAAATTCACTGAACTATATACATCTAAGATTTATTTCATGTCAATTTTACCAAAAAACCCATAAACAAATATTGAACTCTAGTCACACACTGGTATAACTTTTCACAGTGGTATAACTTTGAAATTCTGAAACTATTTTCTGTATATTCTTCTAGGCTTAAACAAAAGAGCAAACATATCAAGAATACCGAGAGCCAGGATTGGCATGCTGGAGTAGGTAGTTACAAATATGGCGAGGGAGAAGAATGTAACCTGTGGCGTTGGATGAATTGTGGATATTTAGTATAAACTCGTTTTTAATGTACACACGGAAATGCATATACATGCATCTATTTCCTAGCTCTGACTACTGAGAGAGCTCAGATGCAATGACACATCAGAAAAAATGAGCACAGACTTTTAAATAAAGATTTTGGTGTCCAAATACAATTCCCTGCTGTAAGTAATCAGGGTTCCTTCCAGCTGATTCTATAACTGGAACCAGGAAAAATACAAAAGGAGCCTGGAACAGCTTCTTGCACCAAAAAGAAAGAAAATGCTCAAGGAATGACATGAACAAGTCAAAAGGCCATAATCAATCTGAAGGGCTCTCGTTTGGGCCAATTTGGGTAATTTGAGCACCAAAATAAATAATGTAGGTACATACTAGATTATAACTCACTAAGTAAAACAGGAATCCATGAATACATACTGATCAAAATAAATAAATTGATGAAAATGCAAATCTTCCTTACAGTAGATTAGATGCTGGATCAAATAGCTATAAAGGATATTAATGGGGCAATTAAGAATTTCAATATGGAGTTCTGGCAAGATGGCAGAATAGCCAGAAAGACTGCACAAACCCTCTTCAACAAAGAAAAGGGAAACCAATTAACACAGACACAGAAGATAATCTTGGACGCCTGAACCTTGAAGGGAAGATACAGAAGTGGACTAAAACCCCAACTAGAAGAAGAATTTGCGTGAAAATACCAAACAAGGAGACATACGGAGCTGCGCTCTGGCAGTGATCCTGATGGCACAGACAGCTTGGAGAATCCCTAGTGGTGGTAGGACCTAAGAATAAAGCTAAAAATCACCTTGCTACCCAGGGACTGCGCGGAGGACTGTGCACAGTGGCTGGGGAACAAACGGAGAAGGTAAAGAGAAAGGTGGGCTGAACTGTGGACTTTTGCCAGTCCAGAGGATGCCGCCATTTTGAAGGTTTAAAAAGCGGCTTGACTATTTTGGATATTTAAAGAGATAGCGCTCTCGCAGATTCCTGGGGCTTAAGAACATGTTCTGCTTTCCAGCAACCCCAAGGACACTAGGGACCTGCAAGACTGAAAAGGTACAACATTCCTCTTGTTACTCTTACACCTCACACCCGCTTGGTGAACGGAGGTGTGGCCATCCCCCACTCCCACCTACCTTTTGGGCCTATAGGAACTCCATCACAGTCTGTGTGCTCAAACGGAGCCTGGGTGCCCTGCCCTGTCCTCCACCGATTTTTTTTTTTTTCTCTTTTTTTATTTTTATTTTTTTCTTTTTCACTTTCTTTTTTCTGGTGATTAGTTTGCTTGTATTTGTCTGTTTTAAAACAACTAATATTATTAATTCTTTTGTCCTTTTTATTATTATTCTTAATCTTTCCCTACCAGGTCCTAGTTTTCAGCATTTTTTCTTTTCCCTGTGCCTGGCTGAAATTTTTTTTTTTAATTTAACTTTTTTTTTCTTTTCCCCCTTTTTTCTCGTGATTAACCCCATTCCTTGTTCTTCTTTTTGCACTTTTCCCATTTTTTTTCCTTCATTTATTATTCTCCTTCCTTGCTTTTTTTTCTTAGTGCCCTATCCCCAGATATTGCAGGTTTTCTTGTTTTTTCTT
>NW_006921783.1:1134136-1165718 GCF_000298275.1 Orycteropus afer afer | reverse complement strand
ATTGTGGTAAACTGTGGTCAATGACATTAGACAAAGTATATATGAACTGCTGTATGGAAAGCAAATTTGCTCTGTAAATCTTCACCCAAATCACAATAAAAAAAAAGAAAGTAAAAAAAATAAAATAAAATAAGGATTTAATATGGACTATGAATTAGATAATAATTGTATCAATAATACATTTCCTGATTTTGATAAAGTTCATTGGCTAAATAAAAGAATTCTTATTTATTGTTCTTGGTAAATAAACACTGAACTATTTGGTAGTAAGGGAGGACAATGTTTCCAACTCATTCAGTGATACAGAAAACGAAATAAAATGTGTGTTTGTAAATAAAAATCTATAGAAAGAGAATACCAAAGCAAATGGAACAAAATGGTAAAAGTAGGTAAAAGGTAATAAAGAGTTTCTTTACTATTCTTGCAATATTTCTCTAAGTTTGAAATTACGTTGTTACCCCTACAAAAATACCCCCAAAAATCCTAACTTAAGAATAGTATTATCTATTCAAATATTCAAAAGAAAAGGTAATTTCTTTCTCCAGTCTCACAAGAACATTACAGCTGGATCACCTTAGTCCTAACTCTTTGCTTTTAACAAATGAACAAATGAATTGCAGAAAAGACCCATGGTCAGATAACGGATAATTAAGTAGTGATGGAGGCACATTAGAACTCTGATCTCTTGACTCCCATTTCAATACTCTACAAAAATTTTTGGACTGTATTTAGTTTTGATACTGCCTACTAGCAACCAGTCAATTCTCGGAAAACTGTATCTATTCCTCACTTATCGACTATCTCATTATCTAACATTTCACATTTATAACAATAGTAAAAATTCTACTATCTGACTATTTTGTACATTAACAACATACATCTGGCAGTAACAAACACCGAGGTACAAGACAAGAATAATAATGACTGTGATGGTTAAGGTTATATGTCAACTTGGCTGGGTCATGATACTCAGTGGTTTGGCAGTTATGTAATGATGAAATTTGGCAGTTACATAATGATGCAGTCCATTTTCACATAATGCCTATTTTTACACAATGACTGGTCTTTGGAACCTAACCATGTTGATAAGGAACAGGTACACTGCAATTCTGATCACTACAATCAACACTCTGACATTTAATACTATAATCTATTTGGGGCGGACATCACACTGATCAAACTGCAGAGTATTTTTTATAGACAAATGTATCCTACATTGTAATTATGAAATAATAAAGCAATATGGATCCAACACTTAACCACCTACAAAGGGATAAGGCCAGTGGGACACTGTACTCTATCATTAGTCTTGGCTACTGGCAAGATGTGCTGACTACTCAGAAACTCAAGGAAAGAACTGCACTCCCATTAGATGATAAAAACCAAAACCAAACTCATTGCCGTCGAGTAGATTCTACCCCTCCTTGGGTTTCCAAGGCAGTTATCTCTACAGAAGTAGATCGCCCAACCTTCCTTCCAAAGAGTGGCTGGTTGGTTTGAACCGCCAGCCTTCTGGTTAGCAGTCAAATGCCTTAGGCACCACATCATGAGAGCGTCTATTAGATGACAGCAAAGCTTACATATGTCAAACTAAGTTGTGTCCCACACTGATACACCAAGAAAGATAGGAAGTAGAAGTTAAAAGATGGAAACGTCAAAAAAAAATCTTTAAGGATACAAGGACTAAACTAACTCTTCTTTTGATTTAGAAAAAAAGCTTATTACCAATGTACTATATAGCAGGGCAAAGGTTCACCCTCCTATCTTCCTTTACCAGAGAAAGGAAATTAACTCTCAGGCAAAAACACCATATACTCCCTATGTCAAACAACTAAGCTAAAGGATAACAAAATGTGAAAAATGTTTATCTTTAGTTTCATGTCCCACAAGTCTAAGCAGATAGTAAATCTTCAAAAACATTCAGTGAATTATTAGAAGGCTTCAAAAAAAAATTTTTTTTTAAGATTTTATTTAAAAGTCAACACAAAAAAATACAGCCTTCCTTCATGACCTAAGTAGAAGGGGGGGAAGTCACAACAAGCATTTAAATCAGAACCAATTACCTTTGTACTGAGTCATATATTTCCCAGCTTTCCATTTGGTAAATGAGATTTGCTACTCTGACAAGACTTTTTTAAAGTACTTGATTAATTAGAACTTGATTCTGAATAATATTATTTTCTTTATAGGTCTCCACTATTTTAACTTTTTAAATTTTAATTACTATTTCTTTTAAACTCACCCCAATTGAATACATCACTACAAAGAGACATTTCAACGAGAATATTACTTTTTTCCAAATTAATGAAAAATACAAACACATACACATACAGAGAGAATGAAAGTGGACAGAACGAGTAACAGTTAAGGATGGATCTGCCTATTTAAGACTAGAAAAAGGGAAATTAAAAAACCTCTAACTAAAGAAACCAATTCAGAAAGGAGAGCTAAAGCAAAAAAAGAGTAACTGTATGCAATTAACAGACAGTGGACACAAATGAAGAGCAAATAAATATATGGGAGATTTTAAGGACATAGTCAAAAAACAAAAGCAACAAGTACATAAAAAGAAAAAATCCCAACACTCATAAACTTAAGAATGAGTAAGTTGTATATCTACTTTTAATATTTTATTTTGTTTTCAAAGACAAATGTGAAAAAGTAATAGTGACATTCCTGAAGTATACTAGACCTGAAAACACTGAAAAAGACTTAGGAAAAATAATCAAGGAAGAATAAATAGTGTCTTAGAACAAGGACAAATTAGATTAGCAAAATACATTTATATTATAAAAGACAGTAAAAACTGCCATATCAGAAAATGAGTCAAGATACAATATATGAATACAAGGAGTGCCACAGCAAATAGAAAAGGCAAGCAGTAGAGAAGGACATTTTTCAAAACTGAAAACCTAGTGAGTAAAAGTGAACACAATTGTTCTCTCATGATCATTCCTCAAAGATATATAAAACTCTTGCTTATCGAGGAGGAGCTCTGGTGGCACTGAGGTTAAGACATTGGGCTGCTAACCAAAAGGCAGACACAGTTTGAATCCACTAGCCACTCCATGGGAGGAAAATGAGGCAATCTACTTCTGTAAAGATTTATAGCCTTGGAAACCCGATGGGGGTCACTATGAGTCAGATTTGACTTGACAGTTTTGCTTATCAATTTTTTAACTTCAAGGACTAAACAGCTTACAGACTGACCCAAAGAATTTACAATGGCAAAGACTTAAAGAGTGGCTTCTGAGCCTGCCCTTCAAATATTAGAGAACTGTTAAAAAGCTTCCTAAAGAATTATATGTCCCATTCCAAGAGAGAAGATAAGCTGAGTTCTCCTAACGAAAAAAGTCTGTAGAACCTAACAGAATTTAACAAGAGCACTGTGAAAACAGATCTGTATTAATGGTAAAAATATAACTCTAATGTGAGAAATAAAGTCTTATCCAAGTTTAGGCATATACCCTGCTCCAGGCTAGGCATACTAAATACATCCTTTCATTCAACAAATATTTATTGAGTGCCCCCTTTATGTGCCAGTCATGGCTGGTAATTGTCATTATTGATAGATGTTTGAAGTAAGGCCATCAACAAGCCAATTTGAAGCAGAGTTCCTTTTGAATCTTAAATTCTGTTGGACAGAGAGACAAGAAATAAGTAAGTAAGAACATTAGACACTAAATGCATTGACCCATGTCACTTTAGCTTTATGCACTTTACTGTACATAAATTTATTTCAATAAAATATATTTAAAAAAGAAAAAGAGTACTAGAGACTGTAATTAATTCCATGAAGGAAATAAATAAGAATTTGAGACAAAGAATAACCAGGAGTAGGGGATGCTCCTTTACACAGGGGTCAGAGAAGACCACTCTGCAAAGGAGACATTTAAAAACCTGTATATAAGGAAGACTACCTTTCCCTATTGCAAAATGCCTTCCAAATAGAGGAAACAGCAAAGGCAAAGGCATTGAGGCTGAAAAGAGCTTTTCTATGCTTAAATAATGGAATGGTACCCAAGATGTATAGTGAGCAGTAGCAAGAGGTGAGGTTCACTCACTGATTCAACAAAAATTTACTGAATGCATCTTATATGCCAGGCACTATGCTACAGTTCTGGGCAGATAAGAAAGACAAAGCTCCTGCTATTACAAGGTTTATGTAGGGGAGAAAAGGGGAAGATTTGGAGTGGTTAATAAAAAGCCAGATAATTCACTTTATTTTAGGTGCAATAATAATAATGTCACCCTCACAATGTAGTGGCTTTCTCATTCTGCCCAGGCCCTAATCACGGAATGGAGTCTTTCGTTGGGCACAACACACTGAGAAAACTGGAGCCCCAGTCATTCTTCTGGCTCATGAGGTGGTGTTTCCATGCCAGAAGAAACAAGCTAAGAGGACCTCAGGCTGCTGCATACCCTCCACCAACCACTCAACTCCTAGAGCAAGGGTGTCACACAGAAAGAAATATGCCACTGTCTGGAACACTATCTCAGAGATATACCAAGACCATACAGTATTTGTGTATTTAAGCAGACCAGCATTGTGGAGGTGCTTTTGCAACATCTGGGTATTCAGAAATGTACAATCAACTTTTTGTCTTTTGAATATGGAGAGATTATGTCCCAGGTTCTGTTATATAGGTAAAAGTTGAGTTGATCTTATTGACTCATCATAAAGAGACTATGTCTATCAAACAATTTCTGACTGACAACTTTCTTCTTATCCAGAAACTACTCAAAGAAGGAAGCACATTGTAACTCACTCACTTGATGAACTTTTCTAAATTTTCTTCAAGAAAATAGTCTTTGGGTCTACACATGACCCTCAAAGGGTAAGCTGTGGGGCATGTGGGCAGGAACACACAAGAGTGAGAACCTAGTGATTAAATCTTTATACCAAACCAATCAAAGGAAGACATTTAGAAGACACTGAGTAGGGGCTCTTGTCTTTGTGACTATTCTTATTTATAAGAATAGGTTAGTTCCTAACCAGAATTTTTCAGTTGCACAGGAAAATACCGGCAATCCATAGAATAAATTTTGGATGAGCATGTTAACTAATAACTCCCATGAGAATATCCCATGGACTTCCTGAATGCATACAGGGGCTGTATGAACTCCTTCTGAGCTCAAAAGAATAGCTACCCTGTATTGTCTCCCCAATTCCTTTACATATTGTAGCTCATTTAGGAAAAACAGGTCCTAGGTACCAAATACTATTCTCTTACAAATTCATTTTATTTACATTGGTAAACAGTATTGGGAAAAAAAAAAAAAAAAAAGTCAGCAAAAGTTCCAACTATTTTGAAGTAGGGGCTGACCTAATATTCTGCCTCCCATTTTCATCTTTTTTTCCTCACCCCTGAAGAACTGTCTTTTGACACCTAATCAACTACATGGACTTGCCACTGTCTTTGTGCTATAGGAAAATTCTGATGAGCACTGCAAATCAATGAAGCAAAATGACAGACAGGTATTACTCTTCCTAGAAAACTTAACATCTCTAGGACTTTTCTGAAATATTTAGAAATGCTAATTTCTCGCCCCACTCTAATTAGAATAATGTAGTGAAAAATGGAAAGAGGGGACCTTGACTGGTTATAGGAGTATATACTTTCCAGTCTTCTAACCTACAAAGGTTCAAGGAAAGGTAAGCCTTGCCTATCATGATTCTGGATTTAGTGTCATCAGTGCTTCTAATTAAAGATATTTTATTAAAGTAGGTTTTGAGTTAAACAACATTCTAAGTATGCTCTAAAACTATTATTAACCTTCATGTGTATGTATGTTTTAAAGGAAAATAAACCAGTAGAAACTTACTCTGGCAGAGTAGTGAGCCTTATTAAATATGCTTAATTACTTTTCAAAAACTGAGCCGTAACTAAACTATTTTCAGAGTTTCCTAAAATCACGAGACATTAAAGACCAAGAGCATCTATGCCAGAGATTAACTATTATTATGTGATTAGAACTGGCCTTTCCTGCAAGTTAAAAGTCCAACTAATCATACTTCAGTGTTTGAAGGACATCCCTTCTGAGCTAAAGTGTAGGGTGAGAATTATTGTAAAGTCCAAGTTACCATGCTGAATGTACATTTATTTTTTTCTATTATAATTGCTCAACTTCTCATTGGTTGTCCCAGGGAGGCTTTTTTTTTAACTTCAGAAATTCCTAATCTGGACAGACCATAAAAGTTCCAGAAACTTTAGGAATAAATTCTGAAAGACCTACAAGCAAATGGCATTGAGTATTTTTTTAAAGTATAAAGGCAGACTTGAATTGCTCAGTCAACACAAGATTATTAAGTGATTATTTTAATTTCATTTTTATTAGCTTCTTTAAGTATAATTTCTGAAAAAACATGTTTATTCTCTAAGTAATAAAGTTTTAACCAAAAAAAAAGATTCCTAAAAACACTACACCTGAAATAATGGGAAATTCCACAAAAGAATAAAAATGATGGCAGAAGAACAAAGAATCTGTTAGTCAAAGATCATCCTAAGTTAGCAAAACATATCTATAGTATAACAATAAAATGTTCAGCAAGAGAACACACCTGAAATAACTGAGTTAGAGAAGGGTTCTAACTAACTAGACAACAAATTTGTAGTTGAAACAGATCATTAGGTGCTTTTAATTATTAACATGACAGAGGCCACTTCTAATTTATATCTGGGTCCCCAGCAATTTCCAATAAGCAAATTTTCAAGAACTTCAGCACTAGATTAGACTACCAAACTCCTCTCCTATCAACTGACAAACTGAAGAGTTTCAGTGACATTCTGCTAACCATCTCACAAAGGAGAACATGAATAGCAACTATAAATGAGAACTAGTTACATTACATGATTATGAACATGGTCCCGTTAAATTAAAACCAAATCATAAGGCAGGCAATTTTAGAAGACGTTTCTGATATGCAAGGGAATAAGAACACCAAACCTCAATGTCACATTTTCTGTCACTTTCCAAAGGATATATTAGATAAAATGTAATAAACCTAGATACCTAGACACAAATTAAACTATTTATTATTTCCCAAAATATCAATAGTAACTAACTGCCTCTTTGTAGCTGGATTACAGAAGCTCTTTTTTCTCCTACTTTATGTTTTTCAGTAAATTCCAAATTTTCACAATAAGTATGTATTATTCTAATTCAGAAAACCAAAGGAAAAAGAAGTATCATTAAAAGAAATATATCATTAAAAGGCCTCTTTCTTCACTTTACTAGATTAGCGATCAAGGCTTTCTGTCTCTAAGTAAAACAAGATCAATTAACTTCTTACCAGGTCTAATGAAGACATTTTCCACAGACAACATTGCTGCTATTGGAAGTAGCAGATCTTCACAATCCAGAGAAGCAGCCTTTATTACTGCACAAGTTAGATGTGGGGGGAGAGGAAACTCTACCATAGACAAGCCCAATCTGGTCACATGGCCACTCCTTAAGGGAAAGAAAAAGTTCCTCAATCTTTCCACCTTGGAAGAGTTACATGATTCAGATTATTTTAAATCATTTCTAGAAATTCAATTCAATATAAAAATATGAAATACTGTGGTCAGTGATTAAGAGGAACATAAACATGATAAACCTTCTCTTGTCAAGAGCCTACTACATTCAAAAAAACTAAACAATGAGGCAGAGTAAGGTAGTATAATTAAAGATACTAACGGTACAGGAGCACAGAGGACATCACTGGAGACAGTGACAATAATAATTATCACATCTTCCACCATATTGCACAATTATGAACAAAAGGATTAGAGCTTTCATATTAACTTTATGCATTCAGCATAATGCCTGGAATTGAAATGGTACTCAGAAATTATTAATACCAATGTTAAACAAAAATGATTGTAAAATTTTATGGAACAGTTTTTAAATTCAGTATTGTGGTAAAGAAGGAATGAAAAAAAATTTAGTTTAAGGAAAACAATTTAATTCAAATAAATAATCTTCTTCTGATAAAGAAAGGTACTTAAAATCCGTTCAAAAACAGATCAACATTTGTTGTGGCTGATTTTCTTTTTTTTTTTACCTGTCGATAGCATCACACTGGTAAAGTTGTTTAAGAGCTTCCAAAATAAGTCTCTCATTAGGTGGATCCAAATAGGGAAATCTGTGTTTAAATAAGATATGAAATAAGACTCCATTCTATGAACATGGTATGATTTTATGCAGAGTTGGTGAAAATTTCTTTAAAATGTTTCACTTCCCCTACTTTTCAAGTTTGCCCTTTTTTTTTGTTTAAACAATCTAAGTTCAGGATCAGCATTCAGCAAAGGAGGAAACGTTTTCTTTCTGAATTACGCTTCTCTATTTGAGAAGCACTGCTTTTTGATCCCCCTCAGTGAGAACAATGTCATTGTTCCTCTCTATGTTAAAGGTAACGTATATTCAATTAATTCTGCCATATTTGCTTTACGTACGTATGCATGTGTGTGTACATATTTTCTGAACTAGCTGAAGGCAAACTGTACATACAATGCCACTTCAACATCAACATATTTCAGTATGTAGCTCCTGAAAACAAGGACATTCAATTCCATATCCACCACTAATTAACATAATTTTTTAAAATATTCACAAAGTAGAGCAAAGTGGCCTATAATCAAGCACGAATATTTAAAATGTGGAGCAATAATTATACCTGGACAGGGTTATTTTTTTCCTAACTTAAATCTTGAGATGAAAAATTATCTACTCTAACCTCTCATACTCTGAGAAGTAACCAATAAAGGACAAGAGATCTATCTTACACAAAAGACCATTCTAGGACTGAGAACTCTAACTATTTAAAAACAAACAAAATTCTCTTAAGTTGTTCTACAGTCAGCTTTCCTACAACTTGCCTGACCAGTTCTGGTACCTTCTGGAACTGAGGCTGCCAAACTTTTTGGTAAAGGGCCAGATGCAAAGTGTTTTAGCTTTCCGGGCATATGTTCTCTATCACAACTATGATTCCGCTACTGTAGCAAAAGCAGCTAGAGACAATACATAAACTAATGGGCACAGCTGTGTTCCTATAAAATTTTATTTACAAAAACTAGTGGCCCAGACTCTGTTCTAGAACAATACTGAACTAGACAGCTATTGCTTTCATAAGAAAGAACTTTTAGATTTGCTAACACTAAATTCTTTCTCTCTTGATTTACTCAATTGCCAATTTTGTTAACCATTCCTCATATTATTTGGTTCCTAATAGACCTATCCCATTTAATTACCCTCCATTTGGCAAATTAGTTTTCCAAACTGATTTGTAATAGTTAGGATTTCTCTCATTATTTCTAAATCTACCTTGGTTGTCAATTCCTTCTTATCCTTACCTGTTCTTCCCTTTGCAGTTTTAAAAATAGGAATGGGGAAAAAAAGTAATAATTGAGACTCTCCTTTTTCTTTTTAACATCTATGAATACTACACCATCTGTCCCACATACTGAGTCTACCTCTCCTTATGTTACCTTCAAACCCAAACCCACTGCCACCAAGTCAATTCTGACTCACAGTGACCCCCATATGGTTTCCAAGGCTGTAAATCTTTACGGAAGCAGACTGTCTCATTTTTCTCCTGCGGAGCAGCTGGGGTGTTCTAACCACCAATCTTTTGCTTAGCAGCCCAATGCCTTAACCACAGTGCTACCAGCGCTCCTTCCTTATATTACATACAACTTAAAAAGAGGGGGAGTCACATTTTCTCTAGCATTTTGTGGACTTTGAGTACATGGCACATCTTAAGATGGAAAAATAACCCAGTGTAAACATTAAGTAATTATTGCTTCTATTTTTCTAATAAGCACTCATACTTGGTTAACTGGTGTTCTGAAATTCTTTATAAATATTCATTTTAAATCCTGGTTCACCTGAAAGCTTTTTTTAAATGGCTCTTTACTTTCCTTCTTTGGCAACAGATTATAGTTAGAATTTCATTTATTACATGATCTACTCTTTCTAGCATCTCCATTCTCATTAAAAAATCTCTAGTTTTGTATCATAACTATCCAAATTATGTTGAAATTGACTTTCCTAGAGTATACTTACTTGGATACACTTAATTATTTCACCTAGAATGAGTAATTACTTCCCCTAGAATGAGTGGTCACTTTCTCCCAAGGTTCCTGTTACTATCTCTCCCTGCCGATTAAGGCCAATATTAAGACCAAGATAACAGTTTCTTTCATCACTTCCTCTACCATCTGAAATAAAAAATTTCAAGCCCCTATAAAAATATTCTATCCTCTGGTGGTGTAGTGCCTAAGGCATTTGACTGCTAACCACAAGGCTGGCGGTTCAAACCCACCAGTCACTCCTCAGAAGGAAGATTGGGCAATCTACTTCAGTAGTGATACCGCCTTAGAAACCCAAGAAGGGGTTCGCTATGAGTTGGACCCAACTAGATGGCAGTGAGTTTGGTTTGTTTATACCCTAGTTGGGAGCTCTGGTGGTGTAGTGCCTAAGGCATCTGACTGTTAACCAGAAGGCAGGCAGTTCAAACCCACCAGCCAGTCCTTAGAAGGAAGATTGGGCAATCTACTTCTGTAGTCATACTGCTTCAGAAACCCAAAGAGGGGTTGCTATGAGTCAAATCTGACTCAATGGCAGTGAATTTAGTTTTTGGTTTGGTTAGTTAATTGTATAGTTTAATATTTGATTAATTTAATATTAGGAGCTCTGGTAGCATAGTGCACCTAAGGCACCTGACTGCTAACCAGAAAGCTGGAGGTTCAAACCCACCAGCCACTCCTCAGAAGGTAGGTTGGGCCATCTACTTCCATAGTGATACCCTCCTCAGAAACCCAAGGAGGGGTCGCTATGAGTGAGGTCTGACTCGACGGCATATAACAACAACAACAACAATTTAACATTTGTTCTAGTCTTCACTTCAAGTGCAAATGTTTCATTACCCAATACAACTTAAGCTTAGTGAACACAAAAAACAACTACAGAATATTACCCTGTCTTTGAAAGCACATAGTACTATATTAAAAAACGAAATCCACTGCTGTCGAGTAAATTCTGACTCACATTGACCCCTACAGGGTTTCCAAGGCTGTAAATCTCTGTGGAAGCAGACTGCCCCATCTTTCTTCCACGGTGTAGCTGGTGGGTTCAAACCACCAACCTTTTAGTTAGCAGCCAAACCACTTAACCACTATGCCACCAAAAAAAAAATTTCTAACTGGAATTAGGGTCACTTTTCATCATGTAAACAATGGTCACTAGCAAATCCAAATAAATTTCATATTAAGGCAAGGTTAAAATATCAGCAAGGGATTAGATCTCAATAAAATCATGGAAACCCATGATTTTGGTTTAGTTGAAGCTCGAAAACAGATTAGCCTCAGTGCTACAGGAATATTTCAAAAAGAACTTTTAAGGAATACCCTGGCCCCACTGTAGCAAATTTTTCATTTTTTCAATTGTGTCAACATACCTTATAACATCGTGTATGGCAAGGCACTTTAAGGTCAGAACTACGGATGTCAAACTAGTCCTTTTAATCTCAGGGATCACATGGTCAGGCATACACTGGTTCCAAAAATCTTTACTATAAATCCGAAAGCATTTTCCTGAGGAAGTTCTACCAGCTCGGCCACTTCGCTGTAACGCCTCACTCCTTTGAGGGAAAAAAAAAGTTCCCAAATTGTTCTGTGGGTTTCTCAAGTAATTTACTTCCCATCCCCAAACCAGCTAGAAACTATCTGGTCAACTGTTCTTGAACAAAAAGACTTAACACAGAGACTTACTTTGAAATTGGAACCACCTCCAGGATGTCCAATCCTAATCTGGGATTGTGATTTAACTGTTTCACAAAGCCACCATCTACCACGTATCTAAGGAAAATGAAAACAAATTAAGTTTCTAGAAAATAATGGAAGACTTGTTAATTTTTAAGCACTTTGGGTTCTTCTTGTCTACTTAGGTCATAATTATACAAAGTCTTTTACATTAAGTATAAAATGTAAAAGTTCAGTAATTATAACCTTCTTAACATTGCTGGTAGTAACTGAAAATGGCAGTTCCTCAAAAAGTTAAAAATAGAATTACCATTTAATCTACCAATTGCACTCCTAGGTATATATGCAAAAGAACTGAAAATGGGTACTCAAACACATATTTGTATATGAATGTTTCATAATAGTACTATTTACAATAGTAGAAGGTAGAAACAATACAAATGTCCATCAATGGATAAATAAATTATAGCATATACATACAATGGAACAATATTCAGCCATGAAAAGGAATGAAGTACAGATACATGCTACAACATGGAAGACTTTCCAAAATATTATGAAGAGTGAATTATGGTAAGTGAAAGAAACTAGACACAAAAGGTCACATACTGTATGATTTCCTTTATATGAAATATTCAGAACAGGTGCATCCAGAGAAAGTAAATTGGTAGCAGTCAGGAGTCGTTGTGGGGAGAAGGCAGATGGGGCTTTTCTCCCACAGAGAAACTAAGTGGGTCTGAATACAGCTAGCCTTTCAGTTACCAGCCAAGCTGCTTCTTAACCACTGTGCCATCAGGGCTCCTTCCTTAAAAGGCATGAGGTTTTATTCGAGGGTGATGAAAATGTTTTGGAACTAGATAGAGGTGATGACTGCACAACACTATAAATGCACAAAATGCCAATGAATATTTACTTTAAAATGGTTAATTTTATGTTATGTGACGTTCATCTTAAAAAAGCAAAACTAAAAACTTGTCAATAAGCTCTAGACTTAACTAACAGGTCCAGAATTTAACTCCAACTAGCCTTTAACATACAAGTAAATGGGAAAGCAAGTGAGGGAGAAAACTAAGTGAAGAATTGCTGAGGGAATCTTCTCAAACATCCTATTTAATGACTTTGCCTTTGCTAAAAAATTACAGGTCGATTTATTCAGCAGAGCTGTTCCCCAAGCCCCTGCTAAAGCCATTATTTTCAACGTAAAGGAAAAAAGCAGAGGAAATTAAACTTCCTCTCAGATCTGAGTGATCATTTTACCCTGAAGAAACAGACAGGGTTTCGTAACATTCAGGTGCAGCCTTCCTGTGGCAGACAGACAGATTTAGGACATATAACATATCAGCTAAAAGATAAATATCTGAAAGGGACGTGGTTCAACAGTCTAACAGAACTTCACATTAACTGTCAGTCCAGACTTAAAATTTCCTAGTGTTTCTCTAGAATTCAGCTCTAAACTTTGATGGCATCATCCAGAATATCCAAAAAAGATAACAGATCTCCATGACAGTTCATCTTCATAAAAATGTAAGAAGTGAGAGAAAACACCTCCAGATAAACACCTGGATAAACAAACTAACTCTACCAAGGGGGCTACAAGGTAAGAAGGGAACCTAGGATCATAGTATGTGTGGTAATGGGGATGTGAAAAAACAGATTTTTAACTTTCTACTTAGTAAAACCTATGAAGCATTACACATAAATCTTCCAACATGGGAAGAAAAAGTTTCAAGTTGCCAAATAGCTAAAAAGCGTAAACAGAAATACAGTTTGTACCTCCTACCTTAGTTTCCCATACACAGCAATCAAATAAATACAAAAGAAAAAAAAAATTAATTATAAGTTAAGAACCTTAAAAAGTAGGTGAGAAGAAAATCAGCAGAGGAAACAGAAAACAAACAATAATATCTTAACATTAACTAAGTGGTTTCCTTGGCTTCAAGAGAAATTTCAAAAGCTGTACCTGATTCCATCTATTGTTAAAGATGTTGCAGAAATATTAGTGGATATGACACATTTTCTAATTCCAGGAGGAGGTGGCAAAAATATTCTTCTCTGTTGATCTAAAATATATATAAAGAAAACATACTAATTTATAAGATGCATCTGCCAAACTCAAGTTTCCAGGAATTCCACTTACAGAAGGCAGAGAGAGGTGCACAAGAGGTATAGACAACAATGGTAAATATTGTTACATATACAATACTATTATTATCAGTAATAACAAACATTAATCTATGGGTAGATACTTAAGTAGACAGGCAAAATGATCAGGTACGGGTAAGCAAAAGGGAATATGTAAGTTTGGCAGACAATATTTATATATATGTGTGTTTTTTGCATGTGCTCTAAGAAATGTCCATATATATGACAGTTAACAGAGCAAAGTTATGGTAACTTCTTAGCCACAGCTAACCACACTGGGCCTGTGAACTTGGACCATAGTCACAGAGGACATCAAGTTTAATTGGCGTAACACAGTACCCAAAAACATTGTTCTACATCCTACTTTGGTGAGTAACAAACTGAGGTCTTAAAAGCTTGCAAGCGGCTATCTAAGACGGAACAATTGGTCTCTTTTTGTCTGGAGCAAAGAGTGAAAAAAGTCAAAGACACATGGAAACAAGTAGTCTGAGGGACTAGTGGACTGTAGGAACCTCAATGTACATGACCCTGTGACCAAAAGAACTAGATGGTGCCCAGCTACCACTGTCAACCACTCAAAAAGGGATCAAAATTGGAGATGCCAGATAGAGTGGTAGAAAACTGTGGAACAAAACTTAAAATCGTTAAAAAAAAAAAAAAATCATTAAGCCTCTATCAGGCTTAATGGTCTGAAAGTCAAGACTAGTGAAACCCACAAGACAATGGCCCCTAATCACCCTTTGGGCCTAAAACTGAACCCACTCCTGTGGCTTAGCTTCTAGGCAAACAACAGACAGGCTTACAAGGTGAACAATTACACCAGGTAGGCACACTCCTTAGAACAATCAACAATCAATCAAGAAGATCAGAAGGGCAGCATGTGTACAGAGAGACAGGTCAGAAGGCAGGAATGCACAGGAAAGAAGGGCACAGGGAAAAGATAACCGCAGGGAAGAAGTGGGAAGAGAGATGTTACAATGCAATCAATGTCACCAAACAAAATGTGCATGAACTGTTGAATGGAAAATGAATTTCCTTTGTATACCTTCACTCAAATCACATTTAAACAAAAAAAAGAAACAAATATTTACAGCCTTGGAAACCCTACGAGGCAGTTTTACTCTGTCTACTCTATGAGTCAGAATTAACTTCACGACAGTGGGTTTGATTTGGTTTGGTTTTCACCTCCTTGCCATTTCCCACACCAACTGTATACTTGGGGTTGCAGATATAGGATGGTACTGCACTTTTCACCTGGGCGAGCTATCTGTAATTCCTGTAAAAACTGATGTAATTTCTTATGAAAATGCCTTTCCATATACTACCTCCTTGGTTTAGAATGCCTTTACGCCTGAACCTGGAGAACTATCTATTCATCATTCAAAATTCAGTTAAGTTGTCATTTCTTCTGTTTTCTAGAATTCCCTCCAGCCCTCTCCATCGCTTGCCAAAGTACAGTTGATTATTCTCTGTGTTTCGCTTATCTGCACTATGAATACCATACAACTTATCACAGTGTATTCCTAAATATTTTTGGAACTTTTTTTGATATAAATTCAAGCTTATAGAAAAGTTCCAAGGATAAAGGAATTTCCATGTATTCTTTATTCAGATTCACCAGCTGTTTACATTTTGTCCCATTTGCTTTATTATTTTGCTCTCTCAAAATATCTATATACATGCATGAAATTTTGGAACCCACTTTACCATGAATCGGAGTTGACTCAATGACAACGCAGTACTGGTTACCTCTATGTACATCAGCACATATTTCCAAAGAACAAAGATATTCTCCTACCTAACCACAGTATAATTATCACAGACAAAACATTTAAAATCTTTTCCTTACTGTTATCTAGAAAAAAATTAAAGTACCAATAATTAAAAAAGAACTCTTTCCATTAATTTTTCAATTCAAAATATAATTAGCAAATACATTTTATTCCTCACCTTTCACTGTTATGATTTCTATATCATAGAATCATAGATCATAGAAACCCTACTGCAGAGTCCTTTTTCTAGGCCTTAGATGCCTTTGAGGATAAGGACCTCCTATCTAATAAAAGGAACAACTTTTTTCCAACAATTTTAGGATATTCAGAAACTCTCTGAGTCCATCTGTGGATTGGACATTAAGGATGTTCCTCTGCCTTAAAGATTAGCCAAGCAGTTTTTCCTTTTAGAGGTGTCTGCCCAACTCATGACTATCTCTCTAAAGAAGGCATACCACACCCACTTCCACTATTCCATACATTTTGAGGGGTGGGCCTCAACAACAGAGGCTGTAGTATGGTACCCTGATTCTCTGGCCAGGGTAGAGCACCAGGGATGAGTTATCTCCCCCAAGCTGGGTCAATCAGATTCTCCTGTGAATTTGGGATAAGGTCCAAGTTATTGTCAATTTGATTAAGCTAGTCTCTTACAAAGAGGAAAAATAAACTTGGGAACCATAGGGAAGTTACTAATGTACGTAAGAGAAAGCTAGTCTTAAAGAAAGAAAAGAATCAATTGGCCATGAGTTGGAAAGAGAGTATTTCTAGGTTCCTAACCCACTGCCAAGTCAATTCCAACTCATAGTGACCTTGTAGGACAGAGTAGAACTTCCCCACATGGTTTCCAAGACTATAAATCTTTAGGGAAGTAGACTGTCACAACTTTCTCCCACAGAGTGGCTGGTGGGTTCAAACTGCTGACCTTCTGGTTAGCAGCTGAGTGCTTTCACCACTGTGCCACCAGAGCTCCTTTCTAGGTTCCTAGCAGCTGTGAAATAAGCAGAAAGCTAAGTTTGGTTAAATCTGCTCTCCTGTCAGATTAAACAACAGAACAGGGCAGGAGAGTTAAGAATGTTTACAATGAAATGATATAGTATGAGGAAAGGAGGTAAATGAAGGTGGGTAGAGGATAGGTCTCAATGTGTTCTGAAAACTGTTATATTAAAAACAGTGCAGTAAGGGAGCTGGGAGAAACAGAGAATAGTTGTTTAAACTTGTGATTTCAGGAAATATGGAAATGACAAATTCTAGGACAGAAGTATTTGAATGAATGGTTGACACAGAAGAAGGGAAAGATCACATAAGTTAAAGATGTCAAGGAACTACACAGTGAGGGAGCTAGGTGGACCACCAATGTCAATGATATCCAAAGACAGGACTGATCATTTCAAGTAGTATATAAGTCAATCCACTGGAGTATGAAAGGAAATTATTAGCACTTCTATTCATATTTTTTCATAACATCTCTTTCCTTTTTATATGTCTTTACAATTGTACATTATATACTAGTACAATGTTGTTGTTATTTGTTGTTATATGCCGTCGAGTCGGACCCAACTCATAGCGACCCCTCCTTGGGTTTCCGAGGCAGTATCATTACGGAAGTAGATTGCCCCATCTTCCTTCCGAGGAGTGGCCGGTGGGTTTGAACCGCTAGCCTTCTGGTTAGCAGTCAAATGCCTTAGCCACTATACTACCAGAACTTCCTACTAATAGTACACCTTTATAAAGAAACAAATACTACATTTTAAATGTCTGGCTGCCATTTGATTTCTACGAGATATGCCAGTACTGTTTACAAAATTCACTTTTTCTACTTGAGGAACCTCAAGTGGGTTTTCTTCCTGCAGCCAAGAAAATCTTAACAAAGATAAAGTAAAAATCCACTTTCAAGTAAAATCTTATAAAAATCCCTATATTCCCAATATATAAAAAGACCACAGTTGACAGTTTTAAAATCATGAAACCAGGCCAACCCTCTCACCTTGGAGATGAGAAAATAAAAGGTCAAAGAGGTAAGGTGGCTCGTCCAAGATTCACACATAGACAAGCAAGTTTTAAAAAAATTTCAATAATGTTTCTACTCCTGAACATCATTCTTAATTTCAAAAAGAAAAGAAAAAAAAGTGTTATAAAGGTAACTTTTAGGAATGTATCTAAAGATAAGTTGTATTATAAATGGAAAAATAATTTCAAAAAGATCTGTTTCAGAGTTGAAAAGCTGTGTTAAAATTTATTTTTAATTACTTCTTAGGTTTAGATAGCTCATTTCTTCAATTTGAACCAGCTATCCAAACACATATACATCAGCAGTCCCATAAGGTATGGTTTTTGTTTTTAAAGGGCAAGTAGCTTTCCTTTTATTTCCCCCTATTGTTTCTGACCCCAAACCCAGACATCTGAAGCACAGGACCACAAGTGGGATACAAGCAGGTAAGGCAGAGGATGTGGTTCTCGAAATGCGCTCTTGGGCTTTGTCTGGTCAGGAGGTGGTCTCAGTGATGGGCTGTCCCTGCTAGTCAGCCAGGTAGAACGCTGGGCAGGGCAGGGCATGCTCCACTCCCTCCCTGCTTGATTCCTCTCCCTCCACTCCCACTACTGCCACCAGCTGCTCCATCCTCTACCAGCAGCGCCAGGAGCAGCGGCAGAAACAGAAGCGATAATGAGGACAACCAGAAGTGAGATCCCATAAAGTTTTAATATATGGAATTCACACAGCATCCAAATCACAAAATGTCCTAGTTCATAGAACATATTCCAGACATTAAGTGATGCATACCTGGACTACACCATTTTATGTAAGGGACTTCAGCATGCACAGATTGGGTATCTGTGGGGGATCCTGGACCCAATCTCCTGCAGATACCAAGGGATGACTCTGTACTATTGTATAGGTCAAATTATGTTTAGACATTAAGTTATTACCTTTTTACTAGAATGTAACTCCACGAGGGCAAAGGCTTTCTTTTATTCAAGGCATAACCTTACTACCTAGAACAATGCCTGGTCCATAAGAAGTACTCAATAAATGGTTGTTGAATGAATTAATAAAAATGCATTACATAGGGAGGAGTGTGCCCATGACCATGTGTAGGACTGGCAGACAATATTTCTACAAGCATATCTGTATATGCTACAAAAATGTCTGGGTGTATAGTAGAGCAGACAAGGGACAAGGTTGTGGGGATTTCTTGGCCACAGCCAGCCACCCTGAGGGAGCAAGTAGTTGGACCTATGGGCTCAGGGCCATGGTCACAGAACACATCAAGTTCAACTGGCATAACATACTACACAAAAACACTGTTCTACATCCCACTTTGGTGAGTAGCAACTGGAGTCTTAAAGGCTTGCAAGTGGTCATCTAGATGCAACAATGGGTCTTTCCTCATCCAGAACAAAGAAGAATGAAGAAAACCAAAGATGCATAGAAATAATTAGTCCAACGGACTAGTGGACCATGGGATCCTCAGCCTATATGACCATGAGACCAGAAGAACTAGATGGTGCTCGGCTACCACTGTCAACCACTCGGAAGGTAATCGGTGCAGGAGATCCTGGATAGAATGGGAGAACAATGTAGAACAAAACTAAAAATCATAAAAAACAAACAAACAAACAAAAAAACCACCAGGTGTGCTGATCTGATAGAGTCTGCTGAGATCTCCGAGACTATGGTCCCTAGTTATCCCTCAGATCTGAAACGAAACTCACTCCTGTGGCTTCCAGCCAAACAAAAGACAGGCATATGGGGTGAACATTTACATCAGGCAGACACACTCCTTAGAATGATCAATCAGGGAAGAACAGAAGGGCAGTGTTTAAACAAGGAGACAGCTTGGGGGCGGGGAGTGTGTGGGAGGGAAGGACACAGGGAAGAGGTAACTATGGGGAGGAAGTGGCAAGAGAGCTGTGACACTGTGGGGAACTGCAGTCAATGTCATGAAATAAATGCGTATGAACTGCTGTATGGAAAATGAATTTGCTCTGTAAACTTTCACCCGAATTACAATAAAATTTTTTCAAAAAATGCATTATATATAATAAATTAAGACTTTGTCACCTTTAAAATTACATTTTACCTTAATACTTCACATAAATTAGAAATATCCTTTCTGAACAAATTTATCCACAATCAAGTCTATTTTCAATCACCCTATTTCTAAAAGTCCCTCTTTTGTTTTAGTCATCTGTTCAAACAAAATTTTAGTTTATTATTTTTTTGACTATTATCAACTAAAATATCTTGAAACTGCTGTTTTGACAAGATTCACATTTGTTTCAAATTCCACATTCCACTCACACACTTTAACGCATATTGCACAGTTATAAACAAATGCCAATTTTATGTCTGTTCATAAAAGGTTGAAAAGATGCTAAGTACTTATACTCCTAAACCAAGTTCTCACTTTCCAGGAAGGAAAGGGAAAACTGAATAATTTAAGTCATAGCAGTTCTTTTGACTATTCCATTCCCTGATTTTCCTACCTATCAGAGAGATAGAAGTGTTCTGTCATACTTTACCCAACCTGTCTCAAACCTGGTAAGGTACTAGGATTTTACTAACAAGGAAAGAGAAAACTGGCACAGAGATAGAAAGATATTCCAAAGTCTATCAAAAAGTAAGAATACTGAGGATGGACCATTCAATACTCCTAAGCAATGCTCCTAAGATGTTAAGGCCAACTGAAACTTTCTCATAGAAATTCTCATCCCAGATTCTCAAAAACAAACAAAAACTGAAATATGTCTCCTTGAGTGTATATAAAAGGAACATAACTTAATGCAACAAACTTCCAAAATAGTCAAAGGGAGGAAAATTAAGGTGATTCTAGAGGAGAACAAAGATACAACACTGTTCAGCTCAAACTCTATCGCACCCCCAGAAGCCATTTGGGTGAGATAAAATATCATGAGAATTCTCACTAACACAGATGAAAATGAAACTCCTGACATAAAGGAGGCTTGTGATAATTGGTAAACACAGCTGAAATAACAACTAGAAAAAAGCCAAAAAACATAGAAGACAGAAATGCAACATAAAAACAATTGGTCTCCATGAATTAGTGAAACTTTAAAAAAGGACATAAGGTATATCTCTCTTATAACATAAGAGAATTTTCTTGAAATTAAGAATTGAATCCACACATCAAAAGTATACGTTCTATTTGTCATGGTGGTTATGCAGGTGTGTGTATGTATGTATACATACACACAGGAACTCTGGTAGTGTAGTGCCTAAGGCACGTGACTACTAACCAGAAGACTGGCGGTTGAAACCCACCAGCCACTCCTCGAAAGGATAGTTGGGCAATCTACTTCCATAGTGATACCGCCTCGGAAACCATGGAGGGGTCACTATGAGTTGGTTCTGACTCGAATGCACATAACAACATACACACACACACACACATACACACACACAAAAGCAAAGGTGGTGCAGTGGTTAAGCACTCAGCTGCTAACCAAAAGGTCAGCTGTTCCATTCCACCAGCTGCTCCACAGAAGAAAGATGAGGCAACAGTCTGTTTCCATAAAGACTTACAGCCTTGGAAATTCTATGGGGCAGTTCTATTCTGTCCTACAGGGTCATTATAAGTCAGAATCAACTCAAGGCAATGGAATATATATATATATATATATATATATATATATGTATTTTGTTATGTGCCATATGTATATGTTTATATTTCTCAAAATTGTACACTTAAAAGAGACATTTTTATTTTATATAAATTATACTCCAATGATGTTTCTTTTTAAGAAAGAGCACATCAAATTTTAGAAAACTTTTACATAAAACACTCGATACCAAAAAAAAAAAACCCTAATTAAAACTATTGAACTTTGAGGATAAAGATAGAGATTTTTAAGCAAAAGAAAAAGCAAATCACATACAATAAATATCAGGCTGGCCTTAGACTTCTCCACAGCAACACTCAATGCCAGAAGACAAATGAGCAATGACTATCAAGTTCTAGGGGAAAAAAGTGTGATCCAAGAACATAACCCAGCTAAGGTGTAGCTCAAGTATAAAGGCAAAAGCCAGACATTCTCAAACAGAAGAACTCAAAATACAGTAATTTATGAACACTGCTATTTAAACAATTTTTTTTAATCCAGCCAATCTAAAAATTAGCCCAAAAGTAGCTTAGGAATGGAAAAGCCATGATAAAATAATTGTGAAAACTGAATACATCTGAACAATATAAAAATAACTAAGAGGTAACAGAAAAGGAGGATAAACGAGAGTGAAATGATGATTGTCCTCACCTTTCAAATGAGGGAATTAACAGATAAGATCTGTAATCAAGTATGGTCTAAAAAGAAGACATTAATTTCAACTTCTTAATATTTTTCATCTTTAATCTTTTATATTATCTCATGTGGTAAACAAAGATTTACTTGAAGTTTAACTATTTCTTCAAATACAGTCAAATGCTTTTCAAAAAGTAACTAATACCACAATCTCACTTTTAAAAAAAGTATTACCAACCTACCTACTCTTCTACATACATATACACGTATACACACACATACACACACACAGAATAATGTTTTTCCTAATGTTTAGGATGGTTATTTCTGGATGGAGGAATCTGAAGTGATTACTTTCATCTTTGTAATTTCATATCGTGCTTGAATTCTTTTTAATGAAACAGTATCATTTGTCCTCAACAGAGTAATTTTTCTTCAAGAAAATACTGGAAGCAAATATGCTAGGACACTAACAATGTGTTAACTCTGAGTAGTGGGAAACAATTTTTTTTAACTTTTCTGACTTTTTTAGTATTCCGCAAAGAGTAAAAAAGAAAAACATAAAAAAGCATATATAATCTTACTTTCAGTTTTTCTTAAACAAACTAAAAGTAAACAATAAAAATATTTGTGCGCGTGTGTATAAAGAAAACTTTAAAACAATATACCCCAAAATGCTAAAAGTGATTATCATTAGTCATGCTGGTGGGACCTGGTGATTTTAACTATCTTCCCTACTGTACTCATTTTATAAAAAATAAAAAAAATTTTTTTTTTTTTTTTTGGACAAAAGTTCTCTCCTTTGTGAAGACTCCACATAGAGTAAAAGTTTTTATATGAAGCTCACTAGTCTTATTCCCCTGCATCTTTAACATCTAAGAGAACTTCCAAAGAAAAAGTCAAGTTCTAGGGTAATGCTGTACTGAGCTCATGTTCTGCAGGTAGAAAGGGGGGGGGGGGAATGAAACTACTCTTACATTTATGTAATAATATAAATGAGAATTTTTTCATCTTTTATAAAGTTGTACACTAATACAAGGGAAAGCGCCTTTCCATCCAGTACTCTGGAAACACATATACTATTACTGAATAAACAATCCATCATCAGAAGATTTGCCATTAATCTCAGGAACATCACTCAGCCTCTATCTGTAAAATAAAGAAGTTTGATTATGCAAATATATAAATGTGGGTACATTTGCATTTTTCTAGAAAAAGAAGACATATGGCTTTCTTTATCTTTTTAATGGAATCTGAGACCAAAAAAGGCAAAGAGGCACTGAATTAGATGTTACTTTCAGTGCTTAAATTCTCAATTCCATGCAAACATTTGTCGTTTATAAAATAAATGTCATATTTCAGTTCATAAACTTTTCTGGAGTTCAGCTTTTCCCTAGATAAATGGAAGAACTACAGTAGCTTGAACCAAAAAGGGAAGTCAGAGAAGGAAAGGTTTCAGAGAAACAAGACATTGAAGTTCTACAAAGAATCTGATGCAACACAGTAATAGAATGTCCAGCAGAAAGTAAAAAATTTGGAACTCAAGTTTAACAAATATCTATCAGGACATCTTCAACATTAAGTATTTGCCCTCAACAGGTTCACAAACTCCTGGAGGGAATAAGACAACCATAACAGGAGAGGCACACAAAGTAAAATGTGGTTCAAACGAAGAAGAGATCAAGCTAGTTCTAAGGAGAGAAATTAGGAAAAGTTTTCATAGAACTGGTTGTACCAGATAATTCAAATAGCAGAATTTTAGCCTGTGAATGGGGAAAATAAAAGGAAAACGAGCTTGGGTTAAGGAAATAGCAAATGCAGAGTAACACAAAAAAGATGAGGGACGTCCCAGGCACTCACTTTTCTGTTTCACTCAACTCAACACCTCATGCATTACTCAGTAACTCATTAACTCACTGTGAATGCCTCTTCACACTGCTATCTATATACAGCTGCAATAAATATTAGCCTCACAATGGATTACCAGTAGATCACCCTTGAGTGCCCTTGGAACCAGAAGGGAAACTAAATAAATGAAATTCTTAAGTAATGGTCCATTACACATATACACCAGAAAATCACATACACTGGGGATTAAGGGTGAAAGCAGGCTGAAGTGAAGCTAGAAGGATAATGAATGCCAGATTATTAAATTGGCATTTTAACGCAGTTGGCAAAAGGTACTCAACAGGGGACTGACAATCAGAGTTATGTTTTTAAAAGATTAAGTTTATTACTGCAAGCAAAATGGTAAGGGAAAACAATATAGTAGGCTATGTTAACAACTGAGGAAAGCAAATTGAGGATCCTAATTCTAGCAGTGGCAGTAAAAATAGAAAAAGAAGATCTGGATGAGATAAAGGTAAAAGGAAACCTACAGGAGTTACCACTTGCTTGAATCAAATGATTTGGGATGATATGATACACCAACTAGAAAGTTCAGTGAGGAGACCCAGGAACTCTGAGAGCAGGAGTGAAACCTGAATTAGAGACAGGTTCCGGAGTCATCCCCAGAGAAGTGACAGATAACTCCTAGAAGCCAACTTCTCCAAAAGAAAGAATACTTGGAAAACAGCAAGCTAAAGATGAAACCGTTAGGAAGACAGTTAGAGGGGAGTGAAAGGAAGAAGCAACCTCAGAGAAAGAATGGTCAGGAGAACCAGATAATTAAGTATTATCCCACAGGACAGCATTTCAAGGAGATTATCATTGGTGGTGGTGGTGGTGGTATTGGCATGTGCCCTCGAGTTGGACCCAATCGTAGCAACCCCTACTTGGGTTTCCAAGGTGGTATCACTAAGTAGATTTCCCAACCCTCCTTCGGAGAAGTGGCTGGTGGGTTTGAATTGCCACCCTTCTAGTTAGCAGTCAAGTGCCTCAGGCACTACATCACCAGAGCTCCCGAGATTATCATTTGTATCACAAAATCAAAATATAAAGTAATGGAAGAAAATGCATGCACTTTGAGGAGTAACAGGTCACCAGCAACTATTAATAATATAAAAATCAGATTGTAGGAAGTTAAACTTGGTATTGTTGTTGTTGTTGTTATGAGCCGTCAAGTCAGACTCGACTCATAGCGACCCCTCCTTGGGTTTCCGAGGCAGTGACTAAGACACTTGCCTGCTAACCAGACGGCTGGCGGTTCAAACCCACCAGCCACTCCTCAGAAGGAAGGTTGGGCAATCCTACTTCTGTAGTGATACTGCCTCGGAAACCCAAGGAGGGGTCGCTATGAGTCGGGTTTGACTCGACGGCACATAACAACAACAACAACAACAACATCACTACAGAAGTAGATTGCCCCATCTTCCTTCCGAGGACTGGCTGGTGGGTTTGAACCGCCAGCCTTCTGGTTAGCAGTCAAGTGCTTAGGCACTAGGCTACCAAAGCTCCTAAACATGGTATTAGCTAAAAAAAAAAAAAGTACTATTTTGAATGTGTCAGGACTAAGCATGAAATTATTTACTTTATGTTGAAGAAAATATCCTTTGGTTAGTAACAAAGTAACCACAATGAATTCTGAATTACCAGTTGCAAAATAAATTGTAAAAGTCAGTGAAGCAAGCCTCTAGAACACACACAAAAAAACCTTAAAACAACTAATAATAACCCTAGGCACTATTTTGAAGATAGAAAAATAGAGATCTGTGCTTTAATATTGAGAGTAAGGGCTTAAGAGCACAAAAGATATTTCCAAAATAGCATATGATCTATGGTTATTTACCAACACATATATTCTTAAACTTTTTTTTGTTATAAGCATATGAGCAATCACCTACTCAACAAAAACAAAAATGCACATAAAATATATAAATATTTAACTGCAAATTCCAAACTCCAAATAGAAGGCTGACATCAGCTTCCTTTAGTTTTACAAGTCAAATTTCATAATAAAAGTTTTATACAAGAATTCTACACTTCATTCAAATACTTTATGATGAAATTTCAGAACACATAAGATTTACACTTGCTCTTTGAAGTCACAAAGGAATAGGATCATTACTGAAAAGCACACTATACAAGGCATGACTACTTAAAAGGAAAACTATATACTACGCTTAGTCTTAGATATATCTGGATATATCTGATTTTTAGAAATTCCATACTATGGCAAACAAGGTTTGACTTATTACCATAAGTATTCCTACTAGGAAATTAAGAGTTCTCATTTCAGAGCATTTACATCTGATATTTTTGCTCCACTGGGAGAGAACACAGCCCACTCTTACTACCGGGATATCTGAGGCTCTTAAATAAGTGAATAAATGTGAAAAGATTTCAAGTATAGAATCACTTCTGTAATGGGATGCTGGTTTTGTTAACATTATGTATCACAGTTTGGGTGCTGGTTACAAAGATGAGGTCAGTTTGTAAAATTCATGGATCTAAACACTTATGATCTGGACACTTTCCTGTACATATGCAAGTATGCAATGAAAAGCCTTTTAAAAATCAGTCAAATTTTCAATTCTAATGAGGAATTACCTGTTGTCATAGATCCATAACATGGCAATATTAACAACCCATCTAGAGTGGTATCTTGGACATCATAATCATAATCAACAGACTCTGCCATCTGAAAAAGTAACTCACAACTTTTTTCGATTTCAAACTGGCCTGAAATGGGAAGAAAAATAACTTCAGAAATTGAACAGCAAAATTAATTTAAAAATGGAAAAAAAAACTCTTTTAGACTGAAATGAGTTCTGCATAATAGCTGTTTTAAATCTTTTCTTTGATGTAAAGGAGATGAGCACAAAACTGTTTTACTACACTCGTACCAAATCTCAACAACTTTAAGGCAGAAAAAACATCAGTTCCCAAAGAATTTAAATCTCTGCAGGAAGAAAATTATTTACAATCTTTAGCTTTTTCATCTTGTTAATACAGTATTTAAGGAAGACTTAGTAAAATTGTTAACAGAGGAAATGCCAATCCAAGAAATACTGCCTTTGACAATGGGCCCATAAGTTCATGTGAATGATCAGAATTCCCAGGTGTATAGTAGAGCTGACAAGGGGCAAGGTTATGGTCATTGCTTGGTCACAGCCAGCTACCCAGAGGGACCGAGTAGTTGATCCTGCGGGCTTGGGACCATAGTCGCAGGGGACATCAAGCTCAATTGGCATAACATACTATACAAAACATTGTTCCACCTACTACTTTGGCGAGTAGCGACTGGGACCTTAAAAGCTAGGAAGCTGCCATCTAGATGCAACAACGGGTCTCTCCTCGTCAAGAAGAAAGAAGAAAACCAAAATTAATGGAAACAATCAGTCCTAGTGACTGGTACACCATCCGATCTGCAACCTATACAACTATGAGACCAGAAGAACTAGATGGTGCCCAGCTACCACTGCCATCCACTTGGATGGGATGTAGGAGATCCTGCATAAAGAGGGAGAACAATGTGGAACAAAACTCAAGGTCTGGAATTGAACCCACAACTCTGGTTTCCAGCCAAACAAAGTACAGGCATGTGAGTTAAACATTTACCTCAAGTAGACACATGCCCTGGAGAGAACAATCATGCGAGAAGGAAGGGCTGCTTATGCACAGGGAGATAGCTCAGGGTGCAGAAGAGTATGAAGGGTGGACACTGGGAGGAGGTGGCTACGGGGAGGAAGTGGGAGGGGAGCTGCTGCATTGTAAACTTTGGTCAATGACATGAGACAAAGTATATGTGAACTGCTGTATGAAAAGTGAATTTACTCTGTAAATCTTCACCCAAATCCTAATAAAAAAAAAAAAAAGAAAAAGAAATACTGCCTTTTAGATATATATTAAAATACTTAAGTAACCTCAAAAATTATTTAAGAAATCTCAAAAAGACAGAGATTGTTACAGTGTTTCACTTCTGACAGTACAAGACAGAGTAGGAAGTGAGCAATGAAATGATTCATTCCTGTTAGTAGGATGCTGCTCCTGGGAGAGTCACACTAAGCTGAGATTTAACAGCTCTATTTTTGACCTCCAAAAAACCGCCAAAGGCTTATCTGTGACCCATGCATTCCACACCTTATGTACTGCTATCACACAGTACCATCCCACCACTCAAAGAAGAAAGGAGTTGTGGACTGCCTTTTGAAATAATGGAATTAACCATTCTGACCTAGGACTGTTTAGTTTGGTAACAGCTCTACACAAGACAGACCAATAAAAATAGTAATACTTCACCATTTAATATCTTTTTCCTAAAAGGTCAATTGTTTTATACATATTTACTAACAAGTCTGATAATTCTTATGGCAATGTAGAATTATCTTATATATCTTATATCTAAAACTATTCAGATAAACATAAAAGCTAGGGCAACAAGTGAGGAAAGTCCAGATTTACAGCACAGAGGTAGCACTCTGTCCCCTTGCCACGTTCTGTTCTCAAAAACAGTAAACATTTTTAAACCTGATACTGAATGCTCACCAGTCAGAAAAACCAAGATGTCTCCAGCCATTTCATTCAAATGGATATCCATGGTCACTTTCACAATCTAAAGCAAGAAACACAAGCATAACATGTGAGTGGAAATATAGTCATTCCTCCATCACTACCTCCTCTTGCTCCACAGAAAAATTACGTTTGAATTCTCAAAAGCTGCAGGATCCATTTGTTGTTGTGAAAACAATAAACATAACAAAATTCTCAAACTACTCAATTAACAAAAATCACAGATTTTCAAAAGACAGAAAAAAGATGCCAAGTAATACCGCTTGAATATATGCAGCATTTTCTCTGTCTCGTGGGCCAATCAAATTGCAGAATTTCTCCCTGACAGGATAAAGTCTTCCAGGTATATCAAATATTGGACAATTTCCAAAGAATGCAGATAGCTTGGCTAATTCCATAGTTGCTGACATCACCACCACCTTTAAATGCTCCTTCCTGTTAGGAGACTTCTCCTGAAATAGTTTCTTCAGTAAACCAAATAAGATGTCCTGAAAGAAAAGCAAACTTCTAGTAAGTCACAAATGTAACTGCCAAGTTATTTTAAATACATTGATATTCTAACCAAACATTTCCTATTTCAGCAGATTAATATGTAAGAGAAGGCAATTCTCCATACAGTAAAAAGCTGCCCCTAAGAAGTATGCTGCATACTTGCTCAATAAATAAATAAATAAATAAACACACACACACACACACACACACACACACACGTATATATATATTTATAAATATAAATACTCACTGTAGTAAGAGTTCTCTCATGGGCTTCATCCAAAATAATGACACTGAATTTGGTAAGATTTGGATCTCCCAGAATGTGCTTCAGTAAACAACCATCAGTCATGTATTTGATTGCTGTTTCCTAATGTTCAAATGGCAGAGTACACCAAGTTACAGTATCACAGAATTTCATCACTTCTGTTAACTAAATTTTTCCCCAAAATGTACAAACATGAAGTGACCAAACTAATCTGACTAAATGAAAGAACACTAAATAGTCCAACAAGGATAGTAAGTAATGAAAAGCATGATCTGTACAGAGGTAGGGATGAACCATAAAGGTGTGTGTTCTGGGATAAAGCAATTAGAGGGGGCAATAAGGAGATACAATGAAGTCAGTAGAATGCGGTAAGGTAACACAATGGCTTCAGGTGAGCAAGTTGTAGGGAACAACAATGAAATGGGATTCATCTTCTTTGTTTCAGCCACTGTTTTAGAGAATTTAAGGGGAAAAACAACCAGAGTCAAATATAAAAGAAATAGGAAACCTTCCTCTCATTCTCTTCTCTTCCCTGTCCATTAATCCAAACTCACTGCTGTCAAGTCGATTCTGACTCACAGCGACCCTTCCCTGGGTTTCCGAGGCAGTATCACTATGGAAGTAGATTGCCCAGCCTTCCTTCCGAGGAGTGGCTGGTGGGTCTAAACCGCCAGCCTTCTGGTTAGCAATCAAGTGCCTTAGGCACTATGCCACCAGTTGAGTAGCATTAGACCAAGGTGATAAATAGGTCCAAAAGCTAAGGGAACCAACAAAGGAAGAAAACAAAGAAGGAAAAATCCCCAGGGAGTGATCACTAAGAAGGCCAAGACATTATTTAGGGGAAGTTCATTCTCATTCCTCCTATTAGGAACCATATATAAATCAGGGATTATTATTTAGCTGGTATAGGATTAAGAAATCCTGATGGAATATAAATTCTAACTATTAACTATTAAAAAGAAAACAAATATAAACTCATTAGAGCCATGCAGATAGAATATACTTAATAAATATTTGCTTACTGACTTCATTAAGTTGTCAGACTTCCACTAACTTTAAGAATACAAACATAACCTACATGTCAAAAATCTTTACAGCTAAAAAACATTAAACAAGAACTCTAAGAAAAAGAAAAATAACTGTTATCAGCTAGTCGAAGAGGGAGAAACTGTGGTAAATATTACTCTTCAGAACTAATACATTAACAATGAACAACAAAAACTAACTCTAGTCTGAGGCCTTCCTTCTTTCAAACATATGGGATTTTCAAATCTTTCATAACTTTATCCACCCCTTTAATAAGCTTACAGTAGTTAAAAGAATACCACCAAAATTTTTATACCTTAGAGCTGCAATCATCAAAACGAACTTGGTATCCTACTTTGGATCCCAAAGTGCATTTCATTTCTTCAGCAACCCTCTGAGCAACAGATATGGCAGCTACTTTTCGTGGCTGAGTTACACCAATCATACCATGTTGTGAAAACCCTATCAAAACCAGAGATAAAAAACACAGTGTTAGCGACTGCTTCATCCCACTAGAGCTAAAAGATGGTGACTGCTTCTTCCCACTAGAGCTAAGAGGAGTCCTGGTGGTGCAATGATTAGGCAGTCAGGGCTAACCAAAAGGTCAGTGGTTCGAACCCAGGAGCCACACCACAGGAGAAACATGCTCCTTGGAGAAAGATGCTACAGTCTGCTTCCCTGAAGGTTGTCAGTGTTAGGTGCTACAAAATTGGCTCCAACTCACAGCAACTTTATGAACAACAGGACAGTTGCCTGGTTGTGCACCATCCTTACAATCCTTGCTATACTTGTGCCCATCATTGCAGCCCTGTTTCAATACATCTTGTTGCCTAGGAAACCTTATGAGGCAGTTCTACTCTATCCCATAGGATCACTATGACTTGGAATTGACTGGAAGGTAATGGGTTTGGTTTTATTAGGACTAAGTCACTGCATATATAGTACTGAGTTGTAAGTGAAGGGAAAACATGGGTATATGGATGGATAGATAGGTGGACAAGCTAAATGATTAGGTATGTCTATGAAATGGGGAGTGTATCCAAGATCATATATAGGGTTGGCAGACAATGGTCCTATAAGTTTATGTGAATGATCAGAATTCCCAGGTGTATAGTAGAGCTGGCAAAGGGCAAGGCTGGGGTCATTGTTTGGTCATAGCCAGCTACCCAGAGGGACTGAGTAGTTGAACCTGAGGGTTTGGGACTATAGTCGCAGGGGACATCAAGCTCAATTGGCATAACATACTATACAAAACATTGTTCCACCTCCTACTTTGGCACGTAGCGAGTGGGATTTTAAAAGCTAGCAAGCTGCCATCTAGATGCAACGATGGATCTCTCCTCATCAAGAGCAAAGAAGAAAGAAGAAAACCAAAATTAATGGAAACAATCAGTCCTAGCGACTGGTACACCATCCGATATGCAACCTATACA
>NW_006921783.1:1117353-1133660 GCF_000298275.1 Orycteropus afer afer | reverse complement strand
AAATCACAATAAATAAAATAAAATTTAAAAATAGATAAATAAAAATAAAAAATAAAATCCTGCAAATTAATAGCACGTTGGATTATATTTATACCCTGAAAATTTAGGTGTTAGTTAAAAATAATAAATATTGATAACCACTTAAAAGTGTGTATTTTAACTGTTGCTGATAGGTGCCATCAAGTCAACTGCAACTCACAGAGACCCTTTCTACAACAGAACAAAACAAAATTTTTAAATAGGTTTGGATTTTTGGTTTGCCTGTAATTCCAGTTGAGAGCAAGTCAGCAATTTATAATCTCTAAGAATCCATAAAATTCCAAACATTTCCTAAAATAAATTTATCTTTGTCACACAGTGACATTAGATTTAAAAATACTATCTTCCATAGATTCTACAAGCCTTTTTTTTTTTTACTCTTTTTAATACCCCTAAAATAGAGTTAGGAGCTCTGGTAGCGTAGTGCCTAAGGCATTTGACTGCTAACTAGAAGGCTGGCGGTTCAAACCTACCAGCCACTCCTCGGAAGGAAGGTTGGGCAATCTACTTCTAGAGTGATACTGCCTCAGAAACCCAAGGAGGGGCCACTATGAGTCAGGTCTGACTCGATAGCACATAACAACAACAACAACAAAATAGAGTTGAAAGTTATAATTCATGGCATTTTTCTTTCTTGATGGTATATAAAATAGCAGTGTATCTTAACAGATGGCATTTAGATTCAATATACTAGGACAAGTTAACATAAGTTAAAAAAAATTTTTTATATGAATCATACAGAATATAATTTTGTTCTTTAGCAGTCTGAGGATAGAAAGTTTTCCTAAAGTGAAGGAAAAGGCTTATAAACAGCTTGGTTCTAGCAGTCAGGGAATAAACATTTATCTGATAATGCTCTGGAGAAGAAACCAAGAAATACTAATGTCAGCAACGGACATCAATGTATCCCTTTTATCCTCAGTGGCATTTCAATACCCAATGGTTCACAGTCTACTCAAGATAAATTTTGCCATCTCAACTAATGCTTGAATCTGAAATAAAACCCTAAAGGAAGATAGACACAGGGAGGGTATGCCAAGAAAATCACTGTGACAAGAAAAGTATGATGACAGCACCGGATCCTAAGCTAATTTTTAGAAATCTAATATCATTTATTTCTCACATACTACTTCCATGAATGTAATTAAAGATGCTTTGCTGTTTGTGCAGTACAGAAGTCCTATCAGTCTTTTCCAAAAAGTACTATCAGTATCATCCCAGAATAAATTACCTGCTTCATACAGATATTTTGGGAGTTGAGTTGTTTTACCACTTCCTGTATTTCCAGTAACAATAAGGAATGAATTGTCCCTCACAGCCTGAATAAGCTTTTTTCTTTGTTTCTGAATAGGAAAAGTTGGAGTAGTTCCTCCTTCCTGTGATGTGCATCCTTTCTCTTCTGTGATAACAGAAAAACAATTATGCAAGTAAAAGACTGTAAAGATATATCTGACTCAATGTCCCAGAATTTTAAAGAGAAAAACAATAAAATGTTAAGAACAGAAGGAATCAATCCATAACTTCTCATTTAAATGATGTATGTCCAATTAAGTGCGTTTTATAAGGTCAGAGCAACTTTCCGGTGAAATTCTAACAACTTGAACATTTCTTAACTCATGACTTAAGACTACTTGATAATGTAGGCCTCACACGATGCAACACATATACATACATACTTACACAGAAATACAAAATCCACAGTTTTATAAAATAAACCAAAAACTAGAACAGAATCAGCAGAAAACTCTCGGCTGAAATAGAAGCCACCTGTGTTTGCTTCTGATTCATGGTTCAAGTTAGGTCCCTGTTCAGAGTGACTGATATCCCAGAAGGCCAAGTGGTAGGTAACCATGGAAACTGGCTCCTGGAAACTGGCTCCCTTCATACCGTACCCAAAGGCAGGCTGGCGGCCCGACGAGGGGGGAGTGCGGTGAGTGGGTAGAGAACAAAGGCTTTATGAGCCTGTTTAAGAACACAACGTATCTAGGCGTTGGGGTTCACTTTTTTTGCCCCCACTAGCAGGGTTTTCACCCAACTTGGGTCTGGGACCGCCTCCCTCTAAGCTGAAGTGCTCATTGGATGCAAAGTTCGCCTCAGGCTTGGAAGGCAAGAACAGTGCTACGTCCTCCTCCCAGCTCTTCTCTGCCAGCCAAAGGCAGACTTTTATCCCCCAAAACCTCCATGCCGTAACTCCCACTGGCATCCATAGCCTCCTGCGGACCGCACCTCTATCAGCGATGGAAACAGCCGAGGGCCGCTCTTCCTGGAGATCTCTTGACCGCTCACCCTCCTCCTGCCGCCTTGGCGCCCTGCCCGCGACGGCAGGAAACCGGGACATAGACCTGGCCCAGAGCAGAGGTGAGCACGTCCACCGATCTGGGGAGATGGGAGGGGAAAGGCGAAGACGCTCCCTGATGACGTTGGGTGTTTACTTCCGCGCGTGCGATCTAAGAGAGGGGAGGAGGAGCTGCTTCGTGATGTGACGTGCGGCTGCCGGAAACCTCTCCCACTCCCACCACACCGTGGAGGCTGGGCCGCCAGCTGAAAGCCCACCCTCAAGAATTTCCGACCAACTGTGCGCTTGCATCTTGTAGCGAGGAAGACACCTCCGAGAGCTGGGGCCCTCTTTTGTTTCAACTCTTGTGCGCACAAAGCGCAGTGACCCTCGTATTCTCAGCCACATTGGCCGCGGCAGCCAATTCTCTCTTTACACACTTGGCTGATAAGGCCTTTTGCCAGGAACATGAAGCATCCTAAGAGTGCCCCTTCCCATCCTGCCCGTGTGAAATGACCTGTCCATGGCATACAGCTACCATAATAAAGTTGTTTTCTAAGAAAACGAGCAGACTTTTCAAACCCAATTATAGTTACCATTTATTGAGCACTTGGCAGTCAAACATTTAATATAAATTATTTCGCTTAGTCTTCACAAAACCCCTGAAAGGTAGGATAATAATATCCCCAATTTTCACGTGGGAGAAGCAAGGGTCAGAAACTTGTCCAAGGTGACAAAACAAAAAGGTAACAGAACCAGGATTCAAAGTCACGCTCATAACCACTACACTGAAACAGGAGATACGATTATCTAGCTCCTGGTGCCTAAATACTGTGTTTTCTACTTGTTGTTGTTGTTTGCAATCCAGTCGGCCCCAACTCATAGCGACCCCTCCTTGGGTTTCCGAAGCAGTATCACTACGGAAGTAGAATTGCCCAACCTTCCTTCGGAGGAGTGGCTGGTGGGTTTGAACCACCAGCCTTCTGGTGAGCAGTCAAGTGCCTTAGGCACTATGCTACCAGAGCTCCTGTGTTTTCTACTAATAATTGTAAATTAATTATTACAGGGCTGACTCCATTTTTGCACGGGAACCACCTAATAAGAGTATTCAAGAGTAAAACTTACAAGCCAACAATGAAGAAAATTAAAAGTGAAAAGTTCAAATATTTAACGTTGCTCATTTTTAAATTAAGGACATTTAAAACATGCTACCATTTAAAACATGAGAGTAGTACTCATCTGTTAGTTTATGATACTCTGATGGCTTGCCAATTGCTGTGATGCTGAAGCTATGCCACCAGTATTTCAAATACCAGCAGGGTCACACATAATGGACAGGTTTCAGCAGCGCTTCCAGATTAAGAGACTAGGAAGAAGCACCTGGTGATCTACTATAAAAAAAAAAAAAAATTGGCCAGTGCAAACACTACAAATGGCAGTGGAACATTGCTTGATATAGTGCCAGAAGGTAAGTGCCATCCAGGTTGAAATGCACTCAAAATACAACTGGTGAAGAGCTGCCCTCTCAAAGTGGATATGACCTTAGTGACATGGATGGAGTAATGATTTCAGGACATTCATTTGCTTATTTGGCATGACTCAAACTGAGAAGAAACAGCTGCAAACACTCATTAATAATTGGAACATGGAATGTACAAAGTATGAATCCAGGAAAATTGGGAGTCACTGAAGAAGCACATCATGCTTGGTGAAATGGAGGATCAACGAAAAAGAGAAAGACTCTCAAAGAGATAGATTGACACAGTGTCTGCAACAATAGGCTTAAACATAGCAGTGATTATGAGGGTTATGCAGAACCCAGGAGTATTTCCTTCTGTTGTACATAGAACGGCTATGAGTCAGAACTAACTCAACAGCAGTAACAACAACAATCATTAATAATCATGTGCTCAGGCTACTCAAAGAGCCTGAGGATGTAGTGAGTAAACATTCATCTACTAATCAAAAGTTGGTGATTTGAGCCCACCAGCTACTCTACAGGAGAAAGATATGGTAGTCTGCTTCTGTAAGGTTGACAGCCTTGGAAGTCCCATGGGGGGCAGTGCTACTCTGTCCTGTTGGGCCACTATGTGTTGGAATCAACTCAATGGCAATGAGTTAATAAATTTTGGGGCCATTCCAAATGGAAAGATCAACAATTATTTCCTGCCCAATGAGTTACCAAATTACAATGGCAAATAAGACACAAATAAAGTGTAAAAATAGAAAACACATTGGTTGAATCTGGGAAGAAAAATCAGTGTCCTCAACAACTTTGAACTTATTTCCCATTATCTCTGGGTCTAAAGAAAAACTTGCAATAAATTATATTTGGAGAAACGTGAAAAAAGCCAAACACCTTGAAGGAGTGAGTGCCTGGGCCTGGGGGCTCTGGACCATAGTTGCAGGGGACATCAGCTCAATTGGCATAACATACTACCCAAAATCACTGTTCTACATCCTGCTTTGGTGAGTAGTGACTGGGGTCTTGGAAGCTTGCAAGCAGCCATCCAAGATGCAACTACTGGTCTCTTATCCTGAGCAAATAAGAGTGATGAAAATCAAAGACACGTGGAAATAATTAGTCCAAAAGACCAGTGAACCACATGACCCTGAGACCAGAAGAACTAGAAGGTGCCACTGTCAACCACTTGGAATGGGATCAAAATAGGAGATCCTGAATAGAGTAGGAGAAAATTGTGGAACAAAACTCAAAATCTTAAAAAAAAAAAAAGTGTATGTGCTATAAGAATGTCCATATAAACAGATCAGAGGGCAAAGTTATGATAACTTCTTAGCCACGGCCAACCCCTCTGAGGGAGCAAATTGTTGGGCCTATGAGCTCAGACCATGGTCGCAGGGGACATCAAGTTCAATTGGCATAACATACTGCACAAAAACATTGTTCCACATCCTACTTTGGTGAGTAGTGACTGAGCCTTAAAAGCTTGCAAGTGGCCATCTGCATGCAACAATTAATGTCTCCTCATATGGAGCAAAGAAAAATGAAGAAAATAAAAGAGGCATGGAAGCAATTAGTCCAAGGGACTAGTGGGCCATGTGGACCTCAGCTGATAAGACCCTGAGACCAGATGAACTAGATGGTGCCTGGCTACAACCATCAAACACTTGGAAAGGGATCAGTGCAGGAGATCCTGGATAGAATGGGAGAAAAATGCAGAACAAAACTCAAAATCATAAACAAACAAAAGACCAGCCTTGCTGGTCTGATAGAGACTGGTGAAACCCCTGAGACTATGGGCCCTAGTCAGCCTTTGGACCTGGAATTGAATTTACTCCTGTGGCTTCTAGCCAAACAACAGAGAAACATACAAGGTGAACATTAACACTAAGTAGCTACATTCCTTAGAACAATCAATCATCGGAGATCAGAAGGGCAGTATTTGCACAGGGAGAGAGCTCAGAGGGCAGGAAAGCATAAGAAAAAGGACATAGGGAAAAGGTAAACGTAAGGAGGAAGTGGGAAGAGAGCTGTTACATTATGGGGATTGCAATCAGTGTCATGAAACAAAATGTGTATGAACTGTTGAATGGAAAATGAATTTGCTCTGTAAACTTGCACCCAAATCACAACATAAATAAATAAATAAATAAAGTGTGAAAAGTTGAATTGCACCCTGCCGTTACTGTTTCATCAGCTGTTACCGAATCTCCACAGTCTGTCCATGGGCATCCAAACGAGAGAGGAAGGAGGCTCAATACTGAAGATTTTTTAAAAAAGTAAATAGAATTTTTAAGCCATCTTCAGGAAAGGAAGAAAAGTATGTTGTTGTTGTTGTTAAGTGCCGTCGAGTCGTTTCCGACTCATAGCGACCCCATGCACAGCAGAACGAAACACTGCCCGATCCCGCACCAGCCCCACAATCCATGCTATACTTGAGCCCATCATCGCAGCCACTGTATCAATCCATCTCCTTGAAGGCCTCCCCCTCTTTCGTCGACCCTCCACCCTACCAAGCATGACATCCTTCTCCAGGGAATGGTCCCTTCTTACAACATGACCAAAATAGGTGAGACGAAGTCTGGCCATTCTTGCTTCCAAGAAGCATTCTGGCTGCACTTCCTCCAGGACAGATCTGTTAGTTCTTTTAGCAGTCCATGGTACTTTCAGCATTCTTCGCCAGCACCACAACTCAAAAGCATCAACTCTTCTTCGGTCTTCCCTATTCATTGTCCAGCTCTCACATGCATACAAGGCGATTGGAAATATCATGGCTTGTGTCAGGCGCACCTTAGTCCTCAAGGAGATATCCTTGCTCCTCAGCACTTGAAACAGTTCCTTCGCAGTTGACTTCCCCAATGCTACACGTCGTCTAATGTCCTGACTGCTGCTTCCATTGGCATCAATTGTAGAACCAAGCAATGTAAATTCCTTGACAACCTCAATCTTCTCTCCATTGATTGTGATGCTGCTCATTGGTCCAGTTGTGAGGATTTTTGTTTTCTTTATGTTGAGATGTAATCCATACTGCAGACTGTATTCTTCAACCTTCATCAGTAGGTGCCTTAAGTCATCCTCACTTTCAGCAAGCAAAGTTGTATCGTCTGCATATCTCAGGTTGTTAATGATTCTTCCTCCAATCCTGATACCACGTTTTTCTTCATATAGTCCAGCTTCTCGGATTATTTGCTCAGCATATAGATTGAATAAGTGTGGAGAAAGAATACAACCCTGACATACTCCCTTCTTGATTTTAAACCATGTAGTGTCCCCTTGTTCTGTTCGAACGACAGCCTCCTGATCAAGGTACAGATTCCTCATGAGTACAATCAAGTGCTCAGGGATTCCCATTCTTCTCAATGTTATCCATAATTTGTCATGATCCACACAATCAAATGCCTTTGCATAGTCAAAGAAAAGTATAGGACACTGTTAAAATGGCTGAAAGAAGCAGAAAGGAAAATTATCAAAGATATTAATACAATAGCCAACAGAAAGTTAAAAACATCAGACAAGGGATGATATGTAGAAACCTAATAACAGGAAATCACAGATAGTAAGCTACAGATAGTCAAAGTACATGGATTTTCTAAGTCTTCTGAGTCAAGAATTTGACCAAAACAAGACCTGTTTTGGTAAAAAAGAAAAAAAAAAGGAGATAGAAGCCAGTTTGCGTGTGGGTGAGAAGAGAATTAGAAGCACATAGAAAGTGTACTTAACACACTTGGAGATGTCTGTTTAAAATCACCTAATCTAAACGAAAGGGAGAGAAAAGAGTAACTAGAAAAGAAGATACCATCACTGCAGTGTATATGTGTTGTTTGAAAGAAGAGTTGGTCAACGAAATTATTGGAGAGTAATTAGAAGTGTGTTTCTGAGAGTTGAAACACACAGAGGTACTGATGAAAGAGAAAAAGTAGGTTCACCTTTTGATAAAGATGCAGAACTGGAGGGGAGACAGCAAACTTTTACCCAAGGCAGGTGTTATAATAACACATCTGTGGGAGGTTTGTATTCCAAAAATATAGATCTAGTTGTTTCTCTGTATTTCCCTTCCCTTTTTCTATCTCACTAGTAAACCAAGGGCCTTCTTCCACCCCACTTCTCACCAAAGTAGAAACAGATCCAAAGACTCTGCTGACCTAAGTGTCAAACCCAAAGCCTCCTGTGAATGCTTGAAAATCTGGTTACAACTTCTCTTGTAATAGGTAAGACTGGGTCTAGGGAGAGGGCAGAGAGAAGGGAGAATGGCATAAAAAAGGAAAGATAAAGGGATAAAGAGTCCTCAAGGTAGGCAAGAGAAGGAGGATCTTTTGTTTAATGGAAGAGTTTCAAGAAGATGAGCTGTCTTTTGAAAAACTAAGCAAAAAACAGAAACCTATGAGCAATTTGTCACTTAACAGTTCCAGGTACATGGAGGCCTCAAAAGAGACAGAGAGGTGCCTGTATATTCTGGAGAGAACGAAAACATGAAAAAGAACCTCACTCCCTACACCTGATGGGACTAGACAGAAACAGCTTGAAATTGTCTTATCGGTGAGGTTAATATTCTATAAACATGCCTCTAGGATGTTAGACAATTTGGAAGTTGGGAAGATAATCTTTAGATAGTGTCGTCATAGAATTTAGGGGAGTATCCACCTTTCAGTCCAATCGTAAAGACATTATTATCGTTATTTTCTTTTTTAGTATTATGTTTCAAGTGTCCAGTTACAATTTGGGTAAGTGTCCCAGGGCCATACATTAAACAGTCAGTAAACCATTCACCAGTGGTATTATTTAACTTAAGGTTAATAAAGATTGAAACATTTCTAGTTATTGTCAATGAAAATTGATGCTTTACAGTACACATGCAAACATATGCATATAATTTTGGGAAAAAAAATGGGAATTAAATTCCAGGTTTTGGTGATTATGGATAAAATAGGACCTCATTCAAATGAAAGCCCAGGATTACTTTAACATCCTTTTTACTCATCCAGCAAATATTTTTTAAAAAACAAACTCACTGCCATCGAGTCGGATGCAATTCATAGTGACCCCTTCTTGGGTTTCCGAGGTGGTATCATTATGGAAGTTGATTGCTCAACCTTCCTTCTGGGGATTGGCTGGTGGATTTGAACTGCCAACCTTCTGGTTAGCAGTCAAATGCCTTAGGCACTATGCCACCAGAGCTTCCTAGTAAATGTTAGAATACACATCTATTAATTGCATGCTTTTTTTAAAAAAATAATAATAATATTTTAGTGTATTTTCAGTGAAGGTATACACAGAAGTTTAGGTTCCCATTCAACAATCTCTACACAAATTAGTCAGTGACATCCATTATACTCTTCACAATGTATGAACATTGTCATTATCCCCATTCTGGTTGTTTCATTTCCGTTAGTGAAGTTTCCCTGCCCCTTTATCTTCTCATCTTTATTTTAAAGTAATTGTTGACTTTTGATCTCATATGGATAATTTTTTAAAGGAGCACAGTACTGACATGTAATATCCATTATTTTGTGAGCTAATCTATTATTTGGGAGCTCTGGTAGCGTAGTGCCTAAGGCACTTGACTGCTAACCAGAAGGCCTCCTCGAAAGGAAGGTTGGACAATCTACCTCCGTAGTGATACCGCCTCAGAAACCCAAGGAGGGGCCATTATGAGTCGGGTCCAACTCGATGGCACATAACAACAACAAACAATCTATTATTTGTCTAAAAGGTGACCTCAGGGGCTAGTTTCTTTTCTTCTTACTTTTGATTGTGATTTGAGTGAAAGTTTACAGTAAATTCATTCTTCATACAGCAGTTCTTACACATTTTGTTTCATGACTGCAGTACAGTGAATTGCTTAATATGACCCTACTGGCCATCGTCCTCCATTTTGTGATGTGTTGTAGATCTTGATCCCTGTGCCTGTTCTGGGTGGGATGCATCTCCAGTCCTGCGTCGCTGGAGGATGTGACTCAAGTCACCACCCATGGCTTCTTTGCGGGTATATATGTGAATGTTCTGGGAAAGTTCGCTCCCTCTCGCTCCAGTTCTGCATTTGATTTGCCATCATCTCACCCCTGAACTTGAGACCGCAGCCATCATCTGACCTGCTGATTTGGGTTTGCCAACTCCTGCAAACCACGTGAGTTGGGACAATTCTCCAGACCTACCCACACAGTTGGGACTTGCCAGCCTCCCAGCCTCCCAGCCTCCCAGCCTCCCAGCCTCTACCACCACCATGTGAGCTGTTTCCTTGGGAGTTTGTGAGTTCTGTGAGATGTCACAGCAAACTGCTGAACCCTAAGATGGGAGGGAGATTATTGAGTGGAGGAGAAAGAGTTGATGTCAGAGATGATGGAATGGCACAGCAGTTTGGAAACGTTAGATATTCAGGACATCTTTAACCTCCACCTCATTGGGACCAGCCCTGTGCTGATCTAAGAGAAATTATTCAAGCAATGACATTGACTGTAATCCCCCACGCTGTAACAGCTCTCTTCCCACTTCCTGTAGTTACCTCTTCCCTATGTCCTTCCCTCCCATGCACTCCTGCACAACCCCCCCACCCCTGCTATGTTCCTGTACAAACACCGCCCTTCTGTTCTCCCACTGATCACTCTGAAGAGTGTATCTGCCTGACGTGAATATTCACCCTATATGCCTGTCTATTATTTGGCTGGAAGCCACAGATGTGAGTTCAGTTTCAGACCTGAAGGGAACTAGGGTCCATAGTCTCAGGGTCATAGTCACCAGTCTCTATCAGACCAATAAAACTGGTCTTTTTATGATTTTGAGTTTTGTCCCATACTGTTCTCCCACTCTATCCAGGATTTCTCAGGGACTAGTTTCTGTTAAGTTAGAATATCTCAGGGAAATAGTCTCAGGGAGTCTTTGAGTCTCAAATGGCCCAGTAAGTCTGAATTTTTTAAGAATTTGAAGTTCTTTTTCACATTTTCTCCCATTCTATCAGTCTATCTGTTGTGGCCCTTATCAGAACGGTCAGTAGTGGTAGCTGAGCACCTGTTCTAATTTCAGGGTACATGAGGCCATGTTTCGTGTTGATTATTAGTACTATAGAGTAGTTTCTTTCTTTCTTTCTTTCTTTCTTTCTTTTTTGAAACTTTGGCTTCCTTCTTTCTTTTTTGCTCCAGACAAGTAGAGATAAATTGTTGAATTTTAGATGTCCAGTCACAAGCTTTTAAGACCCTAGACACTGTTCACCAAACTAGGGTATAGAACAAAAACTTACGAAATATATTACATCAATTGACCAAACTGTCCCACAAGACCACGGCCCTAAGCCTTCAAACCAAAAAACCTAGCTTGCAAGGTTTTTTGTCATTTCTAAGAAGTATCTGTTACTATAACCCCTATATGCTTTTTTATACATGCATACATACATATATGTGTATACCTCTAGTTTTTTGAGGAGCCTGTAGACTGTTTTCCACAATGGCCATACCATTTTGCATTCCCACCAGTAATAGATGAGGGTTCCAATTTCTGTATATCCCCTCTAACACTTGCTATTTTCCATTTTTTAATCTTAGCCATTCTAGTGGGAGTGAAATGATATCTCATTGTGGTTTTGATTTTAAATGTATTCTTTTTTAATAGCCATATTGTTGTTCATTGCCATCAGGTAGATTCCAATCTTAGTGACCCCATGTGACGGAGCAGAACTGTCCCATAGGGTTTTCTAGGCTATAATCCTTATGGGAGCAGATCCCCAGGTCTTTCTCCTGTGAAACCTCTGGGTGGATTCGAACTGCCCACCTTTTAGTTAGCAACCAAACTCTTAACCATTATGCCACTGACACTTCTTTTAAATAGTCATACAGAATCATAAAAATATGGGCAAAACATGGCCATTATCTTCAATAAAATTGCATATAGTCAAAGAGACTAAATATTTAGAGGAAAGTCTAGCTACAGTGATAAGGGAAGGCTTCTTGGAATTAGTGGTGAAAGTTGGGAAGATACCAATGAATACTAGAGAAAGACATTCTGGATAAAAGCCATATCACAAAGGCACTAATGGAGTGATCAAAAGTTTATTAATGATAGATTTATTGAAAAAAAATCTGCAAAATTAATGTTTGATCTCTAGTGATGGTCTCTGTAAATCTTTCAGTTGCCTGAAGGTGGCAGTTGGGTTTATATGAGAAACTTTAGCATCAACATTATTTGAAAGAAAAATGAAACAGCAGTATCTTTCCGAAACATAAACTTTCATTGATATTAACTCATAAAATCAAGAGGTAAAAAAGATAAGTCATTTAAATGTATAACCAATATTTAAATAAAAAAAAAACCAACTTTTTATTGTGATTTGGGTAAAAGTGTACAGAGCAAATTGGTTTTCCACTCAATAATTCATGCACATTTTGTTTCATGACTTTGATTGCAATCCTCACAATGTAATAGCACTCTTTTCACTTCCTCACTGTACTTACTGTTTCCCTTCATCCTTCTTTGCTATTCCTTCCTGCCTTCTTACCTTTATCCCTGGGCAAATGCTGACCTTTTGATCTCATATGGTTGATTGTTCTAAGGAGTGTGTCTCCCTGATGTTATTGCTCACCTTGGAGACCTGTCTGTTTGGCTGAAAGTTGAGGTGAGTTCAGTTCCAAGCTCAGAAGGTGTCTAAGGGCCATAGTCTTAGGGGTTTCACTAGTCTCTGTCAGACTAGTAAACCAGTAATTTGGAGTTTTCTCCACATTTTTCTCCAACTCTATCCAGGATCTCCTATTGTATTCTTTTCAGAGTGGTTGGCACTGGTAGGCAGGCACCATCTACTTCTTTTGGTTTCATGGTCATGAAGGCATTATTACTTACTTTAAGGTACGCAGATTTTGCACTGCAATTAAATTTAATTATTTTAATTTGTGTTACCCTCATTGAGTTTTCAGTTATATTTTTTTTCCATAGGAGAAAAGGTTGACAATGAAAAAGGCTTTCAGTTTTAAATATTACAATTAAAAACTGATAAGCTTCTGTAGGAGATCCTAGATATAGTGGAACAAAACTCAAAATCATAAAAATAAAAAAATAAAAAAAGGTCCGGGTTTGCTGCTCAGATAGAGCCTGATGGAACCAGAGACTATGGCCCCTGGTTGCCCTTTAGGTCTGGAATTGAACCCATTCCTGTGGCTTTCAGCCAAACAAAGGATAGGCATATGAGCTGAACATTTACATTAGGCAGATACACTCCTTGGAGAAATTAATCATGGGAGATTAGAAGGGCTGTATATGCACAGGGAGAGAGCTTGGGGGGAAGGAGTGCATGGGTGGAAAGGACATAGGGAAGAGGTAACTATGGGGAGGAAGCAGGAGGGGAGCTGTTGCATTGTGGGAAATTGTAGTCAATGTTATGAGACAAAGTGTATGTGAGCTGCTGTATGGAAAGTAAATTTCTTTGTAAACTTTTACCCAAACCACAATAAAAATGAAAACAAAACAAAACTGATAAGCATTGTTTGAAAGTCTTTTGGAGATAGTCAGGTTTACTGAGGAATAAATGATAGAACTCCCCTTTTTAAGTGTATAGTGATATGATGCAAAGAGGCATGGTGGCAGTGTCTCACCTCCTATAACTTCATAAGGGAGAAGGACGATCGAGAACATCAACAGCCCAAGGCTGTTCTTATGAAGCTGAGGTCAGACATGCTACCACCCTCTAACCTTTTCACCAATTCTGACACTAAACATCCCTACCATGGCACTCTCTACTTCTATGCTGGGTTTGATAATTCATTGCGATGTCCACCCAGAACTCCCAGACAATATTCACTACTAGGGTATTCATTAGGGGAGTAACAGGTTACAATTCAGGTTCAGGAATGCTCAGGATACAATTCTTCGATCAGGACAGCCTCCCTTCGGCCAGGCCCGGAGGCACACGTCTCTTTGCCCCTCAGCCTCTTGGACCTGCGTCCCCTTGTCCTCTGCCGTAGTTGGGCAAGTGTTACAAAGCTCTTTTAGATCTACTAATAGGTGCCAAGGGAGGTACCTCATTCTGCCAACAAGCCTCCTGCCTGTCGCTCCGTGGGCCAGGAAGCCCACTGCTCTGTCTTGTGCCAGTCTCTTGTTTCTCCTGCCTCTGCTGCTGCCATTTCTCTGGCGCCATCTCTCGCTGTCTTCCAGGGCCTCTTGCCTTTCTTAGCCGTGCCTCTCTTTGTCTTCTGTGTTGAAGAGGTTCAGTACAGGGATCTTGGGTCCAAAAGATATACTCTACTCCTGGTTCTTCTTTCCTGATGGTAGTAAGACCCCCTTTTCCACTTGTGGAAGGGCTTATTTCAAGCCTATTGTGTGGAAGGGCTTATTTCAAGCCTATTGGAATGGCAAAACTGACCAATCCCCACATTAGATTTCCATACACCTTATTTCTGTGGTCTCACCCTACAAGAATGCCATGTACCTTATTTACATTGTTAACAAGCCTTCCAATCCCCTTGATGGGCCATAAGCACCACACATTTGCATAGTCCCACCCAGTCATCTGGTGGGAGTCACAAAGATCATGGCTAGAAAGCCATATTAAATGATGCACTGCACCACATATGAGTTTTATGAATTTTGACAAGTACATATGATGTGTAACTACCAATATAATCAAGATATTAAAAGTATTACTATTCTAACAAATTTTCTTAAGCCTTTTTATAGCCAATCCTTCCTTTACCTCCAGGCCCTGGCATCCACTGATTTGTTTTCTGTCCCTATAGTTTTGCCTCTTCCAAAATGTAATATAAATGGAATCCTATGATATGTATGCTTTTGTGGCCTGGCTTCTTTCATTCAACATATTTACACTGAGATTCATCCACATATAACACTTTTTATTATCAAGCAGTATTCCCATTATATGGATGTACCATAATTTATCTATTCATCAGTTGAAAGACTTTTAGATTGTTTCAGTTATTTATGATTATGAATAAAGTGACTATAAATATTCATATATAGGTTTCTGAGTGACCGTAAGTTTTCATTTCTCTTGAGTAACTACCTAGGAGTGGAATTACTGGGTTGAATGATAAGTGTATGTTTCTAAGAAACTGCCAAATTGTTTTCCAAAGTGGCTACAGCATTTTGCACTTCAACCAGCCATATGTATGTGTTCTGCTTACCTAGTACCACTCTGACAGGAATACACCACAAATGGGATGACCCTAACAAACAGGAGTTTATTCTCTTACAGTTTGAAGGCTTTAAGTCCAAGTTCAAAGTGCCAGGCTCTAGGGGCTGGGTGAAAGCCCCTCAACCTTGGGGTCCAGTTCTGCCTCCTGCTCCCGGCCCACTGGAGCTAGAGGCATCTCTTCACTCAGACAGCTGCTAGCTACTGAGGCTGACAAACCCAAGGTCGACAAATAAAAAGGCACAGTCCCGACGTTACCAAATCACACAGCAGGCCATTAATTAAGTCCATTGTAAATCCCTATGGACTTAAATTAAGTTCAGTGTAAATCTGCCATTCAGAGCATGGCAGGCTGCTGAACACAGCTACATGCAGGGTCCAAGTGCTCCATAAGCCAGAGACCATTCCCCAAGGCTTCTGCTTATATACAGGAAGCAGAACACATTCCCTAAGGCAGCTAGCTACTCAGCTGCTCCCAGCAGATTCCACCATGAAGTTGATTACCAGTCTCATCATGGGGAATACTATATCCAGCTGCCCATACTGAACTACCACAGTATGAAAGTTTGCTTCTCATCCTTATCAACAATTTTTTTTCTTTTAAATCAGTCATTCAAATAGCTAGTAGTAGTATCTCATTGTGGTTATAATTTGGATACCTATGACTAATGATATTGAATATCTTTTCATGTACTTATTTATAGTCCATATATCTTCTTTGCTGAAGTCTTGTTCAAATCTTTTGCCCATTGTGTGTGTGGGAGGTGGTTGCTTGTTTTCTTATTACTTAGTTTTGATGGGCTTTGTATATTTTAGGGGAGCTCTGGTGGCATAGTGTCTAAGGCATTTGACTACTAACCAGAAGGCTCACGGTTCAAATCCACCAGCCACTCCTCAGAAGGAAGGTTAGACAATCTACTTCCGTAGTGATACAGCTTCTGAAACTCAAGAAGGAGTCACTATGAGTCAGATCTGACTTGATTTTGATGAAGTCTAATTTATCAATTTTTTCTTTTATGTATTATGCTTTTTGTGTGGTTACTTAAGAAACCTTAGTCTAACCCTGTCATGAAGATTTTCTCATATCTTCTCTTCTAGACGTTTTATACTTTCAGGTTTTACCTTTTTTTCTAATCCATTCTGAGTTGATTTTGTTGATGCTGTTCACATTTTTTAATGTTAGACCCATTTAGTCCTTGTTTGGTGCTTTCATATCCATGTTTCCAATAGCTGTAATCATGTATTAGATCCCATTTACTTTTTTTACAAATATTTTTTCTATAGTATTACTTAGTCTGGAAGTATTTCTCTAAATGGTTTATTTTTTTTATTTTTTATTTTTTTATTAGGATTTGGGTGAAGATTTACAGAGTAAATTCACTTTTCATACAGCAGTTCACATATACTTT
>NW_006921783.1:1102502-1115853 GCF_000298275.1 Orycteropus afer afer | reverse complement strand
TATGAGAGTCCCAATCTCTCCACAACCTCGCCAGCATTTGTTATTTTCTGTCTTGTTGAACTTTGATACTAGTGCTGGAGCAAGATGGTATCTAAATGGTTTTAAATATAAATAATTTTAAAGATATGCTAGTTATTTTCAGAGTAATGTGTTGTAATTGTTAGCTGCCACTGAGTTTCCACTCAAGTCATGGGAAACCAACGCACGATGGAACTAAATACTGTCAAGTCCTGAGCCATCCTCATGATTGGTTATAGATCAGACTGTTGTGATCCCTAGCGTTTTTCATTGGCTGGTTTTCCGAAGTAGATTACCAAGCCTTGTTTCCTAATCTGCCTTAGCCTAGAAACGCCACTGAAACTTGTTCAACATTAGAGCAACAGGTAAGCCTCCAGACAGACAGGTGGTGACTCCTCATGAGGTACATTGGTGGGAATCAAACTAGAGTCTCCTGCATGGAAGATGAATGAACAAAAGATAATAAAATGTATATTTCAAAGGTGGCAAAGGGATCAAGTGGGAAAGAGGGATTTTTCCTGTTCTTTCTGATTTGGGGTTGAGGTCCAAAGCTGAGAACAAAGCCTGAGATTCTCAAGAGGAATGCTGACCCATCTGTGTGGAACTTGCTATGGCCACAGCCCTTGTCAAGTAAACAATTCTAGACAACTCTTTGCTTATAGGGGCTCTGTGCAGTGCCAAGTGATTCTGCTAACTCTGCTAGCTGATTGATAGGATTAGGTACAGTGCTCACCGACTTTAATCTGCAGCCTTGCCAGTGGCCTATGAGATACTGACATAAAGATGCTACCCATCTAGAGGCAAGAGCTTTTTACCGGTCAGTGAGATTTTCTTCTTTAAGTTTTCTTTTGTTGTTGTTGCTATTTTTTTTCTTAGTTTTATTTTGTTGTTATTGAGAACATACACAGCAAAACATATACCAATTAAACACTTTCTACATGTAAAATTTAGTGACACTGATTATATTCTTCAAGGACTGCAACCATTCTCACATACCTTTTCTGAATTGTTCCTCCCACAATTAAAATAAACTCACTGCTCCCTAAAATTCCTATCTAATCTTTCGAGTTGCTGTTGTCAGTTTGATCCCTTACAGATAGTTCTTAAAAGAGCATAGTGCTCAAGCCAAGCTGTCTTCACTAGTTAAGCTAAACTAAAGGAGCTTTATAGGATTATTTTTCCAGATAATTTTTTTCTCCTGATATAATACCTTTCCTCAATTGGCATGCATTGCCCCTTTTGAAATTAACTGTAATCACCATTATATTGAACAAGGAGGTTCCACATGCAAATACCAGCTTTGTCTATTATGGAAATAGCAGGTGTAAAAGCATGAAGAAGGGGCAGTTAAGTTTCAGAATAGACTCACTTCTTTGTAATCGCAAGAAAATACCCACCAGCTGTTCTGTTTGTCTTTTTAATTTTTTTTCTTTTTCTCTAATCTAAATACACTTAGAATTAGGGCCATAGAAAGCCACGTGCATGTGACCACCATTACTCACCACTGTGACTATTCCCCTGGGAAAAGTAAAACATTTAATAGCCCTGTCCTGGTATCTTATAACAAAAGAAAACACACATGGCGGATCACGATAATGATTTTGTGTCTTTCTGTAATGATGAAAGAAAAGCCTGATCCTGCATAATAATCGCTTTGTTATTCATGGAACTTAGCAGGCATTTCCTCATGAACTTTAATGGGCCAGCCATGTTCTCACTACTTGTCCCCATAATTCTTTGGGAATCTTTGCAGAACATTGTTCTCTTATCTTTATCTCTCTTTTAATGATGTAATTATTCTACCTAAACCATAAAAACTTTAGGATGTTGTCTTTTTACTGAATTGGTTAGAGAGCTGGTCTAGTTTGATGTTTAATAACCTGGAGGGATCGAATTGTGATTTCTATGTATTTTACTGCACTATTTAATTTACTGTACTATTTAATATATGCTATTTAATTTTGAAAAGAGTTTACTTTTTAAAGATTATCTGGAATATCATGCAATCATAAATTTATGCTTTTTAAAGGAAATAATTGGTGGCATGCATGAAGGTTCATTACTGATTTTGTTCAGCATTCTAAAAGTTTTTTGGGAAGCACTTGCAATTTTCTTCCTCCTTATTGCTCTTTAGTAGCCATAATTCATATTGACGTTCAGCCCCATGTTATTTGTAGACAGAGTAATATCAAAATTACATACAACTAGACTAGATGTTGAGTTACTTAAGGACATAAATGGAGTCTTACACATCTTTGTAGTCTGTGAAGTACCTAGCTCACGGTCTTCCAAACAGAAGCTCCTTATACCTATGCACTTAATAAATAAAAAACATCTTTTGCAGAGAGCAAACCAATGGTTGCCAGGGACCTGGAGTGGAAGAAGGAGATTTACTGAGATGGGATATGAGAGAATTTTCTAAGATTATGGAAATATTCTACATATTGATTATGGTGATTATTACATAATTATATGCATTTTTCAGAACTCATTAAATCATACACTTAAAGTTGGTGAATTTTACTGCATGTAAATTATACCTCAATAAAATTAGTTAAAGAAAGGATCTTGGACAATATCATGGTTTCCTTATAAGAAATAAATTATAGCAAATGCTATTAACTCTGGTGGCATAGTGCCTAAGGCATATGACTGCTAACCAGAAGGCTGGTGGTTCAAACCCACCAGCCACTCCTCGGAAGGAAGGTTGGGCAATCTACTTCCATAGTGATACCACCTCAGAAGCCCAATGAGGGGTCACTATGAGTCAGATCCGACTCGGGGGCAGTGAGTTGGTTTTTGGTATTAACAAATAACTCAAATTTTTTAAATCAAATAACCTGATCTTAGATAGCCTTGAAAATTCCTAATTTCTTAGTTGAATGACCAATGATTTATTAAATAGACACTATATGTCTGGTCCTATACTATATTCTTTTTAAAATTCTTGCTCCAACAAGTACTGTCAAATAAGCTATTATTTCTGTTTTAGGGATGAGGACACTGAAGCTCAGAGAAGTTAAGTATATTGTTCAAGACCAGGTATTTTTATTTCAAAAAAATCAGTGCATGCATAAATATAGTTTCAAAGAGGTTAAACTGAACATTTATTTGTGATTCAGGAATTTTGAGGCGTCAGATGACTATCAAAAAAGAGCTTATGGTAATAAAAATAAAAATTTCAAATCAGCAAATAATTATATGCTTACTCTGTGACAAGCACTGTGCTAGATACTTCAGGAAATATAATCCTGAAAATATATGGACTTTGCTTTCAAAGTATATATCATATATTAATGGAATATGTGCTGGATAAATAAAGGGCAATAATACTAAGCAAAATATGGGGTTAGAATAATAATTGAAACATTTGTATTGAAGAAGGGAGAAATACCTCTAGCTTCAGCTAAGTAGATTTTAAAAATACAACTAGCCATTAAGAATTCAGGAGAGCTTCAGACTTTGAAAACTTAGATAATTTTGAGATAAAAAGGCAGATAATTACTCCTTCTTTTGATCTATTTATTTATTCTTAGTTTAAACCTGATGCAACAAACAATCTATCAGTATTGCATACTAGAAGGCTATTACTCACTCATATGGATTCCTCTCTGACTTCCTTCAGTTCTCTGCATAGATTTCCTTTACAGAGACCTTTCCTCAACGTACTTTCTAAAAGATGATCTCATCACTCTCTATCCCCTCCTCTTTATTTTTCTTCAAGCCATTTATCACTATCTGACATTTGTTCTAGGGAAGAAAGATCCCAGATTCAAATTGTTCTATAAACGAAACCTATTGCCATCGAATCAATTCTAACTCATAGCGAACCCCGTTGGTTTTCCAAGGTGGTAAATCTTTACAGAAGTAGACTGCCCCATCTTCTTTCAGAGCAGTGGCTGGGGGTTTCAACCACCAATCTTCTGGTTAGCAGTTAAATGCCTTAGGCAATGCACCACCAGAGCTCCTTTATTAAGCCAGGCAATGGCAATCATCCAGGATGAAGGAAACCATCAGCATGTGCACAGTACAAAAACCGAATGGAGTCCACTGAATCACAGTCATGGTGTTCATTGTATTTGATAGAGTAGAAAAGAAATCATCACAAGATCACTACTGGTGGCATGTCAATTCATCACTGTTGCAAGTGGCACTATAGAAGCAGGGAAAGGGTCACAATTGGGTTGTGTACACTACTGAAGATTAAAAAGGGTTATAGGATTGGTTCTGGGGTGACCACCTGGCTATGTGGTGTTCAGGGTATGACTCATGACCACATGGAGGCTATAAGACAATACCAGGACCCAAATCTTTTTTAAAAAAATTTTATTGTGATTTGGGCGAAAGTTTACAAAGTAAATTGATTTTCCATACAGCAGTTCATGCACATTTTGTCTCATGACATTGACTGCAATTCCCCACAATGTAACAGCTCTCCCCCAACTTCCTCCCTGTAGTTACTTCTTCCTTGCGTCCTGTCACTCCCCACCCCAGCTGTCTCCCTATGCAAACACTGCTCTTCTGTTCTCCCATGACTGATTGCTCCAAGGAGTGTATCTACCTGATATAAATGTTCACCCCCATATGCCTGTCTATTGTTAGGCTGGAAGCCACAGGAGTGAGTTCAACTCTAGACCTGAAGGGTGGCTAGGGGCCATAGTCTCAGGTGTCTCACTAGGCTCACCAGACCAGCAAACCTGTTTGTTTGTTTGTTTGTTTTTTAATGATTATGAGTTTTGTTTCACATTGTTCTCCCACTCTATCCAGGATCTACTGCCCCACTGCCCCGATCTCCCTCTGAGTGGTTGACAGTGGTAGCCAGGCACCATCTAATTCTTCTGGTCTCATGGTCATATAGGCTGAGGGTCACATGGTGTACCAGTCCCTTAGACTAATTGTTTCCATTTGTCTTTGGTTTTCTTCAGTCTTCCTTGCCTGGACAAGGAGAGATCCATCATTGCATCTAGCTGGCCGCTTACAAACTTTTAAGATCCCAGGGGCTATTCACCAAAGTAGGATGTAGAACAATGTTTTTGTGTAGTATGCTATGTCTATTGAGCTTGATGTAGGACCCCAACCTTTAACGTAAATTAAATAACATGAGGCTGCTCTTGGTAAATCATTAAGGACACACGCAAGCAAGTTCTGTTCTTTGTGTGAACATAGCCTACTTTCAACTACACTGTTCCTCAGGGCAAACTGCCCCTCCCTAAGTTTGTCCTGGACTTGTTTGTGTATAGCCACATTGCTGGTTTAATGGACAGAAAGAACTCAAATGGCATCTGAACTTATATCAAGACTCAAAAGGGAGTTGGGGCTCCCACTGTAGACTGCAACCTTCCACAAACCAAGAACTTTAGAATTTAAGCTCCAATACACATTACATTAAGTATTTCTTATTTGTTTATTTATTGTTTGTCTCCTCCATTAATACCTAAGTTCCTTGGGAAAGAGTCCATATGTCTTGCTCATTGCTATAACCCCATCAGCTAGATTAGTGCTTTGCACTCTTTGTTGAATGAATGAATGAATTTTACATGGGTCTTTCTGACTTTAATAATTCATGTCAAAGACTTTATTTCAAGCTTGAAGTTCTACCAATTTTTCACCTTATAAATAATTTAACTTGTGCTACATATTTTAACTAAGGAGCTCTAATGGCTCAGTGACTGAGACATTTGACTGCTAACCAGAAGGTTGGTGGTTCAAACCCACCAGCCACTCCATGGAAGAAAAACTGGGCAATCTACTTCCTTAAAGATTTACCACCTCAAAAACCCAAAGGGGGTTACTATGAGTCAGAATCGACTCGATGGCAGTGAGTTTGGGTTTTTTTTTTTGTTTTGTTTTGTTTTTTTGAAATATTTTAACTACAAGCAGTCCTCAGTTTATGATGGGGTTCTATTCCAATGACTATTACATTTAAGTCAGTTCTGACGTAAGCCAAATATCTCTTCCTTTTTTTTAGCTTTCATTATTATTGCCTTTTATTATCAGTATCTTTATAAATCTGATCTTTATGTGTCTTTTGGGGTTGGAAACATTACATCTAAACTAGATAGTGCCTGGCTACCACTGTCAACCACTTGGAAAGGGATCAAAATTGGAGATCTTGGATAGAGTAGGAGAAAAATGTGGAACAAAATTCAATCATAAAAAAGACCAGGCTTATTGGTCTGATAGTGACTGGTGAAACCCCAAAACTATGACCCCTAGTCACCCTTCAGGCCTGGAATTGCCTGCAAAGTGAACAAATACACCAAGGAGGTGCATTCCTTAAAACAATCAACTATGGGAGATCAGAAGAGCAGCATTTATGCAGGGAGAAACTCAAAGGGCAAGAAAACATAGGAAAGGACAGGGAAAAGAAGCACTGGGAGGAAATGTGAAGAGAACTGCTACATTGTGGGGATTGCAAAACAAAATGTGTATGAACTGTTAAATGGAAAACAAATCTACTCTGTAAACTTTCACCCAAATGACAATGAAAGTTTGGGGGTGGGGGAAGGACACAGCTCTTTGATTGCTCAGATGGGACACTTCGTGAAAGGCAGTATGGGTCTCAAAACAATCTTTTTTTGGTTGGGAGAAGTGGGAAGAGGTTCTTTAAGACGAAGGGCTAACAATTTACATCCCATTCATTTCTGAGTTGTGTTGCCTGGCTTCTCCAAGCAGCCACTGAGGGAAGCCAAAGCCTGCATGGGTCAAGTCAGGGGGAACCAGGTTCCTGAATCCACTGTTGCAACCCATTCTTCACCCTCAGAAGGTTGCCTCATTCCATTTCCATGGTCACAAAGCCCTGTTCTCTGCCATCACCTCCTAATACCACTCTGGCATTAGGCTCCGTGGGATAGAGAGCCAAGCAAATGCAAAATGCAAAAACCAAACTCACTGCCGTCAAGTTGATTCCAGCTCATTTCGACCCTATAGGGCACAGTAGAACTGCCCCCATGGGGGTTCCAAGGCTATAAATCCTTACAGAAGCAGACTGCCTAATCTTTCTTCCATGGAGTGGATAGTGGGTTCAAACTGCTGACCTTTTGGTTAACAGCTAAATACTTTAACTACAGTGCCACCACAGTTCCTTCCAAGCAGATCAGGGATGCCATAAACACATGCCTTCTTCAGAAATTATTCAGAGCAATTATTTCTAACAATCAAGGCCCCAGCTCCATCTACCATGTGTGATATGTGGTATTTAGCCTGTCTTTAAGTACTTACACCTTGGTAATATGTCTAATCAAAATACTCTAATTGCACACCTACACTTCCACACTCATAATTCTCTCCCAGAGTATTATGTGTTTTATTGTGAGGGCTTTGTTCAGAAATTTGGCATAAAGAAAACCATATGTATGATAATGTTATTCTTGAATATTCTTTATAGATTGGGCATCATTAATTCACTCAGTACATATTTATTGAGGGCCTGCTATGTTTTCTAACCACTAGGATATAACAGTGAATATTATAATCAAAGTTCCTGCATCCATGGAACATAATTTTAGTGAAGGGAAATAGACAATAAGCCAGATGAACAAATAAAATATTTATGTTGACTGATGTTAAGTATCATGGGGGAAAAAAAAGAAGAGAGATTTTCTTATGTGATTTTTTTGAGTAAACAAACTTGACAACATCCAGAGAGAAAGAGGGAGAAGATGTGAATGGCTATTTAGGGAATGAAAGGGTTCTGTAGGATTAAGCTCTGGGTTAGGCCTGTAGCTGAGGAGGAAGGAAATAGCCTGAGGGATGCACAACATTGTGGATTTTCTGTAGAAGATGCAACTTTTGATAATAGCTTTCTCCAAGGTAGTTACCATGCAGAGCACATACATAGCACAGAGCATGGTACATGTGGGGAATGCAACTGCTCTTAACCCAGCTTTGCTACATGAGGTACACACTACAGAGAGATGATACTTCCTTCTATGTAGCTGATGTTGCTGCCTGCTGCTTGGTGACTTAGAATTATTCTTCATGGTTACTATATGAGGTACATACGTTACAGAACTGAATGAGATGTAGAGAAGCAACATTTCATTCTCCAAGAAGATTTCATGAAATATTATGCATGGAGTTTTATGTTCCTTCCCTACATGAGGTACAAATGCTGGAAACTGCACCTTCCTTTTCAAGCAGGGCACTGGAAATGTCCTTAACCATGAGAAGAACTTAGAAAGTCTGAAAAAGAACCCAGGTCATTGGTGACCAGGAGAGCTGAGGGAGAATTCTCCTGTGATAAATATCAGGTGGAAATTAGGTGGAGATGAAGGACTGTTCAGAGGATCAGGGAGCAGATATCAGTTCTCGATGACCAACTGGATATTGACGTACAGAAATGAAGATTTCAAAGTATGACATCACTTAAGCTGGGAAGGTATCTGATCCTAGAATGGTAGAACTGACTGGTCTTCACTAAGTTGATTGGTCAGTTCTCAGGTTGCCAAGACTCAAAGTAAATTTTAGTTCCCTAGAAGCCCAAACATACAAATATTAGAGGTTATTCTTAGACCACTGGGCAAATAATTCATTCCCCTGGGAAGGGGCTCATTTGTTTATTTATTCAGAAGATTGTAAGTGCTAACAATGTGCCAGGTATTTTCCTAAATGTTGGAGGTACAAAGGTGAACAAAAATTGACATGGGTCCTGCATTCATAGTTTATAGTTGTGACTCTAACAAGGGCTATTTAGAAAAGCTCTATTATACATTGAGGGAGCTCTGGTAGCGTAGTGCCTAAGGCACTTGACTGCTAACCAGAAGGCTGGAGGTTCAAACCCACCAGCCACTCCTTGGAAGGAAGGTTGGGCAATCTACTTCCGTAGTGATACCACCTTGGAAACCCAAGGAGGGGTTGCTATGAGTCGGGTCCGACTCCATGGCACATAACAACATTATATATTGAGAGCTTGTGGTCAGGGAAACAAGGCTTGGGCTGAGATCTGCAGGCTTGGAAGGGAGGCAAGAAAACGAGCATTCAAGGTTTTATAGAGATTTTTATCTTTATTAGAAATTAATTGGAAAATTATTGCAGGATTTTGTTTTATTTTTTTAAACCAACCAGCCAACCCATCCAATCCTAGGTATTAATATATTCACTTGAATTTATACATATGAACAAGGAGAAAGAGGATACGAGGATACCCTATCTTGTGAGCACTGCTTCCTGAGATGGGGTTGGGAGAGGAGCCAAGAAGGAGATGATTGACTTTATCTTTGTACATCCATATAGGTTTAAGATAAGCACATCTTAGTGTTGTCATTTGAAAAACATCTAATAAATATTTGCGTGTGTGTGTGTGTAAATTCTTTCTAAAACATATTTAGAGATGCAGCTCATTATTAAACTAAGTTAACCACATTTTATGTTGCTTGTTGAAGGTTTTTAAGGAGGAGATTAGAATTTTGAAAAAGATCACTCTGCATATTGTCGGAGAGCAAATTGCAGATGGACAAAAGAGCATTCACAGGCACCATTTAGGAGGGTATTGCAGCAGTTCCAGGCAAGAGGTGACAGTAGTGTTGACCAGGGAATAGCTGAATTGCTTTTTAAAGTGAATTTTATAATAAGCCTTTGTCCTTCAGCCTCCATCTCCTTTTTCCTCCCTATCTACTTTTAAAAGCCTTGTTTATACCCAGCCTTTACTACTATAAGGTCAGAGGCCCCAAAACTGCACATTACTAAGTGTTTTAGATGTCTTTGCCTTCAGTCTCACTGATTCCAACAGATGATCTCTACAAGCATCCAAGCAATCACTGAGGTCATTTCAGGCTAAGTGTTTTCCTTGAACAGCAATTTATTGTTCTAAATAAAATAATTGAGAACGTGCACCACAACATAAGAGATTTTGTAATAACTTAAATGTAAGTTGGCTCACTTTTTTTGAGAGATTCATTTAGGAAAAATCTTTATGTTCAGATATATACAGCACCTGTTTGCTGTGGACACTGTAAGGACTTGGGGTAAAGAGTGAAAATATATACAATTCCTGCTTCACAGAGATTATATTCAAGAAGGAGAGTAATTAGAATAGAATACAATAAATGCTATAAGTACATGGGACTAAGGAGACATCATGAGTAAATATAATATGGTATTCTGCATTGAATCCTGGAACAGTAAAAGGACGTTAGTAGAAAAACTAGTGAAATCCAAATAAAGTTTGTAGTTAATATTTTTGTGCCTGTGTTAATGTCTTAGTTTTGACAAATGTACCTTGGTAATAAAAGATGTTACTGTTAGGGGAGACTGGGTGAAGGATATATAGGAACTTGCTGTACTATCTTTGCAACTCATCTGTAAATCTAAAATTATTCAAAAGTAGAAAGTTTATTTTAAAAGAAGAAGAAGAAGTACAGAGTGATTTGGGAACCCCTAGCAAGAGCACCTACTTTAGTCTGAAGGTCAAGGTAGGCATTCATGGGAAGTGACATTTAAGTTGGGAACTGAAGGTCAAATAAAAGTTAACTAAGCAAAGAGATATAGAAAGAGTTGGTCAGAAATAGCATACAGACTGTTCAAAGGGCAAGAAGCAAGAAAACACATGGCAAATTCTAGTAACTGAATAAAACTCAGTATGGCTGGCACTTAGAAAAGTTGAGGGTAGTGCCGGGGAAAGAGTAGCACTGGGATATAAAGCTAAAGTGATAGGACAAAAACCTGTTAAACTGTTCCCAGTGTAGATCCCAACTCATAGCATCTCTCAGGACAGAGAGGAACTACTGCACAGGATTTCCAAGGCTGTAAATATCGAGAGAAGGAGATTGCCACATATTTCTGCTGGTGGATTTGAAAGCCTTTCTGTTAGTAACCCAGTGCTTAACCACTGTGCAACCAAGGATCTTTGATAGGACACAACATGCCTTAAAAACCATGTTGGTAAGTTTGGATTCTGAGAGCAATTCCAATAGGAAATAAAAATACCTAATAAATATATGAAAAATAACCTACCTAATAGGCAGAAAAAGTAGGATATAAAACAGCACAAACAATACTATCTTAATGTAAGTTTTAAATATAAATTCAAAAATTGGTAATATTTTAACTTATCCAATTATCAAATGGGAGCTCTGGTGTCGTAGTGGTTAAGGAATGTGATTGCTAACCAGAAGGCTGGTGGTTCAAATCCACCAGCCACTCCCCAGAAGGGAGGTTGGGCAATCTACTTCTGTAGTGATATCGCCTCGGAAACCCAAGGAAGGGTCTCTATGAGTCAGACCTGACTAGACAGCAGAAGGTTTGGGTAGTTTTAATTACCATATATTTTCTAATGTAATATTATTTTCTATTGAAGGTATGGGAGCTCTGGTAGCATAGTAGCTAAGACACTTGCCTGCTAACCAGACGGCTGGCGGTTCAAACCCACCAGCCACTCCTTGGAAGGAAGGTTGGGCAATCCTACTATCCATAGTGATACTGCCTTGGAAACCCAAGGAGGGGTCGGTATGAGTCGGGTTTGACTCGACGGCACATAACAACAACAACAACATTGAAGGTATAAAGAGGAGGTTCCTTAGATTCTATGGGTGATAGTAATCTTTCTGAAAAGTTATTTGACAATTTAAATACAAAGGATCAAAAAATGTTCATATCTCTTTCTTACTTCAATTTTACCTTATGATGTTATTTTATAGCAATAATAAAAAATATATTTAAAAAATAATGTAAAATAATGTTCCTCAAATATTTATTAAGTACAAAATTTTAACAACCTAGATGCCAAAAATAGGATCAGAGTTAAATAAGTGATCATATTTCTGTAGTTGAAATGTTACATAAGTATTAAAAATAATATATACTGACACAGAAAAATGCCTACGATTAAATAAGAAGCAGAAAAAGTAGGATATATAATGATACCAACAGTATTATCTTAATGTAACTTTTATATATTGATATAGGAGCTCTGATGGAGCAGTGATTAAAAGCATTCAGCTGCTAATCAGAAAGTCAGAAGTTCAAATTCATCAGTTGCTCCGCAGGAGAAAAATGTGGCCGTCTGCTTTTGTAAAGATTTATAGCCTTGGCAACCCTATGGGGCAGTTCTGCCCTGTCCTATTGGGGCATTATGAGTTCGAATTGACTAAAGGCAGTGGGTTTGTTGTATACATATATGTATCTCTAGTAGCACAGTGCCTAAGGCATCTGACTGCTACCCAGAAGGTTGGTGGTTCAAACCCACCAGCCACTCCATGGAAGCAATCTACTTCTGTAAAGAGTTAGTGCCTCGGAAACCCAAAGGAGTTTGCTGAGTCAGAATCGACTCAATGGCAGTTTTTTTTTTTTTTTTTTTTAATCAGTAGATGTGTGTGGGAACACCTGTAGACAGGGCTAATTACACACTGCAGCCCAGTGTGGTTCCTTTTTCTAAAGATATTAAGAATTTAAAAAAAAAAAGTTATTAAGAATTTCAAGACAGCAACAATGGAGCATCAAAATAAGCATGGGGCACTACTGAGTGTAACTTTGTGTGACTGCATAGGTCACATGATCCTGAAGGTAGACCATCTATAGAAAAAAGACTGAAAGGACATATTCTAAAATGGTGCTTATTTTGGGGTTTGGGGGATTGCTCTTGAATGGAAAGTAGCTAAAGAGAATGGAAGAAATGATGATGTAAAAGAGATGAACAAAAGATTTCAAAGGGCAGCTCAAGAAGACAAAGTAAAGTATTATAATGAAATGTGCAAAGACCTGGAGTTAGAAAACCAAAATGGAAGAACACACTTGGCATTTCTCACGCTAAAATAACTGAAGAAAAAAATTCAGGCCTTGAGTTGCGATATTGAAGGATTCTGTGGGCAAAATATTAAACAATGCAGATGGGATTCAAAAGAAGATGGGATGATAGTCACCCTTTGGGCCTGGAATTGAACTCACTTCTGTGACTTCTAGCCAAACAATAGACAGACACATAAGGTGAACATTTATACCAGGTAGGTACACTCCCTAGAACAGTCAACCATGGGAGATCAGAAGGGCAGTATTTGCACAGGGTGATATCTCAGAGGGCAGGAATGCATAGGAAAGAAGGGCACAACAAGAAAGTAACCACAGGGAGGAAGTGAGAATAGAGCTGTTGCATTATGAGTATTACTATGAATGTCATGAAGCAAAATGTCTATGAGCTATTGTTATGGAAAATGAATTTGTTCTGTAAACTTTCACCCAAATCACAATTTAAAAAGAAGAAGAAGATGGGAGGAATACACAGAGTCACTGCACCAAAAAGAATTGGTCAATGTTCAACCACTTCAGGAGGTAGCACATTATCAAGAACCAAGAGTACTGAAGGAAGAAGTCCAAGTTGCACTGAGGAATTGGCAAAAAA
>NW_006921783.1:1100443-1101562 GCF_000298275.1 Orycteropus afer afer | reverse complement strand
GTAAAGAAGACTTGAAGCACTTACTGATGAAGGTCAAAGACTACACCTTTCAGTATGGATGACACTTAAACATAAAGAAATCTCAAATCCTCACAACTAGACCAATAAGCAACATCATGATAAATGGATAAAAGACTGAAGTTGTCAAGGATTTCTTTTCACTTGGATCCACCATCAATGCCCATGGAAGCTGCAGTCAATAAATCAAAGGACAAACTGTACTGGACAAATCTGCTGCAAAAGACTTCTTTAAACTATAAAAGAGCAAAGATGTCACTTTGAAGACTAAGGTGTGACTGATTCAAGCCATGGTATTTTCAATAGTTCCATATGCATATCAAATCTGGGCAATGAGTATGGAAGCCCACAGAAGAATCAACGCATATGAGTTGTGATATTCTCAAAGAACATTGAAAATACTAGGGACTGCCAGAATAACTAACACATATGTCTCAGAAGAACTGCAGCTGGAATTCTCCTTAGAAGAGAGAATGGCCAGATTTCTCTCTTGTACTTTGGTCATATTGTCAGAAGGGACCAGTCCCTGAAGAAGGATATCTTGCTGGGTAAAGTAGTAAGTCAGTGAAAAAGATGACGACTCTCAAAGAGATGGATTGACACAGTGGCTGCAATGATGGGCTTAAACATGGCAATGATTCTGAGGACGTTGCAGGACCTGGCAGTATTTCCTTCTGTTGTACATAGGTTTTCTATGAGTCAGAACTGACTCAACGGCAACTAATAACAACAACAGTGATCTGTATTTCACATGTTTTCAAAAATGTTAGCAATGGATATATGTTACTTTTATAATCAATTAAAAAAAAAAGCAGTGTGTCTTAAAAAAAATAAAAAGACCCATATTATAGTTAAAGCAGCATGCCCAAAGCAGCAGGACGGCATATTTGATTGTGTGGATCATGACAAATTATGGGTAACATTGAGAAGAATGGGAATTTCCAAACACTTGATTGTACTCATGAGGAAATTGTACCATGACCAGGAGGCTGTCGTTCAAACAGAACAAGGGGACACTACATGGTTTAAAAGCAAGAGGGGAGTGCATCAGGGTTGTATCCTTTCCCCACACTTATTCAATCTATATGCTGAGCAAATAAT
>NW_006921783.1:1098354-1099680 GCF_000298275.1 Orycteropus afer afer | reverse complement strand
ACCACATAATATGGATGAACTTGGAGGACATTATGCTGAGTGAAATAAGTCAATCACAGAAGGACAAATATAGTATTAGTTCATTGTTGTAGAGGGTCAAGGAAAGGTTATATATGGAGGGAAACTTTCTTTGTTGGTTGCCAGGGGTGGGAGGGAAGGGGAGGGAACACTGAAAAAAAAAATGGATTGACCAATGTCACTTTAGTTTTGTGTATTTCGCTGTACATAAGTTATATTTCAATAAAATGCATTTTAAAAATGAAATGGAATGCAAAATGATCGCTATCCTAGGCATTAGTGAGCTGAAATGGACGGGTTTTGGGCATTTTGAATCAGACAACCATATGATCTACTATGCCGGGAATGACAATTTGAAGAGGAAGGTATGGCATTCATCATCACAAAGGATGTTTCAAGATCTGTCCTGAAGTACAGTGCTGACAGTGATAGAATAATATCCATACACCTACAAGCAAGACCAATTCATATGACTATTATTCAAATTTATGCACCAACCACCAAAGCCAAAGATAAGGAAATTGAAGATTTTTATCAGCTTCTGCAATCTGAAATTGACCGAACATGCAATCAAAATGTGTTAATTATCACTGGTGACAGGAATGCAAAAGTTGGAAACAAAGAAGAATCACTGATAGTTGGAAAATTTGGCCTTAGTGACAGAAATAATGCTAGAGATCACATGATAGAATTTTCCAAGACCAATGACTTATTCATTGCAAATACCTTTCTTCAACAACACAAATGGCAGCTATACACATGGACTTTGCCAGATGGAATACACAGGAATCAGATTGACTACATCTATGGCAAGAGGTAATGGAAAAGCTCAATACTTCAGCCAAAACAAGGCCAGGAGCTGACCATCAACTACTCATATGCAAGTTCAACTTGAAGACAAAACAAGTCCCTGAGATCCAAAATATGATCTTGAATACATCCCTGCTGAATTTAGACACCATCTAAAGAATACATTTGATGCTTGAACACCAATGACTGAAAACCAGAGGAATTATGGGATGACATCAAGAACATCATCCATGAAGAAAGAGGTCATTAAAAAGACAAGAAAAGATAAAAAACCAAAATATGACAGAAGAGATTCTGAAACTTGCCCTTGAGTGGATAGTAGCTAAAGCAAATGGAAGAAATGACAAGATAAAAGATCTGAACAGAAGATTTCAAAGAGCAGCTTGAGCAGACAAAGCCAATTACTATAATGAAATGTGCAGAGACCTGGAGTTAGAAAACCAAAAGGGAAGAACACGCTCAGCATTTCTCAAGCTGAAAGAACTGAGGAAAAAATTT
>NW_006921783.1:1092378-1098254 GCF_000298275.1 Orycteropus afer afer | reverse complement strand
CGAAGAAGAGTTGATGCTTTTGAGTTGTGGTGCTGGCGAAGAATGCTGAAAGTACCATGGACTGCTAAAAGAACTAACAGATCTGTCCTGGAGGAAGTGGACCTGAAATGCTCCTTGGAAGCGAGAATGGCCAGATTTCATCTCACCTACTTTGGTCATGTTGTCAGAAGGGATCATTCCCTGGAGAAGAATGTCATGCTTGGTAAGGTGGAGGGTCGACAAAAGGGGAAGGCCGTCAACGAGATGGACTGACACTGGCTGTGGCTCAAATATAGCAGGGATCATGGAGCCGGTGCGGGATCGGGCAGTGTTTCGTTCTGCTGTGCATGGGGTCGCTATGAGTCGGAAACAACTCGACAACACCTAACAACAACAACATGGTGAATGACATTATATTTTGCTTTGGAGCTCTTTTAAATATCCATTTTGGGCCACTGGGAATAACATATACTCTTTCTAAAGTTTCAATACTATGTTTTTAAGTTACTATAGAGAACAAAGCAGGATATAAAAATGAAATCATCTTTTTTTCTAAGTCAAAAATAGCATGCCAAGCTGAACTATAAATAATATATTTCCATCTATTTTTTTCCCCATATGGAATTAGCTTTTTGGTTGGACGTTGAACATTCGCTTATGGAGTCATGCTGAAAATTGCTTCTCCACAGCCTTAGACCTACATTCATATAATTAGCAGCCCACACCAGCAAAAGGAAGGTTTGCAGGCAGTCTATTACATTTTGAGCTCTTAGTAGTCCAATGGAGGATTTAGCAACACATTTTTTCAAAGGAGAAAGATTCCATGAGGAATTTGTTTTTAAAAAGTCATCAAAATTATATCACCAATCTAAAAACCTAAAAATGAGGCCCCATCCATTCAATGTTGTTATTGTTAGTTAATGTCGAGTCAATTCTGATTTATGGTGACCCCATTCCACACTGGACTTTAAAAAGAGACTTTTTTGAAACATGTAGAGAAAGAAGGGAGTTAACAGACACATATGAGCCCTATCTATTTCCTCTTAGATATCTGGGTGGTTTGTTTGGGTTGGTGATATGATATGAGGTTGAGCTCATGGGAGGACTGATAAAAATAAGGCAGGGCCTCCAGGCTTAGGGAGAGTGTGGTTCTCAGAAGGTTTCTTAAGTCAAAGGCACAGGGAACAGACAGGTATGTAGTTATGAGGAAGAACAAGTTACCAGAAAGTGTAATCTTGGAGACAAGCCAGAAGTCCAGTTATGATGTCAGAGCTGGTCGATCAGTGAGTAAAACTCCGTGCATCAACCCGCTAAGTGGTGGACATGAGCTCCTTCTAGAGGCTGAGCTTTGTATTAGGAACCAGGATAGGAATTTGTCTCCAGATGGTATTTGTGGGGAGAGATGGGACATGGAAGTTGGGAATCAGGTAGGTTCTGACAGACAGAAGAAAGATTTTACTATGCAAGTTGAATAGAATTTGTTTTGATCAGATTAAGTCCCAGAGCCATTCTGAAGCCATTATGCACTAACTCACCACTGTCCAGTTGGATCCAACTCATAGGGACCCCTCCTTGGGTTTCTCAGGTGATATCTCTATGGAAGTAGATTGCCCAATCTTCCTTCTGAGGAATGGCTGGTGGGTTTGAACCGCCAGCCTTCTGGTTAGCAGTCAAATGCATTAGTCAAATGCCACCGGAGCAAGGAAGATTTAAAAAAGAAGAGTCCACATCTGTTTTGAAGCACCCAGGGCTGTGGGAATATTATGACCAGTAAATTACCTACAAAGGTGGGATACATTTGGATGAGAATAATTTGATGAGAGTAATTCATTCTAAGATGTGCTTCTCTTCATGAATTTGTTTTATGGATAAAGATAAGCCTTCAATTTAAAGTGAAAACCTGGAACCATTCACTAACAAATTAAAAAGACGAATGAGTCATTTACATATCTCCTAGAAACCAAGGAGATCCATGTTATACCTCAAGCAATTTAAATAATGCTGTGGCCATTACTATTATTATTGTAATTAAAATATCCATCACTTCAAGGTGACCATTTTCTTAATATGTTCCTAAAATCATTGGGTTTTATTTAATCTCCTGTAGCCTGAAGAATTTTGACTCCTAGGGAAAGCCTCATGTAAGTGGTCATCTGTTATTAGTTTTAGAGGAGGTGGGGAGGAGTCTTCAATAAGTTCCCTATTGAAATCTATCACTCTCATTCTGTGGGATTCTTACTAAAACCCAACCCAACCCAACCCAACCCACTGCCATTGAATCAATTCCTATAGGACAGAGTAGAACTGCCCCATAGGGTTTCCAAGGATGTAAATCTTTGTAGAAGCAGACTGCCATGGAGAAAAACCAAACTATGGTTGGCAGTCCAGTGGTTTAACCACAGTGCACACAGAGCTCTGTAGGATTTCTAAGGGCCTGCCAATTCCACAGACCTCCCTTCTCTGATTCTGGAGTAGGTTTATGAAGCAGACTGCTGGATCAGACTACCTACTTCCTGTAGACATATGATTAGTCCAGGGGGGAGCAAGTGACATAATCTAACTCCTTAAAAAAAAAAAAAATGATGTAAATACTTAGTCAGCAAGAGTTGCATTCTTTTTTCTGGAATTGTTAGCTCTGAGGATAATGTAAGCCTGCTGTTGTTTGGTAAGCCTGTTCCATCTTTGCTTCAGGAGAGCCTGCCTGAAAATGAAGCCATACAGAGAAAAGCAAGAGCAAGACAGAGGGGCAAACAGAAAGGTAAAAGACAAGATCAAGCTATGTTTGAAGCAGGATCCACTCCTTGGACTTCCCATTTCTGGGACCTATTCATTCCCTTAGGGAGCTCTGGTGGCATAGAGCCTAAGGTACTTGACTGCTAACCAGAAGGCTGGCGGTTCAAACCCACCAGCCACTCCTTGAAAGGAAGGTTGGGCAATCTACTTCCGTAGTGACACAGCCTCGGAAACCCAAGGAGGGGTTGCTATGAGTCGGGTCCGACTGGAGATGGCACATAACAACAACAACATTCATTCCCTTTGTGGCTTAAACTAGCTTTAGTTTCTGTCACTTACAACTGAAAGGGTCCAGGCATTCAAAAAGCAACAATCCAGCTGCAGGGAGCTTCCTGGCATTACCACGAACCCTGGTCATGACATGAATACTAACCAGAGGTAAACATTAATTTTTAGTTTGTTGGAGGGACTTTTGAGAATCCATTTTGGGTTACATAATTTCCACTTCCTGCCATGTACAATTGCATGCAATCAGAATATGCCAAAAAGATTGAAGAGTAACTGGGTTTCATTTTAATTCAGCACCAGGGAGTTTATATCAAGTCATAAAACTTTAGATGTGAGCTTGTTTTCTTAATCATCTTTGATGCCAATGTTTTGAAATAATTTATGTCATATATAAGGAGCCTGGCTGGTGCAAGTAGTTTCAGATCTACTACTAATCACTCCATGGAAGGAAGACTGGACAATCTACTTCCGTAAAGATTTACCACCTTGGAAACCCAAAAGGGTCGCTATGAGTTGGAATCAACTTAGTGGCAGTGAGTTTGTTTTTTTAACCTACAGTTTGGCAGCTGGAACTCACCCAGTGGCTACATGGAAGAAAGTCCTGGGGAATACAGCCAAGAAATCCCTATGAAGCAGTTCTATTCTATAATACATGGGGTCGCCATGAGTCAGGGTCAATTCAACAGCAGCTAACAACAACAGGTTTGTGTAAGGCCTTGTAAGCAGGGGCTGGCCTTGCATGATATGAAAGTAGATTGTTTTCTGTCACTGGGCATTAATGAAGTAGATTTCTCTCCATCACTGGGCATTTGAAAAATGTGTTAAAAATCACATGATGAAGACACTGAACTGTTTGGTGCCTAACAGCTTTCCAGCTTTGTTGTTGGGAATTTGAATCTACTCTGACTCTTGATCCTGTCTTTATACATAACCTGTTTTGTTTTTCCAGAAGCTTGTAAGATCTTCTATTTGTCTCTGGTGTTTTGAAGCTTCACAATAATGTCCTTGGTGTGGATTTTCCTCATTCCTTATGCTGAGTGGATTCTTTCACTCTGGAAGGTAATTTCTTTTAGTGCTGGGGAATTTCCCTGTGTTTTTTCTTTAATAATTTGCCTCTTTCTGTTTTCTCTGTTTTTTATTTCTTCAAATCTATTTGTTAAAAAAACATATTCAAAAGCTACTAAATGTCTGGTTTTGTTTAAGGCGATGAACAATCCCTGACCTTGAGACATTCGCATTTTAGGTAGATATTGGATGCCAGGAAGCAGCAGCAGGGATCTAGGTAAGGGGAAGGACCTACACCCCATGGCAGGAAAGTGGGGAAAAGAGAGAAAAGCTGGGGGGATCAGGACAGAGTGAGGAAGCAGCAGCAAGGATCTAGGTAAGGGGAGGGTCCCAGACCCCATCCCCCCAAGTGGCGGGAAAGGAGAGAAAAGCCAGGGGGACCAGGACAGAGTGAGGAAGCAGCAGCAAGGATCCAGGTAAGGGAAGGGACCCAGGATCCACCCCCAAGTGGCAGGAAAGTGACAAAGATCCGGGTAAGGGGAGGGTGGAGAGGTTTCGAATAACTAAGGGAGACAATCTTGTCTGTTAGTTTGTTGTACTGTGGTGGCATGTTGCTGTGAGGCTTGAGGCTGTGCCACTGGTGTTTCAAATGCCAGTGGGGTTGCACATGATGTACAGGTTTCAGCGCAGCTTGCAGACTGAGACAGACTAGGAAGAAGGAAGAGGCCATCCACTTTTCAAAAAATTGGCCAGGGAAAACCTTAGGAATAGCAGAGAAATACTATCTGATACATTACTGTGCAATTTTATGAAGAGCCTGGAAACATTGTCTGATACAATGAAGGAGGACAAGCCACTTAAGTTGAAAGGCTCTCAAAATACAACTGGGAAAGAGCTGCATCATCAGAGTAGAATCAACCTTACTGATGGATAAAGTAAGGCTTTTGAGACCTCTGTTTGCTGACGTAGCATGACTCAAATTGAGGAGAAACAGCTGCAAACATCCATTAATAATTGGTACATGGAATGTACAAAGTATTAATCTAGGAAAATTGGAAGTTGTCAAAAATGAAAGAGAGGACTTCCAGTAAGATGGAGGAGTAGGCAGACAAGTGACACAGACCCTCTTCAACAAAGAAAAGAAAAACTAATTGACAGAGATACAGAAGTTAATCCTGGAGCACTGAGATTTTAAAGGAACTATACAGAAGTGGATTAGGCACCAAATAGTGGAAAAACCTGAACAAAAACAGTGAGTACAGAGACGGTTGGAGCTGTGGACTGTCAGCTACTCTGACGAGACCAACAGCCTGAATATTTTCAAGTGGTGTTGGGACCTGAGAATTGACCTAAAGATCAGTTCCAGTCACCAAGGGCTGCAGGGACAACTGCTCTGGTGGCCTATGACTAGGAAGGGAAATAGCAAGGAGGGAGATAACCTGAGCTGTGGACTTTCTGCTGCCTGGAGGGCACAGCCAGTTTGATTGTTTATATGTGGCAGCCATTTTGGATATTTAAAGTGACTGAGGGTGCAGCCATTTCAAATGTTTACAAGTGGCAACCATTTTGGATTTTAAAGTGATAGCATTCTCATTCAGATTCCAAGGACCTAAGAACAGGCTCTGTTTGCCAGGATTGTCAAGGACATATGAAAGGCTGACAAAGGAAAGGAGACAGGTGGTGAGTGTATAAGTGCTGTCAACGAGTGAATAGAGGAGCACAGCACAGTACCCTGCCTGTATAGATAACATACAAAGAAAACAAAAATTGTGGGCAAGTCACTCCAACATATAATCACCAATTAAATATAAACACAAAAATGTCACAATGCCTCGGAGACAACAGAGCATCACAGTCCACACAAAGAAGCA
>NW_006921783.1:1085080-1088063 GCF_000298275.1 Orycteropus afer afer | reverse complement strand
TCCCTGGAGAAGGATGTCATGCTTGGTAAAGTGGAGAGTTGACGGAAGAGGGGAAGGCCCTCAATGAGATGGATTGACACAGTGGCTGCAGTGATTGGTTCAGGTATAGCAAGGATCATAGAGCTGAAGCCGGACCTGGCGGTGTTTCCTCCTGCTGTGCATAGAGTCGCTAAGAGTTGAAGACCACTCGACGGTGCCTAACAACAACATTGGATGTTCTGCAGTGATCCTCTAATTTTCTTTTTTCTCACTCTCTCGCTCCAATTTCCAACTTTTTGTCTTTTTTCCTTTTTTTCTGAGAATTACTTAACATTGTTGTTGTTGTTGTTATGTGCCTTTGAGTCAGACCTGACTCACAACGACTCTTCCTTGGGTTTCTGAGGCGGTATCACTAAGGAAGTAGATTGCCCAACCTTCTTTCCCAGAAGTGGCTGGTGAGTCTGAACCCGCCAGCCTTTGGGTTAGCAGTCCCTTAGGCACTATGCTACCAGAGCTCCCTTTACTCAACATTATTTATTTAATTAAAAGTTTTGCTCCTGTTATAATATTTTCCATTTCCAAGAGCTCTTTCCTCTTTCATGAGGAGCTCTGGTGGCACAGTGCCTAAGGCATTCGACACACACACACACACACATACATATATATATATTATCAGTCTTTAAGATATATTAATCTCACCTTGCAAGTTTATAAATGATATTTATTTTGAGGCTGTATAAAAAAATTTCCTTTGTATCATAATCTCCCTTATCAAATAGCAATTCAATATAGAAAATATCGGGCAACTCTGGTTTTCTGGACAATACTGAAACATCGGAGACACCAGTAAAACACTGTCCTTCTATGCACAGAGTTCACAGTTGTCTAGGGAAAATGATGCAATTTGGAAAAACATAAGTACATTTCAAACTTAGTACATTTACTAATATTTAGTAACAGTAAGACATAGACCAAGAGTCTTTAATATTTTTCATTTTACCATTTTAAAGTTTAGGCATTTCTACTTATTTTCATTCCGTAATATACTTTAAACATTCAGGGGTGGAATATCCTTTACTCTCTCTGAAAAAGGAAAACAATTGAAACATTAGTTTTCTTTTTAAAGCAATTACATGTAATGATAGTTTGATTTTGATGGTATAGCACTTGATAGACGGCTGTCCTTATTTTAGAGGGAATTGCATTTTTAAAAGAAATCATTCTAGCATATACCTTCATTTTCTACATAGGAAAGCCACTTTGAGGGGTGAATATCTGGTGGGTTCCATAGAGCCAATTTAAGATAATTCAGGTCAACAGAAAAAATAATGTATGTTTCTCACTTAGCTAGTTCACAAAATTGACAATCACTCTTACTTACTACAGCTATATCAAAAATGTCCAAAGAATGCAACCTTCTCTCAGAGGAAAAATGCTATGAATTTTATTAAGAACCTATATTTAAAATGCCATTAATTATACAAAAAAGTGACTTTATCTGTGTAGATTTCAAGATTATCTTCTCAAGGTGAATGAAGATTTGTTATAATGTTTTATCATATCTACTTACTATCTGAAAAATTAACATATTCACAGCATTATCTCTCAGGCAGTAGTTAAAATAAGAGATATTTCAGTAGCTAGAATAAATAATAAAATGAAATATTCCATTACAGAAACCAAAGTTCATGTTTTCATAAATATAGATTTATTTGGGAAGTGTTCCCTTTGGAGAAGATTTTTAAATTAAATTAACATTTAAATATATGAATAGAACTTATTGTATGTGGAGGATTACATTTTAATGGTGAGGTAAAATTATTGCTGTATATTGCATTGATAATTAGAATAATTTTAATTGATTGGACATATAGATGATAATAATGGTAATAACTAATGTTTCAGGGTGCATAATCCATGCCAGATACTCTTCCACATGCTTCACTTGTTTATCTCATTGATCCTCACAACAACTCTTTGAAGGAGGTACTATCATTACCCCCATTTTAAAGGTAAGAAACTAGTAAGTGGTGGCAGCTGAGCCAGTTATTCCACTATGACTAAGTCCCTCCCATATGTAATCACTAACATAAAAAAAATAAAAAACCCACTGCCACAGAATCTATTTCAACTCATAGCGAGCCCCATTGGGGTTTCCTAGACAGTAAATCTTTACTGAAATAGATTGCCCAGTCTTGCTTCCACGGAGTGGCTGGTAGGTTTGAACCACTGACCTTCTGGTTAGCAGTCAGATGCCTTAGGCACTGTGTTACCAGAGCTCTTTAAGCACTAACATACACCAAAAAAAAAAAACCCCAAAAAACCTCACTGCCACTGTGTCGGATCCATCTCATAGCGACCCCTCCTTGGGTTTCCAAGGCAGTATCACTATGGAGGTAGATTGCCCAACCTTCCTTCCGAGGAGTGGCTGGTGAGTTTGAACCACCAGCCTTCTGGTTAGCAGTCAAATGCCTTAGGCACTACACCACCAGAGCTCCCCAGCACTAACATAGCGAAGAGAAATTAAAGAAGTAACATCATCTCTAACTTCCAACAGTATCTGTTAGGGTTCTTTGGTTGTAAGAAACAAACTAATTCTGACAACTAAAGCAAAAGGAAATTTGTTGGAATCCGGAGAATCCATGGGAAGGCTGGAAAAGCAGCCTTAGACACAAGTTAGAAGGAGAACAGATCTAGAGTACCAGGGCAAGAACTACAGGAAAAGCTCATGGCACAGGTAAGCTGGTCAGGACATTGTCTTTACTAGGATACACAGACTCCAAATATTTTGTCTTTTTTTTTTCTCCCTTCACTTAAGACACAAATTACATGAAGAGAATGTTCAATAGGCCTTGCTGTGTGCCATAGAATTGATTTGGACTCATTGTAACCTACTTTGGGTTATAGGCCCGCTTTTTAGCCTATATCTAAAAGATTGATGGCCCGATTACTATCTCAGAAGTAATCAAGTAGAGAAGAGGTAACTTCCATGAAAGTCAGATTT
>NW_006921783.1:1040223-1059197 GCF_000298275.1 Orycteropus afer afer | reverse complement strand
CCCACCAGCCACTCCTCGGAAGGAAGATTGGGCAATCCTACTTCCGTAGTGATACTGCCTCGGAAACCCAAGGAGGGGTCACAAATAACAACAACAACAAAGTAAGAAAGAGTTGAAAGGAGCTTGATGTCTTGGACTTGCACTTGTGCTGGAGTTTCTACATAAAATAGTATGTAATCTAGGTTACCATGTGTGACCAAGAGTGTGGAAGAGGGAGACGGATGCTTTTCAATGTATCTGATAGCAGCATCCTCTCCAAGGGCATCCTCTGCAGTCAAGGCTGGGGTCGGAGGGTGAGATGGAGCTGCTGCCCTCTAGTGGCTTCCTAGGCAATTACACCAGTGACTGTTCTTTTCACTCTTCAGAGATTTCTTAGGGAGAGGTGGAGGACAGATTTATAGCTGTAAACAAGAGCCAGTAAAGTCTAAGAAACTACCATTAACGTGACCTGATTAGTATTCTCAGGTTGGTTAAACCTGGAGAAATATGGATTATAGTAATTGTAGATCTTCAGTGAGAATACAATGCTTTTATAATCAGAGATGTAATATGTTTAAGATAGAAGAGTAAGAATTTAAACGTTTATATTGGAATGAGCAAGGACCATGCAAGCCAGAAATGTAGAAAAAATGAGGGGGCTACAAAACACTTTTAATATCAAGGATTATATAAATTAAAGTTAAATTTTTACTGAAGTAAAATGGATTAATTTTTTTCTTAAAGAAATACATACTATCCATTGCTTTAAAAAAAAAAAAAATCTTTGTCATGGTAAAATATATCTAACTCAATTGCCATTTCTAACTATACAATTTTGTGACATTAATTACTTTCATCATGCTGTGTAACAATCACCACTGTTCATTTCCAAAAGTTTTTCTTCACCCCAGACATACAGTACCCCTTACAATATTGTCCCATTTCCCCCTTCCACTCAGCCCCTGATAACTTAATAAACTTTTATGTTTATGCACTTGCCTCGTCTAGATAATTCATATAAATAGGATCATACCATATTTGTCCTTTACGTCGGATTTATTTCACTCAGTATACCATATTTTCCCACATATAATGCAAGAATATATAAATATAAATATTATATGTTCACATAAATAACATGTTCAGATGCATACAACACACATAATACACATAGGAAACTAATGTGTATAGTAGGCATAGGAAAGTAATGCACAAGGGGATTGGGCAGTTTGCAAAACCTGCATAATGTGTGCATTATTGTGTGAAATGGAGTGATACTTCAAAGGTTCATCCACATTATGACATGTATCAGAACATCATGTCTCTTTATGTCTATTATCTGGTGACATCAGAAGCCATTTAAATTCACAAGGGGGAGGACAAGAAAACTCACCGTCAGCCCAAAGCTGATACCCATGGGCTGATGATGGGTCCAAACTACTGGTTAGCAGCTGAATGTCTTAACCATTGCACTACCAGAGCTCCCTAGTAAGTTGGCCATCAACAGAACATAAAGGGCTGCCAACGTTTTGCCCCAATTTCATAAATTCAAATTTAAGCTTTAAACATACCATGCTTCCTTGGATAAACTTCCTGAATCCAAATTGCTAATAGAGTTACGTTGATTTTTTTTTTTTCTAAATTGTGTTTTTCTCTTTAGTAATTTTACTTATTTCTAGAAAATAAATTAATCTTTTTACAAAACTTCATTTGACAGATGTATAATTCTCTACTTAAGTTAGATTTTTATGGATAATAACAGGAGCTCTGGTAGCTTAGTGCCTAAGGTACTTGACTGCCGACAAGAAGGCTGGTGGTTCAAACCCACCAGCCACTCCTCGAAAGGAAGGTTGGGCAATCTACTTCCATAGTGATACTGCCTTGGAAACCCAAGGGGGGGGTCTCTATGAGTTGTGTCCGACTCAACAGCAAATAACAACAACAATATAAGTTGCTCTTATAGAGAATACTGATGTCCACAGTTAGCAAGCTATTTCTTTGGTAAAGCCAAACTTTTTGGAGTCTGATATTTCTGGTTCACGTGTCACACATACTCAAATAAGTTTTTAACCCAGGACTTTGTTTTATGGTAATAATTAAAATATAGTAGTTTTTATCTAGGGAAATTTATTTTTTAAATAATAAATTTGTGAAAATTAAAGGCTATTACAAAGTATTCAATAATGATAATTTGAAGTGATACAACTAAAGGAAACTGTGGGCCTATTTTTTCAGAAATCTAATTGTTTTACAAAATAAAGTTATTTTGAAATATTTCATTGTCTTCAGCCAACAATCACAGAATACTGAGCCAGCCCACAAAATCAGGTCAAAACCAAATTAAAGCTAAAATGGAAAATATTTTAAAATGTTTCCTATCTTTAATGAGAAAATCAATGTGTCTGAATAGAAAATAATAGCTTTTTGTTCTAGGAAGTTCTTTTAATATATATATTTGTTACATATAAACCTAAGAATGAGTTTTGAGTAAAAAATTGTTCTTAGCAAAACAAGCTGAGTTAATGCTTTTGTTGTTATGTGCCGTTCAGTCAGACCCGACTCATAGCAACCTCTCCCTGGGTTTCCGAGGCAGTATCACTACGGAAGTAGATTGCCCCATCTTCCTTCCTAGGAGTGGCTGGTGGGTTTGAACCGCCAGCCTTCTGGTTAGCAGTCAAGTGCCTTAGGCACTATGCTACCAGAGCTCCTTTAATGCTTCTAGAAGTAGTCAATATTTTAAAATTTTGCCCTTCTCACTCTCTTTTAGAACTTCTGATTTGAAATTTCCTCTTTTAAAACATATATGATAGCATTATAAATTTTCAGTGAACCACAACAAAAAACCAAAACCACTGCCATTGAGTCAATTCTGACTCCCAGAAACCCTATAGGACACAGTAGAATTGCCCCTTAGGCTGTAATCTTCATAGAAGCAAACAGACATGTCTTTCTCCCACAGAGCTGCTGGTAGATTTGAACCACTGACTTTTTGGTTAGCAGCTGAGCACTTAACCACTGTGACACCAGGGCACCTTTGTTTAATGTTTAAAATAAATAAACAAATGTTGTTGAGTCTATTGACCCCTCGTTGGGTTTCCAAGGCAGTATCACTATGGAAGTAGATTGTCCCACCTTCTTTCCCAGGAGTGGCTGGTGGATTTGAACCACCAGCCTTCTGGTTAGCAGTCAAGTGCCTCAGGCACTAAGCTACCAGAGCTCCTCAAATAAACAAATAGGGTAATGATAATGTTGATAACAAAGGCTAGGCACACTTAGTGACTTGGGAGATGTTATCACCTTTGTGAAGCCAAAATACAAAAAAAGCAGACCTTAAACATGATGCTTTGTGTGTGTGTGTTTTATTTTTATTTCATTTTATTTTTCTTTTCGCAATGTTTCCTCCCCTCCCCTACAAACACGATGCTTTGAGCCATCTCAAAGGGTATACTGGATGTTGTTGTTGTTGTTATGTGCCGACTGGATATACATATATATGTATATATAATTAAAAACCAAAACCAAACTTACTGCCCTCAAGTCTGATCTGACACAGTGACCCCTCCTTGGGTTTCCAAGGCAGTATCACTATGGAAGTAGATTGCCCCATCTTCCTCCTGAGGAGTGGCTGGTGGGTTTGAACCTCCAGCCTTCTGGTTAGCAGTCAAATGCTTTAGGCACTAAGCCACCAGAGCTCCTGTTAATTAATTTCTGTCCTCAACATCTGTTCTGGTTCAGCCTCTCTTCCCCCATCACTGTAACAATTTGCACTTCATGGCAAAAAAAAAAAAAAAAAGTATTATCAAGAAAAGCAGGATGAGTCAGCAAGCTAATGCAACTTTTGTCCTTATTTGGAAAAGTTTGTCCTTGGAGGTTTCCTCTGAATATTTGTCTTTCAAGTTCTTAGCATCTTGTAATGGCTGCTGTTGTTGTTGTTACGTGCCATGGGTTTCAGAGGCAGTAACCCTGAGAAAGTAGATTGCCCCATCTTCCTTCTGAGGAGTGGCTGGTGGGTTTGAACTGCCTGCCTTCTGGTTAGCAGGCAAGTGCCTTAGGCACTATGCTACCAGAGTTCCCTTGTAATGGCTAGTACCTGCCAATCAGCACTAATTTCCAAAGAATCAGGACTTTAGTCATCATCTTTAGTCACGATGTTCAGCATCAATACAGCAATACCAGAATGTCATTTTCTGCACGTTTACTAAGGGAAAGATGATGAACAAATATCTTGGGTCCAAAGAGGCTGAAGGCTATTACCTGTTAACTGCAAAAGTGACAGAAGGCTGCCTAATCCTAACAAAGAAAAAGCAATAGTACCTTGAGAGACTTGGCTCCATAGCCAAGCAGCTTAAATGATAATTCAGAATAACTCTCAACTCTGTTTATCTCATCCTCATTTTAAGCCTCTTCGCTTAGCACATTTTCCCCCTGTTAAAAGCTAATTTCCTTTAAAACATAATCTTTACCTACATTAAACCTATAAGATCCTTTAGAGCCCCCCAGTTAAACTTTTGAGGTTAACACTTGGATCACAAGAGATTTTCAGGATCTTTCCAAACCTTAGCATCTTCTCCATCCCACTCTGGAGCCTTCTGTAGGATTCAGGTCTGTCCCCTCCAGTCTAGGGGAAGGTCTAGGCCTCTGGTGAGCCAACTCCCATCTATATCTATAATGTCATGATACTTGAACCATAAAATCTACAGTAAGATACAACAAACTACAAAAAAAAAGGACCTCAAAGATATTACACTTTAATGTGAAAAACCACAGTAGCAACAATAATCAATACATCCTATCTTGAGACACATTCAAGTACTTTTTGTTGGAAATCCAGCCTACCAGCAATGTTTCCTTTTTTCCAAGTTCTCAAATAAGTGAAATTTCCCATGTCAAATGACATATTTACCTGGAAATCATTTACATGCCACTGTGTGGTCTGGAGAGGTCCCTTGTGGCTTTCCCCCCCCCCCAACTGGAAGATAATATAGTATCAACAGGTACAGTTTTCACTTTACAAATGAAAAGAACTATTTTTAAGTTAGGCAATGGCCCAAGCCTCCAAGTGCAGATGTATTCTTACCTTTTAGTTTCAGAGGGGAGTTAGCTGCGAAACACAGGCTGTGTTTAGGTGGAATCCTGATGCTGACTAGATCCTGATGCTGACTGACAGTGGTCAGCATTAGCTACACAGGTAGGGATGTAGAGGTGCCACCAAAGAACCTATGCTCAGCCCATAAGGAAAAAGCATTTAATATTTAGTTAACCTCCATGTAGCTTCAAGCCAACAGGACACAGTTCTCCCCCACAAATACACCCTTAATCTTCTTCTCAGCTCTTCTAGTGAAGAATTTAGCCTTCACAATGACAGGGTGCTTTGGGAGGTTTCCCTTCCTCAGAACTTTGTAGTAGCCTGATCATACAACATCAATGATGGGAGCAGCTCCAGGCTTATTTTTGCCAGCATTTACTCTTGTCTTCTCACTGACCAAAGTCCGCAATTTATTGAGGTTGACAGTTGGGTAGAAGCTCTGGTTCCTCTTCAAGTGGTAATGTCTTGTGCCAACTTTTCCAGAATAACCTGGATGATATTTGTCAAAGTCAGTTCTATGGTGATGCATGCCACCAGCATTACCCTGGCCTCTGGGTGTTTCTGGTGCTTGCCTATGTGGCCATGGCCATGGCTCACATAACCCCTAAGTTTTGGGGTCTTCCTTAGTCTGGATGGCATATTGGCAGCCGACGCAAAAGAGATCTCCTAATGAATGGGACCTTCTAAAAATTAAACTTTTGTGGCTTCAAAAAGACTTCTCCAAAAGAATAAAAAGAGAACCTACAAAATGGGAAAAAGATATTTGACAATGACGTATCTGACAAGGGACTTATCTCTAAAATTTATAGAATATTCCAACACTTCAACAACAAAAAGATTAACAATCCAATTTAAAAATGGGCAGAAAACATGAACAGACACTTCATCAAAGAGGATATTCAGGAGGTCAACAAACACATGAAGAAATGCTCACTGATCATTAGCCATTGTTGTTGCTGTTATGCGCCTCCAAGTTGTACCCCACTCATAGCGACTCATAGCGACCCCTCCTTGGGTTTCTGAGTCAGTATCACTAATGGAAGTAGATTGCCCAACCATCCTTCTGAGGAGTGGCTGGTGGGTTTGGACCACCAGCCTTCTGGTTAGCAGTCAAGTGCCTTAGGCACTATGATACCAGAGTGATTGTTGTTGTTGTTGTTATGTGCCGTCCAGTTGAGTCAGCCCCCAACTCATAGCAACCCCTCCTTGGGTTTCTGAGGCAGTATCACTACAGAAGTAGGACTGCCCAACCTTCCTTCCGAGGAGTGGCTGGTGGGTTTGAACCGCCAGCCGTCTGGTTAGCAGGCAAGTGTCTTAGCCACTACCAGAGTGATTAGAGAAATGCAAATCAAAACAACAATGAGATACCATTTTGCCCCCCCCCCCCCGCACTAATAGCAAAGTTCAACAAGATAGAAAAAAACAAATGCTGGCAAAGACATGAAGACATTGGGACTCTCATACACTGCTGGTGGGACTGTAAAATGATGCAACCACTGTAGAAAGCAGTATGGCAATTTCTTAAAATGTTGGAATTAGAAGTACCATTTGATCCAGCAATCCCATTACTGGGTATATATCCTAAAGAAGTGAGAGCCAGGACAAGAACAGATATATATGCACACCCATGTTCATCACAGCACTATTTACAATAGCAAAAAGATGGAAACAACCTAGGTGTCCATCAACAGGAAAATGGTAACCAAACTGTGGTACATACACACAATGGAATAATATGCAACACTAAAGAATAATGTAGACTTTGCAAAACACTGCATAACATGGATGAAATTGGAGGACATTATGCTGAGTGAAATAAGTCAATCACAGAAGGACAAATACAGTATTAGTTCATTATTGTAAAAAGTCAAGAAAGGTTTATATATGGAAGGAAACTTTCTTTGTTGGTTACCAAGAGTGGGAGGGAAGGGGAAGGAACACTGCAAATAATAATAATAATAATAAAAGAGAGCCCCTGAGTGGCAGTTATTAACTATAAAGCCACACAGTGGCACCACAGAAAGAAGGCCTAGCAATCTGCTCATATAAAGATTACAGTCAAGAAAACCCCATGGAACAATTCACTCTGTACCACATGGAGTTGACATGAATTAGAATCTGCTTCTCAGCAACAGTTTGGCTTTTTGGTTTTTGTGTGGTCTGCTTCATGTGGCCCCGTCAGAGATACGTTTCAAACTTATTATTATCTATCTCCTTTTAAGGATAAGAGAGCAACTGCTTAGTGAGTTAATTCTCTTGGCAAAGTCTGAACTTAATTAAAATCCAATGCTACACCATTACTTCCTTTGCCAAAATATTAAAAACAAGATATATTTGTACAAAAAAGAATTGAGATATTTCCTTTCAATTTTTCATATTTTTTAATTCAGTAAATATTTATTGAGCTATAATGAGAAATCTTTATAGAGCAGTTACTATATATGAGACACTTGTAGCTGTAGTGAACAAAGCAGAATGTCAAAGAATCTCCCCGAGTTTATCTTTCAATGGGAGATGATAGAAAATGAACAAATAGTTAACACAGAGTATGATGGAAGCTATCAGTAAGTGCTAATAGCTCCACATTGCTCAATCCACTGGTAAATGTCCTGTCCTTATTTTACTTGTTTCAGCAATCTGCATCTTTTACATAGTTGATCATCTCTCCTCCTTGAAGCATTTTCTTCACTTGGTTTGTGCAGCTTATTTGATGGCTATTCTTCTCCAACTCCTTTGCTGGTTTCTCCTCACATCCCTGATCTCTAAGCCTGAGAGTCTCCCAGGGCTCAGTCCTCATACTTCTCTGTTTATATTTACTTTCGCTATGAGTCGGATCCGACTTGATGGCAGTGCGTTGCATTGCGTTTATACTTACTTTTTAGGTGATTTTATATCTTCTCATAGCTTTAAATACAATTTATGCACTGCTGACTCCCAAATATACATTCCTATCTAAGGCCTTTTCCCTGAGTACCAGAATGCCAGACCTTTGTTATCTAACAGGCATCTCAAACTTATTATGTCCCAAAACAAACTCTGACTTTATCCCAACTTCCAGCTGATCAGCCAAAAACTCTGGAGTCATCCTTGGCCCTTCTCTTTCTCTCATTTCCACATTCAATCCATCAGCAAATCCTATCTGCTCTACCTTCAAAATGTACCCCATATCTGACCACTTCCCTCCATTTCCACTGCTACCACCCTGACCTAGCCACCATCATCTCTCATCTGGATTATTGAAATAGTCTCCTAGCTGGATTTCCTGTGTTATGGGTTGAACTGTGTTCCCCAAGAAAGATATGGTGAAGTCCTAACTCCTAGTACATATGAAAGTTACCTTATTTGGAATCTTTCCAGGTATAATTAGTTAAGTTAGCAAGAGGTCACACTGGGGTTGGAAGGGCCCTACTCCAACATGACTAGTGTCCTTATAAGAAGACGAAAAGAGACAGAGCAAGAAAGACACAGAGGAAAGATGGCCACGTGAAGACTGATTGGAGTTATGGTGCCATACCTGAGGTACTCCTGGGGCTGTCAGAAGCTGGGAGAAAACAAGGAAGGACCTTCCTCTAGAGAGAGCTTGGCCTTTCCCTTCAGAGAGAGCAAGGCCTTGTAGATAACCTGAATTTAGACTTGTGGCCTCCAGAACCGTAAAAGAAGAGATTTCCGTTGTTTTAAGCTACCCAGTTTGTGGTACTTTGTTACAGCAACCCTGGGAACTAATACACTTTGCTTTTGCCCTTGTCTCCTTTATTCAACAACCAAATTGATTATTTTAAAATGTAAACTAGCCTATGTCTTTCCTTTTGTTAAACTTTCTAATGGATTCTCATCCCAAACTGAGTAAAAGCCACAAAACTCCAGTGGCTGTCAAAGACCTGGATGGTTTAAACTGGCTACTTCTGGGTCCTTATCTTTTACCCACACCCACTTGCTCACTTCATTCCTCTTTCCTCTGCAAGGGCACACCCATCTCAGGGCCTTTGAGAGCGCTGTTCTTTCTTCCTGGAACCCTCCTACCAGTTATCTCATGGCTCACTCCCTCACATCTTTTAGGTCTCTGCTCAAAGTCACTTTTTATCAGTGAAACTTAACCCTGTAACACTTTCTTCCCTCTCCCCAGCTGTTTGTTTGTTTGCCCCCATAGAACTTATCACTAAGGGCTGTATGATGTCTTTGTTTTTACCTTTTGCCTTCTTTTTCTCCTCCCATAGGATGGAGTTCCAGGCCAATAGGGAGTTGCCTATTTTGTTCATTGCTGTATCCCTAGATACAATGCCTGAACAATGCCTAGCATATTGAAAGTGCTCAATATTGCCTGAATGAATGATTGTCAGGACTCTACATTGCATGTGATAGACAACCCAGCTCAAACTATGTAAAAGAAGAAAAAGGAATCCATTCATTTGCAGAACTGGTAAGTCTAGGAATGGACTGGCTTCAGGCATATCTGGAATCAGAGGCTCAAATGATGTCATCAGGACCACAGCTCTCTTGATGTCTCTACTTTTCCTGCCTTTGTGCTGGCTTTATTCTCAAGCTTACTTCCATTTCATAGTAGGGAGGTGGCGACGAGCAGTGGCAGGCTAATGTCCTTACAGCTTCAAGCAGAAAAAGAAGTCTTCTCCTTCCTATTAGTATAAAGGAAAGGCGTAGGGCTGACACACACTGGCCTAGATTAGTCATAGTTTTCCCTCCCCCAAACCAGTCACTGTGAAACCAGGGTGCTGTTAATAGAACAAGGGCCAATAGATGCTGGGAGCAAAATAATGGTTGTCCATTACATCATCCATTGCCTACACTAGGCATTCTCTGAAAGGAGCCACACAGCAAAACTGCAGTGATACCAAGATTGTGTGAGCAGCCCAGCCTAACTGGCGGCGTGGGAATTCACAGGAAAATTGCAGATTGGTCTTGCTCAAACAGGTCAGCCAAGGTATGTTTGCAGTTTTGGCAGTAGAATTTAGGGATGTGACAGGATCCTCACAAGTTGACTCACAATGTGTGAAATTTTAAAATGTGAGGACAAAAATGGGATATCTAGGTTGTTGCTAATAAGTTATTATAAATTTAAGGATAAAATAATTTGAAGCTTTAGTTCTTCCTCAGTAAAAAGCAAATGATAATACCTACCTCAGAGAGTTATTGTGAAGATTAAAGGAGATATCATAAGAAAAGGCTATTTATAGTGCCTGACAGAGACCAGTCACCCGATAAAAGTTTCCTTCCCTTGGACTTAAATACTCAGCTATATTTTTATATAATGCATGTCAGCCGTGTGCTTATGATATGCTAAACAGCTACTAGTTATAAAGCACTTACTAAGTGCTAGTCCCTTGTCTAAGTCACCATCAGGCAAAATCAATGACAACTAACAACATTTAAGCCTCCCAACAACCCACTGAGGCAGTTGATATTATTTCTGTTTTTAAAAAAATAATTAATTTTATTTTGTTGTTGTTATTGTTGACAATATACACAACAGAACATACACCAATTCAACAATTTCTACACGTGCAATTCTGTGACATTGATTACATTTTTCAAGTTGTGCAACCACTCTCACCCTCCTTTTCTGAATTGTCCTCAAAGGTTCCTATAAACACTTTCAAGTTGCTGTTGTCACTTAGATCCTATATCGAAAATTCTTTAGAAGGGCACAGTGCTCAAGGCAGAGATGCTTTACTAATTATGCTGAACTATTGTTTGGTTTAAAAAAGATTTCAGGTGACAGTTTCGGTTTAAAGTTTAAAGATTATCTCAGGGCAAGAATTTTGCAGATTTGTCCAACCTCAAAGGCTCCAGAAAGTCTGAATTCCATGAGCATTTGAAATTTTCTTTCACAAGATTATCCTCATTTTCCAGATAAAGCTCAGAAAGCTTAAGTGACTTGCCAAAGGTCTCATAACTGGTTAACGGTAGGACTAGATATTGAAGACAGGCATTCTGGCTCCAGAGTTAATCTCTTCCTGAAACCATCTAATTTATCCACGTTAAACTGTTTTATATCTCTTACCAAGGAAGCCCCCACCACTCATCCTTCAGTTTGCTGTACAGTGGTGGCTTGTGTGTTGCTGTGAGGCTGGAGGCTATGACACCAGTATTTCAAATACCAGCAGGGTCACCCTTGGTGGACAGGTTTCAGTGGAGCTTCCAGACTAAAACAGACCGGGAAGGAGGAAGGAAAAGAATTGGACAGTGCAAACCTTATGAATAGCAGTGAAACACTATCTGATATATTACTGGAAAACTTTATGAACAGCCCTGAAATATTATCTGATATAGTGTCAGAAGATGAGCCTATCAGGTTGGAAGGCACTCAAAATACGACTGGAGAAGAGCTGCCTCTTCAGAGTAGAACTGACCTTGATGTGGATGGAGTAAAGTTTCAGGACCTCCATTTGCTGATGTGGCACTACTCAAAATGGGAAGAAACATGTGTAAAAATCCATTAATAAATCAAACATGGTATGTATGAAGTATGAATCTAGGAAAATTAAAAGTTGTCAAAAATTAAATGGAACACATAAAGATCGATATCCTAGGCATTAGTGAGCTGAAATGGACTGGTTTTGACCATTCTGAATCAGACAACCATATGACCTACTATGCTGGGAATGACAAACTGAAATGGCATGGCATTCAAAGAATGTTTCAAGATCTATCCTGAAGTACAATGCTGTCAGTGATAGGATAATATCCATACTCCTAAAAGGAAGAACAGTTCATACTGCTTTTATTCAAATTATACACCAACTACCAGATCTGCTATTATTCAAATTACACACCAACTACCAGAGTCAAAGATGAGGAAATTGAAGATTTTTACCAATTTATACAGTCTGAAATTGACCAAACATGCAATCAAGATGCATTGATTATCACTGGTGATTGGAATGCAAAGTTGGAAACAAAGAAGAATCACCAGTAGTTGGAAAATATGGTCTTGGTGATAGAAATAACGCTGGAGATCACATGATAGAATATTGCAAGACCAATGACTTATTCATTGCAAATACCTTTTTCAACAACACAGACGGCTATACACATGGTCTTTGCCAGATAGAGTACACAGGAATCAGATCTACTGTATCTGTGGAAAGAGGCTATGGAGAAGCTCAGTATCTTCAGCCAAAACAAGGCCAGGAGCTGACTGTGAAACAGACCATCAACTGCTCATATGCAAGTTCAAGTTGAAGTTGAAGACAATTAAAACAAGTTCACGAAAGACATAATATGACCTTGATAATATCCCTTCTGAATTTAGAGACCATCTAAAGAATAGATCTGATGCATTGAACACCAATGACTGAAAACCAGAGGAATTACAGCATGACATCAATAACATCATCATGAAGAAAGCAAAAGTCATTAAAAAGACAGGAAAGAAGAAAAGATAAAAATGGAATTCAGAGACTCTGAAACTTGCCCTTGAGCAAAGACTAACTAAAGCAAATGGAAGAAATGACAAGACAAAAGAGTTGAACAGAAGATTTCAAAGAGCAGCTCGAGCAGACAAAGCCAATTACTATAATGAAATGTGCTAATTTATGGAGTTGGAAAGCAAAAAGAGAAGAACACACTCAGCATTTCTCAAGCTGAAAGAACTGAAGAAAAATTTAAGCCTCGAGTTGTAATATTGAAAGATTCTATGGGCAATATATTGAATGATTCAGAAAACATCAAAAGAAGATGGAAGGAATACACAGTGTCACTGTACCAAAAAGAATTGGTTGATGTTCATCTTTTTCAGGAGGTGGCATATGATCAAGAACCAATGGTATCAAAGGAAGAAGTTGAAGCTGCACTGGAGGCAATGGCAAAGAACAAGGCTCCAGAAATTAACAGAACACCCATTGAGATGTTTCAACAAACCGGATGCCACACAGCACTCACTCATCTGTGCCAAGAGATTTGGAAGACAGTACCTGGCCAACTGACTGGAAAAGATTCATATTTGTACCCATTCCAAAGAAAGGTGATCCCACAGAATGTAGAAGTTATTGAACAATATTGTTAATATTGCATGCAAGTAAAATCTTACTGAAGATAATTAAAAAATGGTTGCTGCAGTATATTGACAGAGAACTTCTAGAAATGCAAGCTGGATTCAGAAGAGGATGTGGAATGAGGGATATCATTGCTGATGTAAAATGGATCTTGGCTGAAAGCAAAGAACACGAGAAAGATGTTTACTTGTGTTTTATTAACTATGCAAAAGCATTCAACTGTGTGGATCATAACAAATTATGGATAACATTGAGAAGAATGGGAATTCTGGAACACTTGATTGTGCTCATCAGGAACGTATACATAGACCAGAAGGCTGTTGTTCAAACAGAACAAGAGGATACTACCTGATTTAAAATCAGGAAGGGAATGTATCAGGGATGCACCCTTCCACCATACTTATTCAATCTGTATGCTGAATAATCCGAGAAGCTGGACTTTATGAAGAAGAATGCACTATCAGGACTGAAAGAAGAGTCATTACCAACCTGTGATACACAGATGACACAATTTTGCTTTCTGAAACTAAAGATGACTTGAAGCACAGACTGATGAAGACTAAAGACTTCAGTCTGCAGCATGGATTACATCTCAATATAAAGAAAACGAAAATCCTCACAAATGGACCGGTAAACAGCATCATGATAAGTGGAGAAAAGATTGAAGTTGTTAAAGCTTTCATAATACTAGGTTCCACAAACACCACCCACAGAAACAGCAGTGAAGACATCAGGCGATGTATTGCACTGGGAAAATCTGCTGCAAAACATCTCTTTAAAGTGCTGAAGAGCAAAGATGTCTCTTTGTACCTAACCCAAGCCATGGTATTTTCAATCACCTCATATGCATGTAAGAGCTAGATAATGAATAAGGAAGACTGAAGAATAGTTGATGCTTTTGAGTTATGGTGTTGGTGAAGAATACTGAAAGTACCATGGACTGCCAAAAGAATGAACAGATCCATCCTGGAAGAAGTGTAGCCAGAATGCTCCTTGGAAGCGAGAATGGCCAGAATTCGTCTCACCTGCTTTGGTCGTGTTGTCAGAAGGGACTATTCCGTAGAGAAGGATATCATGGTTGGTAAAGGGGAGGGTCAGAGAAGGAGGCAAAGGCCCTCAACGAGATATATTGACACAGTGGCTGTAACAATGGGCTCAGGTATAGCAAGGACTGTGAGGCTGACACAGGACCAGGCAGTGTTTCGTTCTGTTGTACATAGGGTCACTATGAGTTGGACCTGACTCAATGGCATCTAGCAACAAAAACAACAACACAAGGGAGCCCTGGTGGCACAATGGTTAAAGGGCTCAGCTGCTAACCAGTTTGAACCTACCAGCCGCTTCACAGGAGAAATATGTGGGAGTCTACTTCTGTAAAGATTTACATCCTTGGAAACTCTGTGGGGCAGTTTTACCCTGTCCTATAGGGTCCTTATGAGTTGGAACCAATTTAATGGCAGTGGGTTTTTTTTGTTTTTTGTTTTTGGTGACCAAAGGCTGACACACAACTAAGCACTTCTACATAAATACTTCTGAATACTATGGGTTGACAACAATGAAGGTGACTCTTTTCTATTACACCTCAGGAAAGAACTAGCTATTCTCCCACAAGGAGTGCATTTAGCTGACAAACTATATGGGCAGCACCTTCAGAATCCACCTATGCTTTTGGCAGTGTTTTTCCAGGGTAACAAACATCACAGCAAGGATACCAGAGCCTGGCCATTTCTGCCCAGTGTGGGACTATTCTACTGGCCAATTTGTTTTGGAGCTACTTGTTGGAAGGCTGAGACTATCAGATCTGCACAGCACTCAGAGACTCTCCCTACCCAATCCTGCTTCCTCCCTTTTCTCTTTCAAGGGTATTAAGCTTTGAAATCCAAAAGATGTGAACAAAGAATATGGCCTTTGTGTTAGAAACATAACCTTGGATCACATGATAGAATTTTTTAACACCACTGATTTATTCATTGCAAATACCTTTTTTTGACAACATAAATGGCAACATGCACATGGTCCTCACTAGATGGAATACTTAGGAGTCAAGTCAATTACATCTGTGAAAAGAGACGATGGAGAAGCTCAATATCATCAGTCAGAACAAGGCCAGAGGCTGACTACAGAACAAATCATCAATTGCTTACATGGAAGTTCAAATTGAAGCTAAAGAACATTAAAACTAGACCACTAGTGCCAAAGTATGACCTTGAGTATTAAAAAGAAAAAAAAAAATTCACTGCCATTGAGTCTACTCTGACTCATAGCAACTTTATAGGACAGAGCAGAACTGCCCCACAGGGTTTTCAAGGCTGTTAATCTTTACAGAAGCAGATTGCCTCATCTTTCTCCCATGGAGCAGCTGGTAGATTTGAACTGCTGACCTTTTGATTAGCCACTGAATGCTTTAACCACTGTACCACTGGAGCGCCTTACGTTTAGTATATCCCAGCTGGATTTAGAGACCATTTTAAGGATAGATTTGACACATTGAACACAATGACTGAAGACCAGATGAGTCATGGGATGATATCAAGGACATCATACATGAAGAAAGCAGAAGAACATTAAAAAACAGGAAAGAAAGAAAGAAAAAAGGATGTCAGAAGAGATTCTGAAACTGAAAAAAAAAAAATGATGAAATAAAAGAGCTGAACAGAAGATTTCAAAGGGCAGCTTGAAAAGACAAAGTGAAGAATGATAATGAAATGTGCGAAGACCTGGAGTTAGAAAACTAAGACAGAACATACTCGGCATTTCTCAAGCTGAAAGAACTGAAGAAAAACTTCAAGCTTTGTGATGGAATATTAAAGGATTCTGTGGGCAAAATCTTGAGTGATTCAGGAAATATCAAAACAAGATGGAAGAGGAAAATCAATCTGTTCTGTAAACTCTCACCCAAAATCACAACAAAAAGTTTTTTTTTTTTTTTTTAAAGAATAAGATGGAAGGAATACACAGATGCTGAACCATTTCAGGAGGTAGCATGTGATCAAGAACTGATGACAGGAAGGAAGAAGGCCAAGCCACACTGAAGGAACTGGTGAAAAACAACTCTCCAGGAACCGACAGAACACCAGTTGAGATGTTCCAACAAATGGATGCAACACTGGAAGCGCTTACTCATTTATGCCAAGAAATCTGGAAGACAGCTACCTGGCTAACAGACTGGAAGAGATTCATATCTGTGTCTATTCCAAAGAAGATGATCCAACAGAACAATATCATTTATATCCTCAAACCCCAAAAACCAAACCCACTGCCGTTGAGTTGGTTCCAACTCATAGTGACTCCTCCTTGGGTTTCCAAGACTGTATATTGCCCAATCTTCCTTCCAAGGAGTTTCTGGTGGGTTTGAACCGCCAGCCTTCTGATGAGCAGTCAAATGCCTTAGGCACTATGCCACCAGAGTTCCTATTAATATCACACATTAGTAAAATTTTGTTGAAGATGATTTAAAAATGGTTACAGCAGTTTATCAACAAGGAACTGCTACAAATACAAGCTGGATTTAGAAGAGGACGTGGAATGAAGGATATCATTGCTGATGGCAGATAGATCTTGGCTGAAAGCAGAGAATACCAGAGAGATTGTTACCTGTGTTTTATTGACTCTGCAAAGGCATTCAACTATGTTGTTGTTATGTTGTTAGGTGCCATCGAGTCAGCTCTGACTCATAGCAACCCTATGTACAACAGAATGAAACACTGCCTGGTCCAATATATTAGACAGTGTTTCACTGCTATTCACAAGGTTTTCACTGGCCAATATTTTCAGAAGAGGATGGCCTCTTCTTTCTTCCCAGTCTGTCTTAGTCTGGAAGCTCTGCTGAAACCATGGGTGACACTGCTGGTATTTGAAACACCAGTAGCATAGCCTCCAGCCTCACAGCAACACATAAGCCACCACAGGACGATAAACTGACAGACGAATGGTGGTTCAACTCTGTGGACAATAACAAATTATGGGTAACATTGCAATTCCAGAACACTTAAGTCTACTCAAGAGGAATCTGTACATAGACCAAGAGGCAGTCTTTCAAGCAGAACAAGGGTATACTGTGTGTTTTAAAATCAGGAAAGATCTGTGTCAGGGTTGTATCCTTTCATTATGCTTATTCAATCTGTATGCTTAGCAAATAATCAAAGAAGCTGGACTATACGAAGAAGAATGCAGCATCAGGGTTGGAGAAAGACTCATTAACAACTTGCAATATGCAGATGACCTTGTTTGGAGAAAACGAAAAAGACTTAAAACACTTACTGATGAAGATCAAAGACTACAGCATTCACTATGGATTGTACCTCAACATAAAGAAAACAAAAATCCTCACAACTACATCAGTAAGCAACATCATGATAAATGGAGAAAAGGTTAAAGGTGTCAAGATTTCATTTTACTTGGATTCACAATCCACACCTCTGGAAGCAGCAGTCAAGAAACCAAACAATACTGTATTGGACAAATCTGCTGCAAATTACCTCTTTAACATATTAAAAAAAAAAAAAAAAGCTCAAAGATGTCACTTTGAGGATTAAGATGTGCCTGACCCAAGCCATGATATTTTCAATTGCCTTATATGCACGCCAAAGCTGGAGAATGAAAAAGGAAGACCAAAGAAAAATTGGCAAAGAATATTAACTATACCATGAACTGCTAGAAGAATGAATAAATCTGTCTTGGAAGAAGTGTAGTCAGAATGTTCTTAGAAGAGAAGATGGTGAGACTTCATCTCATGTAGTTAGGACATGTTAGCAGGAGGCCCCAGTGCCTGGAGAAGGACATCACGCTTTTTAAATCAGAACTTTGCATTTGATCTTATTTCCATTTATAAACACGTACACGTCTATTTGGGCTAAACTGTTCACAAAGGTAGAAAAAGGAACATTGTTAGCAACTTGATCCAAAAGGTTAGAAAACTCTTAATCAGCAACAAAAAATTTACCAGTCAGTGCCTATAAATTACCAACAATGAGATTTGTGCTCATTTTAAGTCACATCTAAACTAACTTGGTAGTATAAGAACTTATCAAAATACCTACAGAATTACTTCCTCTGCTGAGTCCTTCAGCTAGTGGAATTAAAAAAAAAACCAAACATGTAGCCTTGAGGATTTATTTAATTACATCCTGCATTTTATTTTAATGGAAAAACCAATCATTAAAGTACACTAAGACATGAGATAGAAATAATCATTTTTTCTTTGGGAAAGACGCTGACACGTTTTTTATGTTTAATTTGGTAATTTTCTCACAGTCATGCATTTTCTGCATCTGTTGCTTTTCAAATTAATTTTGAAGAAATTTATTTTCTGTAGATGGACAGTTTGGAGATGAAAAATTCTCACCCCATGGAAGCACCCAAAGTACTTTATTTAACCTTTCCACTAAAGACTTCCCTCCCCCATCCCAACTCAGAATAATAAATTTATAAGTGTGAATGCACATGATTTTTCTATTAGAAAGAAAAAATCTTACCCGTGCTGGTCTAGTTAAATAGAACAAAAATTGTTACCTTTGCTGTTTCTTAAAATATCATCTTGGATTTCTGTTTAAACTACTGTCGTAACAGCCTCTCTAATGATTGGTTTGGGATAAAATCATGAAAACATATCTGGTTCAAATCAAAACAACAATGAGATATCATCTCACCCCAGCAATAATAGCAAAGTTCAACAGATCAGATAGTAACAAATGCTGGTGGGGTTGTGGAGAGATTGGAACTCTTGTGCACTGCTGGTGGGATTGTAAAATGGTACAATCATTGTGGCAAACCGTATGGCGTTTCCTTAAAAAACTGAAAATAGAAGTACCATTTGACCCGCAATTCCATTACTAGGAATATATCCTAAAGAGGTGAGCAATAACACACGAACAGACATATGTACACCTATGTTCATCGCA
>NW_006921783.1:1007285-1039753 GCF_000298275.1 Orycteropus afer afer | reverse complement strand
AACACATAAACACCTGAGATGATCAGACAGGGATCAGTGAGTAGAGGTATACTCTAGATCAAGGATAGACTCAGCTGAGGCTAATCTTGTACAGACACCAGTGATACAAAATACCTGCAGTCCTTACAGAAACAATAGAAGAAAGACACAGAGTAATCCTTCACAGACATCCCAACACTAAGGGAGAGAGATCCAATAGAGCTACTACCTCAGGACCGTAGTACTGGGGGACACCAGACTCACTTGGCACAACAAAATACATAAAAGCGTTGCTCCACATCCTACATTGGTGAGTAGTGACTGGGGTCTTAAAAGCTTTCAAGCAGCCATCTAGGATGCAGCTAATGGTTTCCTAGCGTTGGAAGTGAAGAAGAACACACACACACACACACACATGCACACAAAACAAGGGCATTTAGAAGCAATCAACCCTAGGACACGATGGCTCTCGAGACCAGAAGAACTGGATGGTGCCTGGCTACCAATGTCAACCACTCAGGAAAGGATCAAATCTGGAGATCCTGGATAGAGTGTGAGGGAGAACATGGAACAAAATCTAAAAAACTCAATAATGACCAGAATTACTGGTCAGATGAAGTCTGGTGGGACTCCCAATACTATGGCCCTGAAATACATCTGGTGCCTGGAACAAAACTCACCCCCAGGGGCAGGCTCTCAGCCCAATAGTTAACAAGATGTACACACGGAACCACTCAACCCAGGATGCCGCACCCACACACTCAATGGTAATATATCTCTTAAAGCAATAGACCATGGGACACCAAAGGACCTACATTCAAACTGAGGAAATGCAGGACAAACAGGAGTGCATCATTATGAGGTGCACTGGGGGAGTGTTGCAGAGTAGGGAGAGGAGACTGGGTTAGGGTTGGACATGGCAAATGGGGAATGAAACTAAATGTACACATGACTTTGAATGCAAAACAAGCTCTTAAAATAAACAAAAAAGCCTATCTGGTTCAAAATAACAATTAAACTGTTGCCTCCATTCTTTTACTTTTAAAGACATTAAACCTAAACATTATGTAGTCTAGCTTCCTTTCTGCTGGAACCACCATCTAGCAGTAATCCGCCAAATCTACCAACACAAAGGGAAAGGCATATATGTTCTCTAGGCCTTTTAGAAAATACGGAGTTGTTCCCTTGGCCATGTGAATGTGAATCTCCAAGAAAGGTGATATTATGGACATCAAGGGAATGAATGGGCACTGTTCAAAAAAGGAATGCCTCACAAATGTTAGCATGGCAAAACTGGAAAAGTCTACAGCACTACCCGCATGCTGTTGGTATTGTTGTGAACAAAAATGAAGGGCAACATTCTTGCCAAGAGAATTAATGTGCGTTTTGAGCATATTAAGCTGTCTAAGAACCAAGATAGCTTCCTGAAACACCTGGAGGAAAGTGATCAGAAAAAGGACGTCAAAGAGGTAGGTACCTGGGTTCAACCGAAGCACCAGCCTGTTCCACCCAGAGAACACTTTGTGAGAAGCAATTGGAACGAGCATGAGCAGCTGGAACCTATTCCCTATGAATTCATGACATATTAGGTGCAAAATAAAGATGTCTAGGAATGTTTAAAAAAATCATATAGTCTAAATCTTTCATAGCTAGTCATTAGTTGCTATTTCACAAAATTAAAGCCACCAGTATGTCATGTAACATTTCTTTCATTTCCTTGGCTCTTCCCTGCAATCATTTAGAAGCTCTTCTGATCTCTATATTTGCTTCCAACATTGCACATATTTTCTTCTCATACTTAAAAATAAATGTCAAGTTCCTGATCTCCTGTTAGAAATTCATTGCCAAAGATGGTTTCACAGCAGGAGCCTTCCTAAGGAGAGAGTTGGCCCACATTCCTGGTAAGAATGTGACCTGGAAATGATGGAAAAATAATTACAATCAATGTCAGGGAGCATATGGGTTTCCACCGAGGAGCCTGCCAAATAGGACCTGCGCTAATCCTTTCCATCCTCTGACAGTTGACTCTAGCAGGCAAAGCCCTCATATTTGGATAAATGAAAGTCCAAATCTCACACATATTTCTCCCAGATTTGAGACATTTCTGAGTGAAATCAGTAAATGCCTTGCTTTTCTTAATCTTAGTTTCTGTATTATTACAGTTATTGGGTTTTCTTGTCTATAAATGTGGAAATGCCTTATTTCTACTATGCTCTTTAATCTGGCTGACTTTAATTCACGTCAGTCCACAAAGAATGAAAGAAATGAGACTATTTTAATATGCACATTTTTAAAACATTGCCCTTTATGCTGATGTGTGTTTCAGCTGGATACACCCCAAAAGAATGTGTCATTTCTGTAAGAGGACTAATGCTGAGCTAATTAAATGGAAGCAGAAACACCTGGTGCATGTCATTATGGAATAAGGTCCTGGGTGATTTAATTAAGATCTTTATTGTTAGGAAGTGGCTTTTTAAGTATTTTTTCACTGAGCTTATATTTCACTTTACTATTCGTTCTACTTCCCTTGGAATATGTGCCAGGAGGTATATAGTTCTTTTAGAAGAGAATTTTCTGCCTGTGGAATCTCATAACAGGAAAATCAGAGGCAGATTTCAATTTTCCTTACAAGTCTCTCTGTATCAAATAGTTGAAGGCTTAGACCAACTTGCCTCTTTTCTACTCTGTGGAAAGATAAAAGCCAGTCTCCTCTAAACCAACATTCTATTATTTTCTAAGCATAAATTAATAAACATAAATATGTTGCATGTTTTCTTGTTACATAATACAGGGAGTAGACAAAGGATGGGAATTCTAATTAAATATTGGTAGTTCTTATTTATGAAGCTTAGATATTTTAACCTAAGACAAAAATGAATTGGAAATGAGGTTGCTATTTACCACTATGGAGCTCCATTCACTGATCTAGCACTAAATTTTAAAGCAAAGATACAATAATTTAGACAGCTTCCTCCCTTTAGGAAAGCCCCTCTACTCCTATTGAAACATTCAAATAGCTGTTCTGAGCTTTAAAGTAACATTCTAAAACAATAATTTTTTAAGAGCACTATATGTTGATATTGTGATTCTGATTGCTCCAAGTTACGCAATCTAGATTCAGCCCCTCCTTGGCTAAAGTTACAAAGATGAAATGAATCTTTTCTCCAACTTGAATTATCAGCTTCTAGGAAGATGCATTTCCCTTCTTCTTTTTCGCCCTGCATCTGTCTGTCTGTAAAACCTTAAAAGCTCCAAGATGAACAACATCCCTAAAATAAGCCAAGGTGTAATTCTGTATTTGTAGAGTAAAATGAGTCAGGGATGGACATTCTCACACAGAAACTATTAGAACAGCATGAAAACTAGAGCTCAAAGTTTTAAAGCATTTTGACTCAAAAAAACCCTTTAGTTATATTTTCCCTCTGAGACTACAGCTCCAGCCAGCAGCTCCATCCATGGCTCCAGCTCTTACTGGGCTCTGGGAACACTGTTCCCTCCCCTTGGCTCCCAAACTTGAGGGCACAACTTCCCGCTCTTGCTAATCTCTGGACATCTCAACATCCTGTGGTGGTTCTCTCATCCCTGCCTACACCCTAAGTAAATAATCTTATAATTAAAAGTTTTGCATTTATACTGAGTGGAATTTCATCTGTCAAGACCTTCACAGAGAGTGAAGGAAGAAGAGGAAAGAGTCCTCCCCTCCCCCTTTCCTGGGTGGAGAACTTGCTGGTGGAATTTCAGGCAGGATCTTTCATGCATCTCACAGATATTCATTGTGCTTCTCTTCTGTGGCACAGTGCCTGCAACATTTGACTGCTAACCAGAAGGCTGGTGGTTCAAACCTATCAGCCACTCCTCTGTATCTCCTTCTGTAGTGATACCACCTCGGGCAGGGTCGCTATGAGTCAGTTTTTTATTTTTTCTCTCTCTTCTGTGCCATTCATTATGAATTAAACAGATCCGCCCTCATAGAATTTACTTTCCTAGTTGGGGAGACCAACAGTAAACATACAAATAAATAAACAAAATAGTTACATGTTGTGGAATGTATTATGCAGGAAATAAATGGTGCACTGCTAAAGAACCATTGGGGGGGGCATGCAATTTTGAACAGGTGACACTTAATTAAGACTTCAAAATTGAGGGAAAAAACTAGTCACGTAGAGTTGGCAAAGGGCAGCGGAAATGTATTCCAGGCAGAAGGAGCTGGAAGTGTAAAAGATTGAAGGTGGGAACAAACCTTGGTGGGAAAACCAGGACCTGTGGCAGCTGTTCGATTCTGGAGGAAATTAAAGACAGATACTTGTAAGCCACGTGGGGAGCTGAAGGAAGACAAGTGTGATCAGAATAGGATCTAGGTGAAAAGTGGTACAAGAGGAGGCTGGACAGAGAGGTCAGAGAACACAGAGGAACGCTCTTGTAGGCCAGGGTGAACAGCATGGATTTTATTCCAAGGATAATGGGAAACCATGATGAGCTTTAAGTGCCAGAGTAATTTGATCTGATTTATCTATTTAAAAGATCACTCTAGCTAGTTTATGGAAAAATACTTTAGGGAGAAACAAGTGGAATCAGGGAGAACAGTCAGAAGGCTATTAAAATAACCCAGGCAGAAGATGATTATGTTTTATTCTGAAGTGGTGGGAGTAGAGATGAGGAAACAGATCTCTTTTTATGTTGGAGGTAGGGCTAGCTGCATTAGGATTGGGTATGGGAGGATGTAAGGGAAAGGGAAAAATCAAGGATGATGACTCCTAGGTTTCTGGCTTGAGCCACTGGCTGGATGGTGGAACTTTTTACTGGAAGGAAGACTAGGGAAAGAACAGGAATGCATATGAGATTTCCAAGGGGAAATGTCAAGCAGGCAGGTGGCTACATGAACCTGGGGCTCAGAGGACAAGTTTGAGCTGTCATTTTACCTCTCTCTTAGTAATCAAACCAGCTTCTCAGGCCAACCTAGCTCAGGCCAAAGGGAATCTCCACTAGGTCTAGATATACTCACTAGACCTCTACCTGGGGTTTAAATGTGAAGTCTCAGTAAAAAATCATTCCTATACCTTGCTTTGTCATAAGTGCTATTTTTTTTTTTTAAAGTCCTCAGGAGATAAGATGGCTAGTTGAAGCAAAATTTGAAAATTCCTGGGTCCCTGGTCAAATACCATCATAATCTTGCCTCTAGAGTTCCAATTTCAACATGACTTAACGGTATATTTAAAGACTACCCCAGAGTCCAGTTTGGCTGATGTACAGTGGTGGCTTTATAAGGAAGCATGTACTCATAGCAAGAGATAAGGTTCCAAGGTTTTTCACTCTGGTTGCAATAGCAGCAACAAGAGCAGCAAGAGCTCTGGAGGTGGGAAAGAGGAAGGAGGAGGCGAAGGGAGAAACCAGAAGCCTTGGTGGCTGTTAGTCTTTGAAAGATAATTAAAGACAGCTATTTGCAAGCTTCATGGAGAACACACGCTGTACATTCAGTGCAGCTATAAATACACAGTTTATAAGTGAACAGTTTCTCATTTGAGAACCAACAATACAAATGAAAGATTTATCAGACTCAAGAGCTGGGAGAGTGTTATGCATCTGTTTTTTCCCTTGTGCCCAGTGCTGCCTGGGGCTCCATGTACTTGAATGAATGAGCAGATGAAGTCCCTAAAGAAGGGTCACTACCCTACCTATTTTATATGGGTTCTAAAATTGCTAGGTGGACATGCCTTTTGGTGAAGATTTTCTTCACCAAAACCACATTCATATTGTGTGTGGCCATTGGTTACAAGATGACAAATCTGAAAGGAAGATTAATCCCCCAAAGACCTAATCAGGAAGTCTCACTATTGAGGTTGATACTAAGGATTATTCACTAACAATGGATGGGCTATTATATAATTATATATATCCCATGAGGATCCATCATATAATCGACTTTGGATTAGATGCTTGAGGTGATGAAATATCACCTATAAACGGGGACTATTAATGTAATGAAGGCTGAGGAAATGAGTAAAGGTGAAAATGTGGTAAAGAATATAGACAAAAGGACAGGCATCCCTGTGAAACCTAAAGACAAGGAGAATTAGGGAATGAAAATTTGTTCAAGGAAATGTACAGTATCTGGTGGTCACAAATTCCAGATATTTGAAAGGGAAACTCCCCAATTGGTAACCCATATAAAATATCCCTCAAGATATTTCATTTATCTTTGCTCTAATTCTGTGCTCACCAAGCAATAAATTAAATTTTAATGACTGATTCTTCTTCTTTTTAATGCCTAAGAGAGTACCTTGAAAAAGAAACACAAAAGATTCCAAGCAAGTTCCTAGACTTCCCACATTCCAACCAGATTGTTGCTCTGAGTTCTTCCTGCCATCGCTGCACATAAAAATCAGACAGGAATAGCTCCCACTTGTCTAAAGTCCAGGGTGGGACTTAGGAAAACCACCCAGCTGAAAGTAAGGTTGCACAAAGTAGGGACCAGTCAGGGCCAGCATTCGACAAAGTGGAAAGAACTGTTTATTATTTTAAATATTGCCAAGTTCTGGTGGTGCAGTGGTTAAGGCATTTGGCTGCTAACCAAAAGGTTGGTGGTTTGAACCCGCTAGTCCTTCCAAGGGAGAAAGATGAGGCAGTCTGCTGCTGTAAAGATTTACAGCCTTGGTAATCCTATACCAAAAAAACAAAGCAAAACAAAAAAAAAACCTCACTGCAGTGGAGACCGATCCGACTCCTAGTGACCCTTCCTTAGGTTTCTGAGGCAGTATCTCAGTGGAAGTAGATTGCCCAATCTTCCTTCTGAAGAGTTGCTGGTGGGTTTGAACCACCAGTCTTCTGGTTAGCAGTCAAATGCCTTAGGCACTACACTACCAGAGCCCCCTGGTAACCCTTTGGGGCAGTTCTACTCTGTCTCAGAGGGTCCCTATAAGTCAGAATCGGAAAACAGTGGGTTGTAGGCTGAGTAATATGAGACTGAACTTGTTCTTTGACTATATATAGTTTGCATCCTGGAATTCACTGGAATTCACTGCTACTATATATAGTAGAGTTTTACTCATGCACTCAAACTGATTATGTGTGCTGGACCAGTGTTCCCATGGTGCCACAAAAGGAAAGAAAATGAAAATGTCCCATGGACCAATGGGCATGCTCCTTACCATCGCTGCCATTTTCACAAGTGCATAGCAGTTGCACAAAGTTAATTGAGACCTGCTATGGAGTAACAAGGAGCTCTGATAGCATAGGGCCTAAGGCACTTGACTGCTAACCAGAAGGCTGGCGGTTCAAACCCACAAGCCACTCCTTGGAAGGAAGATGGGGCAATCTACTTCCGTAGTGATACTGCCTCGGAAACCCAAGGAGAGGTCTCTATGAGTCAGGTCCGACTCGATGGCAAATAACAACAACAACATGGAGTAACAGGGTAGAACCTGGCCAAGGAAATACTTTCCTTTGAGGGCTTTTGGAAAGAATGTCTTCTTTCAGGTTTTTGTGGTGTATTTATTTAGAGACTGGCTATGTCACTCAAGAATAGTACATATTAAAAGAGGACTTAAAAGGCCAAATAATTATCCAACTTTCATACCAAAAGAATAAGACCTCTTTCACTCTAAAGGTAACAGTTTTTACTTTTTTGTTTTATTTTTCTAGTGTTTTGTTATGCAAATATAATTAAGTATAAATGTATGTTTTTATTTTTCCCATTTTTTTTAGGCAAAAGATAGTAGTATGCTTTGCTCTACTCTACATATATTTTATCTCTTCAATGTATGTTCATTCAAGGAGTACCTTTTCTTTGAAACTATAAAATGCCTGTGCTTATTCCTGGTCATTTTCCACATACAATTTGAAGGGCCTCAGACCCTTATTTAGCATATTTTACTGCCTCTCTAAGAAGCCCTGGAGGAGCAGTGGGTTAAGTGTCTGACTGCTAACTGATAAGCCAGCAGTTCCCACCTACCAGATACTCTGAGGGAGAAAGATGTGGCAGTTTGCTTCGGTAAAGATTACAGCCTTGGAAACTCTAAAGGGCAATTGTACTCTGTCCTAAACAGTGGCTATGAAGTTAGAATTGACTCCACACAATGGGTTTTGGGACTGCCTCGCTGCTCTGTTACCATGGAGACCTCTTAGCTTAATACTGGAGAATCCTATTTAAATGAAGGAGGTATAATGTGCATCTGACTCCAAACTAAGGAGGAAAGAAACAAATCTAGAATGTCTAATTTGAATAATAACAAATTATTACAAGGGGATAAAATAGCCATGAAAAATAAAAAATCTAAGACGAGTATATTTTCAGACCAAAAAGAAAATTAGCATTGACAAGAAGGTAGCTGGTCAAGTATCCCAGAAAGAAGAGTCCATACTGCCACCAACATTCATTGCCACCAAATTATCCAAGATTTTGAGTATGATGTCAAATTCAGCCCTCTCAGTTGAGCAAAAATCTCTGGTTAGAGTAAAACACAGACCCAGGGGCTCTTAACATTTACAGATATCTTACTAACCTTTTCAGCAGATAGTGGTTTAAATAGGGCTTTGATGAATCTTGACAGTGTTAGAGTCCAGCTGAAAATGTGGGATAATTCACGTGGGGCAATGTGAAAGAGAACATTTTCAAAGTGAATTTATGCAATGAAAGATCAAAAATTAACTTTTTCCTAAAAAATATACTCAGCCTGCCATATGAGAAAAAATGTCTGAAAGAATATGAATTTCAGTGAAACAATGGGCTGAAAATGAAAGGCATTGCAGAGAGACTGGATGATCCACTTCATTCTATTAGCTACTAGGCATTTGGCACTTGGGTGGACCCAGCATAGTGCATGGCACATGCTGAAAATTTTAACAAAGTTCATTTAGGTTTCTAACAAAAAGGTTGCCTAGCCATATTTGGTATGGGAAAACGATTCATTACCAAATGATCATATATTTTTGGTTACTTTTTCTTTTCTTACATTATGCATTATATATTGACACACTCATGGAGGGCTGACATTTCTTCTGAATTGATTAGGTTTTACATAAGAACATATTTCCATGTTTATGTTTTCATGGAGGTCTTAATTAAAAGTACCTGAGCCAGGCTTTCTGTTCTTTTATCTTTAAAGAAGTTGGAATTCATTGCTCACTTTCCTTTTTGACCTAGAATTATTATGGGAGGGGTTTAGAAAAATCATTATATATATATATATGGGAGCACTGGTGGCATAGTGCCTAAGGTATTTTCCTGCTAACCAGAAGGCTGGAGGTTCAAACCCACCAGCCACCCCTGGTAAGGAAGGTTGGGCAATCTACTTCTGTAGTGATACTGCCTCGGAAACTCAAGGAGGGGTTTTGTTTTATATATATGTTGTTGTTATGTGCCGTCGAGTCAGCCCTGACTCATAGCGACCCCTCCTTGGGTTTCCGAGGCAGTATCACTACGGAAGTAGGATTGCCCAACCTTCCTTCCGAGGAGTGGCTGGTATATATATATATATGAATATGATAAATGTATTTGTGGTTTATGTTTTACTAAGCTGCAAACCCCAAGGAATAAAAGAAATTTCTAAGCAGATATTCTCAAAGAAAATAAACCTTGTAACAATATGTTATATATTCTGTAAAACATAGCTTTAATAATTAAAGGTTAAAGTTCATCTTTTCAGCCTTAAAAATAAAATAATTATTTTCTGGGCAAGTGATGTTATGAATGCATTTCTGAATGCTAGAACCTTAAAAAACAATTGTGGAACATACATTTTAAAGAAATATATGCTTTCTTAAAGCTGAACAAGTTTATCTTAACTAGTAATAAATTACTAATAAAATAATAAACTGGTAATAAAGATCTGCCTTGAGCGTTATGCTCTTTTAAGAACTATCTATATGAGATCCACTGGTCAATAGCAACTTGGAAGACTTAGACAGGAAGCTTGGGGGGCAAAGAATTTATGTTAATGAAGGAGGAGCAACTCAAAAAGGAGGGTGAGCATGGTTGTACAACTGCAAGAATGTAATCAATATCACTAAATAGTACATGTAGAAACTGTTGAATTGCAGTTCAAACCCACCAGCCACTCCTTGCAAGGAAGGTTGGGCAATCTACTTCTATAGAGATACCGCCTCAGAAACCCAAGGAGGGGTCTCTATGAGTCGAACGGACTCAACGGCAGTGAGTTTGGTGGTGGTTGTTGTTTTTTCTCTGTATATTCTCAACAATGACAACAAAATAAGATTTAAAGTAAAAAAGTTTAAAAATATGTGCTATTTCAAATTAAGGTTGTTTTATGCTATTGCCAAATTTCATTAATTTTCTTTCGGGTGCAGTAAAACAGCCAAAGAACATATATTTTGAAGCTAGTGCTATTATTCTAAGAAAGCACATTTTATAAGGGCTAATTCAGCATTAAACTTACTCCAGTCATAAATCCTTAGACTCAAAATGTGATTTAGCTCATAGATTTACACTTGTAAAATAAGCAAGGTTTCAATTAAAAGTCAATAGGTTATGCCTAAGCATCAATTAATTTTTGCCCTGGGGTATACACCATTTCTATATTAAGTAGCTAATAGAAAGCACTTTACTTTCAAGGTTTTTATTCTTCACTAATATACCATGTGTGAAAAATCTATTCTTCGCACAATATATTATTATACAATGGAATTTGATTACTCACATATGTTTCTGAAATTTACAAAACCTGCATTGTCCTTAGAAGGCAGTACAGAATATATTGGACTATGGGCCACGAACAGCAGAAAAGAAGTGGGGTCACAACGTGGGTAGACTGGAATGTATAACCAAGAAACAAGGGAGACACTCTGTTTTGTAACTTTTTAGAATGTGGTAAACAACTGTCTTTCAAAGATGGGTCACCAAGCAAAAATTGTAACAAAACAAAATCTTAAGGCAGCCTCACAGAAGAGAAATTAGTACATTAGATAATTAATGCAAAGAGAAGAGGTAAGCAGATAATGAAATCCACAGATTGGGCCATCAAGAAATCTGAGTGTACATATATTTATCTAATACTAAGGACCTTTAAGGAGCTCTGGTGCCTAAGGCACTTGACTGCTAACCAGAAGGCTGGCAGTTCAAACCCACCAGCCACTCCTTGGAAGGAAGGTTGGGCAATCTACTTCCATAGTGATACTGCCTTGGAAACCCAAGGAGGGGTCGCTATGAGTCAGGACCGACTCAACTCGCTGGCACTTAACAACAAGGACCTTTGATTTGGTTGTTAGCCAGAGATAAAGATTAGTGGAATTAAAAACAAGAACAAGAACAACAATTACAATCTTCCCCTCTTTTTTCTTCTCTCTCCAAACAGCTGAATGCCCTAGTACTGAGCTTCTTCCTCCTCATTCTTTTCTCATCAGGGACCTTTGATTCACTTTTACTTTTTACTAATTTAATTGACAATGATTCTGTTATAAATATCAAATTACTCTTCATGAAATTATCTGCTTTATAATGCTTAAATGTCACCATTGAATTCTAAATCCACTTCCCTTATAAAAATGCCTTTATGCAATGAGTCATTTTTCTTTTAGGGTTTCTTAGGGCTGAGAACTTTTATCAGTCATAATTTTTAAAAATAGTTATCAGGGTACAGATTTTCTAGGTCTCAACTCATTTTATTGGGCATTTAAGTCTAATACATTTGTGTCCTTTGTTGCATTTGTGTCAGTGGCTGTTGTTTATATTAGGCTCGTGGTTTTACAAAGTAACCAATGACAGATTAAATTTAGTTTACGTCAGGCCTTTAGTCACTGGCTTTCATAATATCACATTTTCTACTAGGTGAATGTTTCTATGTATTTCTAGAACATCATAGTTTTTCTGTGTACCTAACCCCTCTGATTATCTCAGGCACTTTTTTAAATTCTTAAAACATGATAAGATCACTTACATTTTAGAAATATAGTACAAATATATTTTTAAATAAATGTTTAGATGATGCCATCTTTGGAGAAAGAAAGAATAATGCCAAATAAAATTCAAAGAGATGCAGATTTTTTTTGCCCTAGATTAATTTGCTTACAACAGAAAATTCTTTGTCTGTGTCTGGTGGAAAGAGGAAGTCATAATGACCAATGTTCCACAAGAGTCTATCCAACAAGCCTATATTGAGTTGCCTTTTTGAATGTTGTTTGCATACTTTAGGTAAAAAAGGAAATGTTTGGAAGGGAGCATTGGGGAAGGAAATAAATTCCTGTGATGTTAAGTTCATATATATGCCCTCTAACAATTTCAACATTACTCAACTCACGTGCTGGTCAGCTCAAGCTGCTAACTGAATATAGGTCCCAGGAGATTAATAAGTATACCTATCACCTTTGGAGAACTCTAGTTACAGCTCAGCCATTTCCTCTTCCTGTCCCTGCCTCTTAATAAGTGACTTCTGTTTCACATTATCCAGAGTGGCCAAGTCCAACTTAAGTAAAACATCATGGTTTTAATGAGAAGATTTTTAAATGCATTTTGCCTTCATAGCCTTCAGTGAACAACTAGGGCTAAAGAGCTGCTATTAAAAGAGCTGTATTTTTTTACAGCTAGTTCTGGCCCTGGGACTAAAGCATGTTTGGTTAAGGATACTAAATTGAGACAGGCTCCTTCATAAAAAGAAAAAAAAAAAAAATTAAGAACAGGTTCTGCAATGTTTTTATAATAATTCAAAGTGAAAGCAAATGAATGTTCCACTCTTCAGGCACACAAAAAAGAACAAGTATATGTTTCATTTTATTTATTTTTCAAGTTATTGCCAAGAAAAGGCAGCTCTTTACACAAACCCTGTTTGGATTGAATCTTAGGGGTAAAAAAAAAAAAAAATGGATTAAGTATTTGTCTTAAGAAGGATGATGCTACAGACATAGTAAGAAGGCACTAATGGAATTGTTCATCACTCACACTTGAAGGAACTGTTCCCAACTTGAGACACTTTAGGTTATATGTTTTTTTTTTTTTTTAAACAAGAATGTTTTGGTAGTGTTTATCTTTCTTACTTTCCCTCTTTGACCTGCAACTCTTAAATTCCAATCTTATTTTTACTCTCATGCTAGTAACAGCTATAAATATTCCCACTGTTGCTTTTCCTCTACTTCCACGTAATATATGACTTCCCAGCTCTTCCTTTGTCTTTTTATCCCCTCTTTATTCTTTCTTACAGAGCTCTTATGGTGCAGTGCCTAAGGCATCTGAATGCTAACCAGAAGGTTGGCTGTTCAAATCCACCAGCCCCACCACAGAAGGAAGAGGGGGCAACCTATTTCTGTAAAGATTTACTGCCCTGGCAACTCAATAGGGGTCACTTTGAGTTGGAATTGAGTCGGTGGCAGTGTATTTCTTCTTTACCCTTTCTTACGTTTTCTCCTAAAAACTGTTTATTTACTAACCAATGTTTACAGATTGCTGCCATGTTTCAACCACACTTCTCAAGGATTTTCCTTTCATCTGTCCGCCATGGGCAACCCATGAACTTACTGCCCAGTCCTGTTATTTCTGAATCCCTGTTGTCCTGCTCGTTTGCTTCTCAAAGGACAAAACAAAGAACCCCGGTGATAAAAACATATCTAACCAGTAGGAAAATGAAAACCAGCCAAAGAAAATGCACCCTGTCCCCTTCTCATGTTTAAGAGGAAACACATGATGTGGGTCTACATCTGTGTTATCTCACTTAGTTTATACAATCGGTGAGAGAAAGATTTGATTCCTGCCTCTGCTACTTATTGTCTGGGTGATCTTAGACAAGTAACTCAACCAGATGTTTGAAATACTTTCTGGAACAAGGTAATGGTACAAATAAATAAGTGACCTTGCTCAGACTTAATTTCCTAATTAATGAGGTAATATGGCCCAGAGGGTAAAAGTACAGGCTCTGGACTTCAACATACTTGGATGAGAGTCCAGGACTTTCCCCTGACTTGATATATTGACTTAGTTTCCTCAATTGTGAAACAGGTCCAATAATAATATCAACTTCTTTATGTTGTGGTAAGCATTGAATGAGATAATGCATAGAAAGCTTTTAACACAGTGCCTAGCACCTCTTTAATGTTAAGTATTATACCACACCACCATTCGTCTGTTAGTTTGTCATACTGTGGTGGTTTGCATGTTGCTGTGAAGCTGGAGGCTATGTCACTGGCATTTCATATATCACCAGTATTACCCGTGGTGGACAGGTTTCAGGGGAGTTTCCAGACTAAGACAGACTCAGAAAAAGGAAGGGTCTATCCACTTTTCAAAGAATTAGCCAGTGGAAACCTCATGAATAGCAGTGAAACACTGATATATTACTGGAAAACTTTATGAATAGTCCTGAAACATTGTTTGATATAGTGCCGGAAGATGAGCCCATCATGTTGGAAGGCATTCAAAAGACCACAGGGGAAGAGCTGCCCCCTCAAAGTAGAGTTGACTTTAATCATGTGGATGGAGTAAAGCTTTCAGGACCTCCATTTGCTGATGTAGTATGACTCAAAATGGGAAGAAACAGCTGCAAACATCCATTAATAATTGGAACATGGAATGTATGAAGTACGAATCTAGGGAAATTGGAAGTTGTCAAAAATGAAGTGAACGCATAAAGATCGATATCCTAGGCATTACTGTGCTGAAATGGACTGGTTTGGGCCATTTTGAAATCAGACAACCATATGATCTACTATGCCAGGAATGATAAGTGGAAGAGGAACAGTGTGGTATTCATTGTCACAAAAAATATTTCAAGATCTATTCTGAAGTACAATGCTGTCAGTGATAGGATAATACCCATAGGCCTACAAGGAAGACCAGTTAGTAATACTATTATTCAAATGTATATACCAACCATCAAAGCCAAAGACAAGGAAATTGAAGATTTTTGCCAACTTGTACAGTCTAAAATTGACCAAACACGCAAACGAGATGTGTTGATTATTACTGGTGATTGGAATGCAGAAGTTGGATACACAGAAGAATCATCAGTAGTTGGAAAATATGGCCTTGGTGATAGAAATGACACTGGAAATCGCATGACAGAATTTTGCAAGACCAATGACTTATTCATTGCAAATATCTTTTTCCAACAATATAAATAAATGGTGGCTATACACGTGGACTTCACCAGATGGAATACACAGGAATCACATTGATTACATCTATGGAAAGGGGAGATGGAGAAGATCAATATCTTCAGCCAAAACAAAGCCAGGAGCTGGCTGTGGATCAGACCATCAACTGCTCATATGCAAGTTCAAGTTGAAGCTAAAGACAATTAAAAGAAGTCCACAGGAGCCAACATATGACCTTGATTATATTCCATCTGAATTTAGAGACCATCTGAAGAATAGATTTGACACATTGAACACCAATGACCTAAAACCAGACTAACTGTGGGATGACATCAAGAACATCATCCATGAAGAAAACAAAAGCTCATTAAAAAGACAAGAAAGGAAGAAAAGCTCAAAATGGATGTCAGAAGAGATTCTGAAATTTGTCCTTGAATGGAAAGTAACTAAAGCAAATGAAAGAAATGACAAGATAAAAGAGCTGAACAGAAGAATTCAAAGAGCAGCTCGAGAAGCAAAGTCAATTATTATAATGAAATATGCAGAGACCTGGAGTAAGAAAACCAAAAGGGAAGAACATGCTCAGCATTTGTCAAGCTGAAAGAACTGAGGAACCAATTAAAGCCTGCAGTTGCAATATTTAAAGATTCTATGGGCAAAATAGTGAATGATGCAAGAAACATCAAAAGAAGATGGAAGGAATACTTTACCAAAAAGAATTGGTAGATGATCACCCATTTCAGGAGGTGGCATATGATCAAGAACCAATGGCACTGAAGGAAGATTTCGAAGCTGCACTGAAGAAATTGGCAAAAAAACAAGGCTCCAGGAATTGACGAAATACTCATTGAGATGTTTCGACAAACAGATGCCATGCTGGAGGCACTTACTTGTCTATGCCATGAAATTTGGAAGACAGCTACCTGGCCAAGTGACTGGAACAGATCCATATCTGTACCCATTCCAAAGAAAGGTGGAATGTGGAATGTGGAAATTATCGAACAATATTATTAAAATCACATGCAAGTAAAATCTTACTGAAGATAATTAAAAAATGGTTGCAGTAGTATATTGACAAGGAACTTACAGAAATGCAAGCTTGATTCAGAAGCGGATGTGGGCCAAGGAATATTACTGCTGATGACAGATGTATTTTGGCTGAAAGCAAAGAACACCAGAAAGATGTTTACTTGTATTTCATTGACTATGCAAAAGCATTTGACTGTGTGGATCATAACAAATTATGGATAACATTGAGAAGAATGGAAATTCCAGAACACTTAATTATGCTCAATTAAAAGCACCAGTCAAGAAATCAAATGTCTTATTGTACTGGGAAAATCTGCTGCAAAAGACTTCTTTAAAGTGCTGAAGAGCCAAGATGTCTCTTTGAAGACTAAGGTGCACCTAACCCAAGCCATGGTTATTTTCAATCACCTCATATGCATGTGAAAGCTGCACAATGAATAAGGAAAACCAAAGAAGAGTTGATGCTTTTGAGTTATGGTATTGGTGAAGAATACTGAAGCCATGGACTGCCAGAAGAACTAATAAATCTGTCCTGGAAGAAGTGCAGCCAGAATGCTCCCTGGAAGCAAGAATGGCCAGACTTCATCTCACTCACTTTGGTTATGTTGTCAGAAAGGACCATTCCCTGGAGAAGGATATCATGCTTGGTAAATGGAGGGTCAGCGAAAAAGAGGAAGGCCCTCAATGAGATGAATTGACACAGTGGCTGCAATGACGGGGCTGAGGTATAGCAAGAATTGTGAGCCTGGCACAGGATTGGGCAGTGTTTCATTCTGTTGTACATAATAGGGTTGCTATGAGTTGGAGCTGAGTCAATGGCTCAACAACAGCAAAAATTATTACCACAAATGCTGTAATTTTTAATAAAAACCACTGTCATTCAATCGATTCCAACTCATAGCAACTCCCATAGGCTTTCCAAGGCTTTACAGAAGCAGACTGCCTCATTGTTCTCCCACAGAGCAACTGGTAGGTTTGAACCACCAACGTTCTGGTTAGCAGCCAAATGCCTTAACCACAGTGCCACCAGAGCTTCTTTTACTTTTAATAGAGTAACATTATTTGTGAAAAAGAGGAAGACGCTCAATGAGATGGACTGCCAGAGTGGCTGCAACAGTGGGCTCAAACATAGCAATGACTGTGAGGATGGCACAGGACTGGGCAGCGTTTCATTCCATTTACATAGCGTCGCTATGAGTTGGAACTGACTTGATGGCGCCTAACAACAATAAGAACAACAGTGTTCCGTTAAAAAGTGGAGGCTGAATCATGAAGTTACATGTGAGACATCTGCATTTAAGAATGCTGACTTTACCTTTGATTACTAAGTACTCCTTTTAAAAATAGATTTCTCGTGTTTTCTGATTATAGAAATGAAAACACACTGCTTGGAAATGCATACTCGGAAGGAAGGTTGGGCAATCTACTTCTGTAGTGATACTGCCTCGGAAGCCCAAGGAGGGGTCGCTATGAGTCGGGGCCAACTCGAAGGAACATAACAACAACATATATATTTACAAAACTAGGATCATACTATAAATACTGTTTGTAACCCGATTCTTTCATTTAGTAATATATAATGAAGAGCCCTGGTGGTACAAACAGTTAAGAGCTTTACTGCTAACCAAAATGTTTGCAGTTTGAACCCACCAGCTCCTCTGTGGGAGAAAGATGTGGCAGTCTGCATCCATAAGAGATTACCAAGAAAACTCTATAACCTTTGTCACATGAGGTTGCTATAAGTTGCAACCAACTTGACAGCACCTAACAGCAACGATGGACACGTGTATTAGTTTCCTAAGGACACCATAACAAATTACCACACACTTGATGGCCTAAAAACAGAAATTTAGTCTCTTGTGAGGCCGAAGGCTAGAAGTCTGAAATCAAGCTGTGAGCAGAGCCATGTTCTAGGGGGGGATACTTCCTTGTCATTCCCAGCTTCTGGTCTGCCTTGGTTTGTAGCAGAATTACTCCAATCTCCTCCTGTATCTTGGTAGAGCTTTCTCCCTATCTCCTCTTTTCTTCTTACAGTCACTCGATTTAGGCCTCCTCTAAATCCAAGATGATTTCATCCCAAGATCCTTAACTAATTACACTCATAGGGTTTTCCAAGGCCATAAATCTTTAACTGTCGACCTTTTGGTTAGCAGTCAAATGCCTTAACCACTGTGCCACCAGAGCTCCTTATAAGGACCCTTTTTCCAAACTAGGTCACATTTACAGGTTCTGGGGATTAGGACATGGATAAGTTATTTTGGGAAGTCACCCTTCAACCCACTACAACATGTATCCATGTAAATAAATCAGCATCACCATTTCTAATGGCTGTAAGGACTCTAGCATATGGACATACCATCATTCATTTAACTAGTTTCCTACTGTTGGACAATTAGGACCTCTCCAATTTTGCTATTCTAATGCCATTGAGTTGATTCCAACTCATAGCAACCCCTCCTTTGGTTTCCAAGGCTGTATTTCTATGGAAGCAGATTGCCCAGTCTTCCTTCCAAGGAGTGGCTGGTGGGTTTGAATAGCCAGCCTTCTGGTTAGCAGTCAAATGCCTTAGGCACTATGCCACCAGAGCTCCCAAATAATAAGAAAATAAACAATTTATCTCTAGCTATGCTCACTCAAAGAAGCTGTGGTGGTACAGTGGCTAAGGTATTTGACAGCTAAGCAGTAGGTTGGCGGTTCAAACCCATCAGCCACTCCGTGAAAGGAAAACAGGGCAATATACCTCCATAAAGATTTACAGCCTCAGAAACCCAATGGGGGTGGCCATGAGTCGGAATCTACTTGATGGCAGTGGCTTTGGTTTTTTTGTTTTATCCTCACTCAAACATTTTATTTCCCTTAGAAAAATTCTTTATTTTTTAAAATTTTTATTGTGATTTGGGTGAAAGTTTACAGAGCAAATTCAGTTTCCATACAGCAGCTCACACCATAGATCCTAGTAATCTTTCTTACCTTTGCCTAGCTGCCCATACTGGTTCAACAAAGGAGTTGGTATGTGACCCAAGTTTGGCCAAGCAAATTATCTCCAGGACTTTGAATCTTGTCCAGAGTGACACAGAGATTAAAGAAACCATAGGGTGAGACAGTTAAACAGTTCCTACCACTAACATATTCTAGAACTGAAAGTTCTTTCTGTCTTCTTAAGTTTTATACCCTCTCCTATTATCCTGTGTGGACGTCACAGCTCTCCAATGTTGTTGTTGTTGTTATGTGCCGTTGAGTCGGCCCCGACTCATAGTGACCCCTCCTTGGGTTTCCAAGGCAGTAGCACTACGGAAGTAGATTGCCCAACCTTCTTTCCGAGGAGTGGCTAGTGGGTTTGAACCACCAACCTTCTGGTTAGAGTCAAGTGCCTCAGGCACTATGCTACCAAAGCTCCTTTCCAATAAATTTCCTTTTCCCTAGAGAGTTAGAATTGCTTTTTTTAAAATTTTTTATTGTGATTTGGGTGAAAGTTTACAGAGCAAATTCACTTTCCATACAGCAGCTCACATACATTTTGTCTCATAGCATTGACTATAATTTGCCACAATGCAACAGCTTCCCTCCTACTTCCTCCCCATAGTTAGCTCTTCCCTGTATCCTTCCCTCCCATGCACTCCTGCCTCCTGAGCTATCTCCCTGTGCATACACAACCCTTCTATTCTCCCATCATTGATCTCTCCAAGGAGTATATCTTCCTAATGTAAATGTTCAGCTCATATGCCTGTCTTTTGTTTGGCTGAAAGCCACAGGAGTGAGTTCAATTCCACACCTGAAGGCCAGTTAGGGGCCATAGTCTCAGTGGTTCCATCAAGCTCTATCAGACCAGCAAACCTGGTCTTTTTTTTTCCAAATGATTTTGAGTTTTGTTCCACATTGTTCTCCCATCCTATCCAGGATCTTCCACATATATCCCCCTCCTAGTGGTTGACAGTGGTAGCCAGACACCATCTAGATCTTCTGGTCTCATAGAATTGGTTTTTGTAGCATGTAACCAAACTCAAATATCAAGTACCAAAGAGAAAAAACTTGCTGTCTAGTATATTCTGACTCATGGTAACCCCTCTGGATTTTGGAGACACCAGGAGTACTATGACTGATAGACATACAAGGAGAATATGAACTCCAGAAAGAGATGAAGTTAAACTTCTAACTCCTAATCTAGCTCTTAGTGCAGTACTCATTTAGTTAGTGAATTTGATTTTTAGTTTAACTTGCTGTCTTAGGCAGAAAACTACCCAATGCAGCATACTAACCATACTGGTTGGCCCAAGTACTGTAGATATAAACCTAGATATATACGTTTAGAGAAAACACTATAACCTTGTTTATTTTTTAAAGATGAGATCATATCAAGCAAACAAAATTTTTCAACTGGAGCCCAAGCTCACCTGGGGCATTTCATTAAAATTCAAATTAGTTTCTTTTAGGCTCATATTCTCATCATACTGCCTAAGCAAACAAGACATTTCATTTCATTTAACATTTCTCATTTCCAGCCTGGAAACAAAGCCAAAACTCCAAAATGTCAGTCCAGGAATGTACCCTAAAAGTCTCAATAGTGTTGTGAAAATAATACATTTTATTCATTGCAAAGCAGTTTTGTCATGGAACTACTACCTGGAATTAATGCCAGTTCCCTTGCCATTTAGGTAGCCAAATGAACAGAATTCAGTACTGTATGTTTACTTACTGAATAAAAAGTCCTTTTCTTCAGCAAAGATGAAATACGATGGAAAGAGATTTCTAGTGATGAGTTTAGTAAACCTGCAAAAGCATAAAGATGATATGAGAACAGTGCCCATTACCCAGCAACGGGGCCCAGATCTAATATTTATTGAAAGAATTATTAAATAATGCTGCTTAAATAAGTACACAGTTGAAAAAATGAAGGAATGATGTAAATATTTGTCAGTTTGCTGTTATTGATTAGAGTACTCTAGAACTAGAAGGATCCTTAGAGGTAACCAAAGCCCCTTTCCACACGTCAGTTCATAAATGAGGATACGGATATCCAGAAAGACTAGTGACTTTTTCAGAGTCACAATGTTCATGTTTTAATACAGTGAAAGGAAATGTTATTGTTCTACACATCTTTAATTTTGGTTTTTCATCAGTGTTTCAGCTACTGTTACTATATAACAAATTACCCCAGGACTTGTACTGTTGCTGTTTGGTGCCAACAAGTCAGCTCTGACTCATAGTGACAGCATGTACAACAGAATGAAACACTGCCCCGTTCTGTACCATTCACACAATCGTTGCCATGCTTGAACCTATCATTGCAGCCACTTCGTCAATTCATCTCGTTGAGTGTCTTTCCCTTTATCACTGACCCTCTACTTCACCTAGCATCATATCCTTCTCTAGGGATGGGTCCTTTTGGACAACATGACCAAAGTACTCCAAAACTTAGTGGCGTAAATAACCACCATTTTATTTTGCTTGTGATTTTGGGAGTCAGGAGACTGGGGAGAGGTCTGATGGGCAGTTTTCTCTCGGGAATCTCTCATATGGCTGCAACGAGATGGCTGAGGCTGCAGTCATCTGAAGAGTTGACTGGACTGGATGTCCAAAATGGTTCACTCCCATGGCTGGAAGTTGATACTGGCAGTTGGCTGGGACCTCAGTTTGGCCTGTCTCCTGGATCACCTATATACACCTTATCTATCAGGTGGTCTCAGGGTTGTCAGACTTCTCACACTGTAGCTGACTTCCCCACAACCAGTGCCCAAGAGAACCAGGAAGAAGCTGCAACACCTTTAATGACCCATCCTTGGAAGTCACATTCTTTCATCAGGGGGCACATAACATTTGGTGTCTCTGTTTGTAATATCAGCAACCATTGATGCTCAATGTTAGATCCATTAATTCATTAGGAATTTTAAAATGGTGATATTTTAATTCAAACTTTTTTTTTTTTTTTGGTTACTTGTTTGCTGGAAGAATTCCATAAAGAGAAGCTTCTCTTCATCTACTATTTGGTTATACAAGGATACAGTTAGACTAGGAAAAGCACAATGGCAGGAGAAAGGCTTGATTTTTTCCTCTTATTTTTTAGTTTTCAAAATAGAATAGGTAGATAACTTTTAAAAATTTAAATAGGGATAATTATACAAAATAGAAAGTGTAGTGCATAAGCAATGGTGGTTTCCACCACCCCCCCATGGCCCATAAAAATAAAAGTCCAGGAAGTCCCTGTGTGCAGCTGTGTGCAGACTAAAGGAGTACCCTGCTCAGACAGAAACACAATGGAGGGGGACCTGGGAGGACAAACTGTAGGAAAAACTATGGAAATGACGTGTGGATATTTAGGAGATACTGTTGATAGCTAGATGGCAGAGGTATTAAGTGCTTGGGGAAAATTTAGATGGATTCATGGCAAATGGGCAAATGAAAAAACATGTTAACTTTTAACACAGGAAAAATGAGGATTATACAAGAAGGAGGTAATGGCTGAGGGTGCTGCTTGGGTTGGCTGTCAACAATATTTTCTTGGCCATTATAGTGCAAACACTGCATTTTGATATAACGACAACAAAAACATTGATATTCTTGTGTAGAGAGCACAGGAATAGAGGAATGGGAAAGGTGGTATGGGGAAGGGAAATCCCCATCTACAATAGTGCAAAATCAAGAGATTATGTCTAAAATCAACCATCCAAGAAGTTAAGTAAGATCATATTATTTAGAAAATGGTAATAAATATTAGAAGAACCAGCTAAAAGAGTTGAAGTGATTGCCTCTGGGGATTAGAACTGGGAGATATGCAGGGAACCGGTGTTTTTTATTAGAAATATTTAGGCAATGTTACGTTTTTATATTACAAAATATTATGTATAAAAACAGAAGTTAACCTAAAAGTAAAAGGCTAAATTGGCCATGTAATGTGAAAAACAGAGGAAAAAAAGAGATCAGTAAAATAAAGATTAATAATAAAATTCAAAAAAAAAATCCACACACAGGGATATTTCAACTTATATTTCACCTATAGATTTAACAGTGATCTCTTTCACCCTACACACTTGCAGTTGCTTCCTACTGCCTGAAAAGACAGGATCAATTTTTTTTTCTCTACTTCTAGAGAATTATTGATCACTCCGTGACCTCGAGCTTCCACTCCAATCCTTCACAAAAGATTATTCAAAGTCCCTTCATCTTATCATCTCATTCCCAAATCCAAGCCAGTTTTCTAGGTAAATTCTCTTCTGGAAAAAGCTTTCAACTGCATTTATCTCACTGGACTTCCCTATCCATTTTATGGGTGTTTGCACAATCTCTCTCAGAAAGATCAGCAAAAGGCCGGTCCCCATGAGGTGGTGGTTAAAGATGTCCCAGATGTCCAAACTACCGTGCCACTCTATCATTTCAGACATTAACTCCTCCTCCTCCCAGTAATTTCCCCTGTCTTAGGGTTCTGTATTTCGCTATAATACCTCACAGAACTCACAGACACCCAAGGGTTCATCTCACGTAGTAGCGGTGGAGGCCTGGCAGGCTGGCGAGTCTGGGTCCGTGAGTAGGTCTGGAGGATCCTCCCAATTCTCGGTGTGTGTGAGGAAGCTCGATCAGCAAATCAGATGATGGCTGCTGTCCCACATCCAGGGGTGCGGTGAGGATGAGGCAAAACACAGAACCAGAGGAAGAGGAGGGCGAACCTTCCCAGGAGATTGGTAGGTATACCCTCAAGGAAGCTAAGGGTGGTGACTTGAATTATACCCTCAAGCAAGGCACGACTCAAGATACATTCCACCTGTGTTGCTCCGACAGAAATAACCCAAGTGGATGGCTTTAACAATCAGCAGCTCAAGGCAAATCCCATCACAGAGCCAATTGCCAGTCATTATAGGGAATGACTACTACCAGCTGCCTAGCCAAGTTGATACCCGACCTTAACTGCCACACCATCCCAAACAGGCATGGATAATAGGATTTACAATACATCACAGAATGGAGGACAATGGCTAGAAGGGCCACATCAAGCAATTCACCCACAATGGGGTAGAACTAAGGGCTTGGAGATTTGGAATCCAACAGACCCAGTTCCATCCTTTTTTGGCCACCTGGTCAGGTTAGGTAACCTAGGGGTTGCTCTCTATGCCTCAATTTCTTCATCTGTACATGAAGATGGTAAGAGTACCTATCTCACAGGTGTAGAATAAAAAGAAATAATACTTGTAAACAGGATAGTCTTCCAAATAAATATGAATTATTATTGTTAAAGAGCAGGCAAGAATGTAGTTAGAGGTCTCTGTTCATTCATAGCTAGTGAAATTAAATGTAGAGGTGTACATGAGAAGGTAAATTGGAGAAGTTCATTTATGTGGGACTAGCTCTGGTAGCATAGTGGCTAAGACACTTGCCTGCTAACCAGACGGCTGGCGGTTCAAACCCACCAGCCACTCCTCGGAAGGAAGGTTGGGCAATCCTACTTCCGTAGTGATACTGCCTCGGAAACCCAAGGAGGGGTCGCTATGAGTCGGGTTTGACTCGACGGCACATAACAACAACAACAGACACCATAGTAGGCACTGGAGATATAAAGACGAGTAAGAGATACCTCATGCCTTCAAGAGGAGGAGACTAGAGGAGGAGACAGACATATTGTGGTAGGTGGTAAAATAAAGGTAGAACCTGGAACATGGTCTCCATGATTGACTGAGTGGAGGCACCTCAACTCCTCATGTGGTAACTGTTGTTTTGTGCAAGGGCATTTAGAAGGAGGCCATGGACTCTTCCCCCAGTGCGACAAAGAGGAATTTTTTTGTAAAGCAGATGTCTCTTCCCAACAATGGTATATAGTGGCAGGGACAGTGGTGAATCTTGCAATGGATCAGATCTACTGAGCTCATCATAGATTGTATTAAGTATCTTCTGAGCCCTTTTTCATACTCAGAAGATACTTAGATGCATAGAGAGTGACAGCACTAGGCTGGCCAGGAGAAACAAGTGCCAGGAATATAGCCAAGCAGGAGAATCTGATGGACACCAAAGGAACAAAGTAAGTATGCACCAGGGATTTGCCAGTACAGGAAGGACCCTGTGGTCCTTATATTACCTTATAATAATTATCAGGTCCTGCTTAATTCTCTAGGCTCTGCAGTGGCCTTCTCCCCACGCCTATAATCACTGGGCACTCACTTCAGGTTCAGCACCTCTTTCCAGCAGCTCCAAATCTCAAAGACAAATCCTGACCTTAGATTCCAGGGGTTTAAAGAACACTTACCCAATACTCTGGGAATCATCATCACTCTGGCTAAGGATGGAGAGAAGTACAGTATGGGAATTAAGGGCAAAGCCTTGAGTGATAGTGTATTAGTCAAGGTTTTGCCAGAACAGAATTAAAAAAAAGATTTGTTACAAAAAGATTACATAGAAAAGGATGGGTGTTGGGCAACCACACGGATAGGGCAATAACCCAGAGCTAGTAGCAGCCCTAGACTCAAAGGCAGAGTGGAAGGAGAGCGTATTGTAGAGGCCATTGCTTTGTGTCCCAGTCAGCTGAAAGCAATCTCTCCTTCCTTCCTTCTTAGAGGTGGGGTTCTCGATAAACTGATCCAGCCAGAACTAAGAGGCGAGGGATGTTGCTGATGCAGTCTGTACAGGTCAGCCTGTGGAGTGAAGAAGAGTGGAAAGTGGATCTGGAAGGTCGGGTGGAACATACCTAGCACCTAGGTTCAGATCCTTGCTCTGTACCTACTAGATGTGTAATCTTCAACAAGTCATGAAAACTCTGTTCCTTCATCTATGAAACGGAGGCGAGGCGATAGTAATAACCACTCAGGCTATTGTAAGCAAGGGTTGTTGGGAGGTAATGCGCATGAAGTGCTTAGTGTAGCACCTAGATCATATTAAGAGGAGATCTGGTAGCATAGTGTCTGAGGCTTTGACTGCTAACCAGAGGTTGGTGGTTCAAACCCACCAGCCACTCCTCAGAAGGAAGACTGGGCAATCTACTTCTGTAGTGATACTGCCTCAGAAACCTAAGGAGGGGTTGCTGTGAGTTGGATCTGACTTGATGGCAATGAGTTTGATTTTTTTGGTTTACCCAAACAGCAGTAGTAAGCAGTTTTGTTGCTATTACTTTGATTTTGTGTCCAGCTCTACATAACTGAGCTTCTGACATGCTACTGAGATCCCAGTGACCCCCATGACCACAGTATGCCACATTTAATCAGGGGATCCATGTCATATTCATTTTGTCAAAAACCCTGTCATGTTACTTATTTAATACTGGGGCCTCCTAGGAATGACACCTTGCCCTGTGCTTGTAGGTCACCATGGAAACTGGCTGCTTTCATCAGGTGACTAAAAGTAAGTTGGTAACTGTCTGATAAGAACGATGGGAAGAGAGGCTGAGAACAAAGACTTTTGTGAAGCCACGTTATGCAAAATTCATGCTCCAAGGTTGGGGTTAAATATTTCTGGTCTTTCAAAAGCCATAGCACCCAGTTCTATGTTAGGGACCCTCTCCCTTAACCAAAGTGCCCAGAGTGTCCTCACTGTGCAAAGCAGGGTTGGAGATACCAATGCCACTCTGCCTGTCGGCTTCCAATAAGCTTTTTTATTTGATTTGATTTTAATTTTTTACCATGATTTGGGTGAAAGTTTCTAGAGCAAATCAGTTTTCATTCAACGATTCATGCACATTTTGTTTTATGAGATTTATTGCAATCCCCACAATATAACAGGACTCTTCCCACTTCCTTCCTGTGTGTACTGTTTCCATTGTCCTTCTTCCCTATCCCTTCCTGCTTCCTGAGCTTTATCCCTGGGCAAATGCTGCCCTTTTGATCTCATATGGTTGATTGTTCTAATGAGTGCATACCTCCCCAGTGCTACTGTTCACCTTATAGGCCTATCTATTGTTTGGGTGAAAGTTCAGCCACAGAGGTGAGTTCAGTTCCAGGCCTGAAGAGTGTCTAAGGGCCATACTCTTGGAGATTCCATCAGTCTCTAACAGACCAGTAAAGCTAAGTCTTTTTTTGATTTTGAGCTTTGTTCCACATTTTTCTCCCACTCTATCCAGGACCTCCTATTGTTATCCCTTTCAGAGCATTCAGCGTCTACTTCATCTTGTCTCAGGATTGTAGAGGCCCAGGTTTGCGAGGTCCATTAGTCCTTGAGACTAACTGTTTCCTTGCATCTTTGATTTTCTTCACTCTTCTTTGCTCTGTATGGGGAGAGATCAAGAGGTGCACCTGAGATGGCCACTCATTCTAATAAGCTCTTCAGGAGCCATTTTTACTGAAAAGTTCTCCCCAGCTAGGCCTCCTCTGAGATTTGGGTCAGAAAACCAGGTCCAGGTTTGTCAGAAACAGAAGGAAGCAGGTCTACAATTTTAGGGGAAAGGATATGGGTAGGGAAAGGCTAGCCCATAACATCTGCCTTGGTTACTAAATATTGTCCTCGAATTTCTCACCACAGGCTACCTTCCTGTATGGATATCCTGATTTTCTGAGTTATGCCTTTTACAAGGTACAAGCGAGGCTTGCCTGTCTACATGCTTCCCTTCTGCAATCCATTTCTATCCCCAGTTCTCACCACTGGGCAAACATCTCTCTTGCTGTTCTGCCTGAATTCATTCTGTCTGCCTGAGGAAACTTGCTCTTAGGACAGGGAATGTTGCTAATCCAGGTCTCTGGTTCTTTATCTCTGCCTCAACCTCTGAGGGTAGTGGGGCCGATCTCAGCTGCATCCTAAGGGAAGACAGCAATGGTTGAAGTTCAATGAAGCAGAGAGAATATAGCAGGTATTTTAGATCTAGACAGGCAAGGTTTGAAGCCAGGGAGAAGAATGTCTGCAAAATGGTGCAGGCAAGCAGAATTCCAGTCCAAAATGGAGAGCCTAAGAGTGTTTACTGTATCTCCTACTGCCCCCTTGGTATGGATGACTGAGACCTGCAAGAGTAGATTAAGGCCAAATGAAGGTTTGCAGGTAAATCCTTCCCTAGAGTAAAGCAGGAACAAAATCTGGCAGACAGGAGCATCCCAGTTAGGAGCACAAACTTTGTTGATGAAGCCTCAATATCTGAGCCCCTAAAATGAGAACCATAACAAGACTTACATGACTTTTTTATGGGGATTAAATAAGTAATGAACATATGACCTTAACCCAGTGCCTTGTACAAAATAAACTTTCAATACATGTTAGCTATGATGACCATTCACAAACATTTTATTGCTTCCACAAAGTACCATAATCTGCATAGTAGGAGTTGCTAGGCATGACAGACTAGAACTGTTTTTGTTTGTTTGTTTGTTTAAATAGTGCACTCACAAAAGTTACACAGACTCCTGGGGGCATGCTAATTATTCTTTGGGATATTTCTACCAATAGGATGGGCTATAATCACTGATTCAGGTGACAGGAAATATTGATATGCAACCACCCACCTTGATATTTTAAACAGCTTTCCTGACATGAACAGAGGAAGGATAACAGGTGTCTTTTCCTCCCTCCTTCAGGAGAGGAAGGATTCTTTGGGTTCCTGAGACTTCAACACTGGCCTAGAACTAGGTCCTCTGAGTGCGAACAATTATCCTACCAGCTTCCTAACTTAGTTCAAAAATGCCCACACTCTTGTGTGCAGGGTCAGGAGCACCTGATCATTTTGAAAAGATAATTTCCTAAGATGAGAAGTGAACTACATAAGCAGTCATTATGTGTATCCCCTTCTGCTGCTCCTCAGAAGCCAAAGTGTGATTTAGTGTATTTTAGGAACTGGAGTTCAAACTGTGAACTTCCTGTGTAGAGAAAAATAATCTGTCAGGAAATATTGAGGAAAAGGCACAGCAGACATACCAAGTGTGTTCAAAGATCTGTCCTTGACCCTCTTTTCTGTTTTCCTTGACAATATCATTCTAGCTCAGGCTCATGGTGGAGGATCACTCTTCTGCTTGTGGCTGTAGCCCTGCGCATCTCTGCAAGGCTGGGCTCACACCATTCACTGTCCAATGGAAGATCCACCTACAACATCGTAAAAGCAATGTATCGCAGAAGGAAGTGATCATTTCTATTCTGCTAGCCAACCTCACAACCATACTTCTTGCCTGGAGCCCAACCCCCACCCCACCTCACCTTTTTCTTTTACTAGGGAAACTATCTTCCTGATGGGCATCTAGGCTTGAAACTGCTAAGTCAGTGACCCTTTGCTTTTTTCAAAGTCTCAGACACCTTTGATAATTGGATGGAGGTAAGTTATGGAATCTCCCCAGAAAATATTTATGTGGACATTCAGACAAATATTTGCTTAAAATTTCAGGGGATTGTTTTGGTTACCTCTATGCTGCTCTAACAGGAAATATACCACAAATGGGATGGCTTGAACAAACAGGAGTTTATTCTCTTACAACTTTGGAGGCTTTAAGTCTGAGTTCAAATTGCCAAGCTCTAGGGGCTGCCTTTCAACCTTGAGCATCAGCTCTGCCTCCTGCTCCCAGCGCATTGAACCTCGAGGCTTTTCTTCACTCAGACAGCTGCTGGCTGCTGAGGCTAACAAGCCCAAGGTTGACAAGTAAAAAGGCACAGTCCCAGTGTTACTAAACCACACGGCAGGCCATTAATTCAAGTCCAGATGAAGTTGCAAGATCGGCAGGGCATGGAAGGCTGTTGAACAACGACTTGGCTACATGTAGGATTCAAGCGTGCCAAAAGGCTAGAGACCATTCACAAAGCTGCTTCTGAGATATGGGAAGCAGACCACATCCCTAAAGCAGCTATTCAGCTGCTTATGGTAGACGCCACCATGGAGTTGATCGCCAGTCTCATCATGGGGAGTAACTACCACCAGCTGGCCAGCCATTCAACCAGGCCAAGTTGACACACAAACTTAACTACCACAGGGGTCTTTAAGCCTCCCTATCTAAGCAATTTTTTTCTTCTCTTTTATTTCCTAATAAAATTTACTTGAAAACCTTCAATAAGACATGTCCATGTTCCTTAACCTGGTATTTAGAGTACACCATGATCTGTGTATCACAGCCTGTTTTTCTAGGATCAGTGGGTTGATACATGTAAAGCACAGTAGTTGGCATGCAGTATTGTTAGCTGCCTTGAGTTGGCCTCCGACTCATAGTGATCCCACGCACAACAGAATGAAAAACTGCTGGTCCTGCACCGTCCCAATAATTGTCTGCTAGGCCTTCCTTGCCTGTCTGAGTCTGGAATCTCCACTGAAACCTGTTCAACATCATACTAATTAGCAAGCCTCAACAAAGGGGTGATGGCTATGCTGAGGTGCACTGGCCAGGAATCAAACCCGTGTCTCCCACTGGAAGGTGAGGATACTACCTCTGAACCACCACTGCCCACCCCCATGGAGAAGAGGGATGATAAAGATAAAGAACGATGAGATCTTTCCTGATTTTCCTAGTCAGGAATGAATCTTTCCTTGAACTTCAATTGTATTTTTTCTGTACTTGTCTTATAACATTTACTGTTTTGTATATTGTATTGTATTTCTTTATATGCATGTCTTTTCTCCCTATAAAATCTTACACTCCTTGATGATAAGATCTATGTTCAGTTCATTTATATCTCACAGTGCCTTGCAAACAGTGGGTGTTGACTTTGGGGTTAATTCTGGCCATACATAAGATCTCAAGGACACTCCCAAACGGCATTATGATCTGATCAGTTGACACAGTTACTACCTTCTGAAGAAATGAAACTGGGATGACCTTTGAAAACAGTTTCACTGATGAGTGGGCCAAGTGGTTTGAATCTCCCAACTAGTTACTACCCATTACTAGGGGATACAACTCCCCTCAGAATTGGAGTTCTGCTATGGAAAAGATCTCCCAGTGAAGATATGTTTTTTAAACAACTGTAAAACTTGTCACAAAGTTTTGCTTCAGTCTCAAATTAGTAAGGAGGTAGGAACATCAGAATATGGATATAGGATGAGAATATCATTAAGTACTACGTTAAACAATGTGCTAAAAAATAAAATATCCACTTGGATTTTCTCCTTTTCTAATAATCCAGTTTAAATATAAATATTAGAGTAGTTTTCCTATATTCAGACATGGAAATATAGAATAAATAATGAAGAGGAGAAGAAGAAAAAAGAGAGACAGTCATTTAGCAATTTGTATGTTTAAGGTACTTCAAGCATATTATCTCCTTAATCCACTGAGGTAGATAATATTATCTTCATTACCCAGATGACTAAGGAGGTCATTTAAAGTGTAAATCATGGAGCTGAGATTCAAACCCAGTCTTGTCTACCATATTTCTACACAAATAACATGCATGCTATACAGTTTTTTGTTTGTTTGTTTTTCTAACCATGCATGTTAAACCCTTCAATGTTAGTTTCCTATGCATACTATGTGCATTACATACATGGGCACATTATTTGCAAAAAGTACAGTATTTCCAGAGTGCAAGTTCTTAGGTGTTTGATGGGCACACTGTGCTAGGGAGGAAAGGGCTCCTAGTTCCAAAGAAGCTAAATTGACCACACACACCAGCTGCTACCAGCTGCCATTCCAGCTGTTTGCTTATTCTCCCAAAAAAGCAGACCCCACTGCATATAGGATCTCCTCTGAGACTGAGAGGGAGGAAGAAGACCACACTGACTTCACAGTATTAGGTTGGCCCAAGTTGTTTGCCTTCACCTCTAGCTGGAAAAATAGAAGTTACAGGCAGAGGAATTTTATGACATATTACTGTGTGCCAGGAAAATTACCCTTTACCCATTATGATGCAAAACACAGGGTTACACAATGTTTTGGGTTTTGTTTTTATTGTGGCTTTCTTGTGCTGAAAGTTATGCATGTGTTATCTCATTTAATCTTTCAAACAGCCCTGTGACACCAGCATTGTATAAACAGATTACAAAAAAAAAAAAAAAAACCTGAAGTTTACATTAAGGAATTGTTCCTCAGGACTTGTAGCTATTAATAAACATCTAGTAAATGGAACTCAGTACTATTGGGAATTTCAGCATTTTCACTACTACTCTCTGCTAATTTCTAATAAAGTTGTAGCCCACCATAATATTTGTCCAAAGAGCTCATCTGACAAGCTTAAAAATATCCAGCTACAAGGAGCCTTCAAGCTCAATTGGCACAACATACTACACAAAAATATTGTTCCACATCCTACTTTAGTGAGTAGCGACTGGTATCTTAAAAGCTCTCAAGCAGCCACCTAGATGCAACAATGGGTCTCTCCTCATCCAGAACAAAGAAAAATGAAGAAAACCAAAGAAGCATGGAAACAATCAGTCCAAGGGACTGTGCAAAAACGGCAGGGAAGCCACATGTTCCGACCTCCTCTAACCCTACAAGGGGAAGGCAGGATTACCAGCAGTAACCCAAGGCCTATTCCTGCCAGGCCAGACATGCTGCCTCCCTCCAGCCCTTTCACCAACCATTCCTCCCAAAGCACCCACCACCTCTCCTTTGGGTTCGATAATTCAC
>NW_006921783.1:998522-1004865 GCF_000298275.1 Orycteropus afer afer | reverse complement strand
TGCTTTTTCTTCTTGAGCCACCCTTTGAAATATTTTGTTCAGCTCTTTTACGTCACCATTTCTTCCAATCACTTTAGCTATTCTACAAATCAAGAGCAAGTTTCAGAGTCTCTTCTAACATCCATTTTGGTCTTTTCTTTTCAATGACCTTTTGCTTCTTTATGTATGATGTTCTTGATGTCATCCCATGACTCATCTGATCTTTGGTCATTAGTGTTCAATTCATCAAATCTATTCTTGAAATGGTCCCTAAATTCAGGTGGGATATTTTCAAGTGATACTTTGGCTCTCATGAACTGGTTTTAATTTTCTTTAGCTTCAACTTGAATTTGCGTATGAGCAATTGATGGTCTGTTCTACGGTCAGCCCCTGGCCTTGTTCTGACTGATGATATTGAGTATCTCCATTTTCTCTTTCCACAGATGCAGTCAATTTGATTCCTGTGTATTCCATCCAGCAAGGTTCACATGTATAGGTACCATTTATGTTGTTGAAAAAAAATGTGTTTTCAATGAATAGGTCGTTGGTTTTGCATAATTCTATCATGCAATCAGCAGTATCCTTTTTATCACCAAGACCTTATTTTCTAACTACTGATCCTTCTTTGTTCCCAACTTTTGCATTTCAATGACCAGTAATTATCAGTGCAATTTGATTGGTCAGCTTCAGACTGGAGAAATTGCTTCATCTTTGGCATTAGTGATTGGTGCATAAATTTGAATAATAGTCATATTAACTGATCTTCCTTGTATGTGTATGGATATTATCCCATCACTGACAGTCTTGTATCTCAGGATAAACCAAAACCAAGCTCACTGCCACTGAGTCGGATACGACTCATAGCAACCCCTCCTTGGGTTTCCAAGGCTGTATCTCTATGGAATTAGATAGCCCAATCTTCCTTCTGGGGAGTGGCTGGTAGGTTTGACCCACCAGCCTTCTGGTTAGCAGTCAAATGCCTTAGGCACTATGCCACCAGAGAGATATTTAAATATTGTTTTTGACAATGAACGTTACTCCATTCCTCTTCAAACTGCCAGAAATTGAAGCTGGATTCAGAAAGAGGACATGAAAAAAGGCTTATCATTGCTGATGTCAGACAGATTTTGGCTGAAAGGGAATACCAGAAATATATTTACTTGTGTTTTATTGACTATGCAAAGGCATTCCATTGTATGGATCATAACAAATTACAGATAATATTGCAGAGAATTCCAGAACACTTAATTGGGCTTATGAGGAACTGGTACATAGACTACAAGGCAGTAGTGCAAACAGAACAAGGAAACGCTGTAAAGTTTAAAAATCAGGAAGTGTGTATGTCAGAGTTGCATCCTTCCACCATACTTATTCAATCTGTATACTGAGGAAATAATCCAAGAAGTTGTACTGCATGAAGAAGAATGCAGCATTAGGACTGGAGGACAACTCATTAACAACCTGCAATATGCAGATAACACTACCTTGATTGGTGAAAGCAAAGAAGATTTGAAGCAATGGGGGGTCACTATGAATCTGAATTAACTCAATGGCAGTGGGTATTATGTTTATTATTTCTTGTGTGCCTCCTCCCCAAAATGGGAATACAATCTCTTTGAGACCAGGACATTCTCGTATCCCAGGTAGCTAAAGCAATATCTGGCCTCTTGCATGCACTTAAATTTTTTTTTTATGAGTAATCCTTATGTGACTCACCTAGACATTGTGCCAAGATGTTTAGCTAGCATATCCTAATATCTATAGGAGGTGGCTATGAATATCAGTCACAATCATGCACTTAAAATTCCAAAGAACAGTATAAAAGTCAAGACTTTTTTGAAAAATTATAAACCTCTAAACAATTAAAAAATATAATACAATAAATATCATATGCCCTTTACTTAGACCATTAACTAATTAACTAATTATTTCTATTTTGCTACATTTGCCTATATATACACACAGAGATGCACACAATACACTTTTTTTAGTCAGATGCAAATGTCATGGCAGTTCACCAGTAAATACCTCAATAGAGATCTCCTAAAAATACTTCTAAATAATCACAAAACCACTTTCATACCAAGAAAATTAATCATGTCTTTTATAACTTTTTTTTTCTTCGATCCATTATCTAATCAAGGGTTGTGCCGTTGAGTCGGCCCCGACTCATAGCAACCCCTCCTTGGGTTTCCAAGGCAGTATCACTACGGAAGTAGATTGCCCCATCGTCCTTCCGAGGAGTGGCTGGTGGGTTTGAACCGCCAGTCTTCTGGTTAGCAGTCAAGTGCCTTAGCCACTATGCTACCAGAGCTCCTAATCAAGGGTTAGATATTTCATTTAGCTGTTATATCCTTCATTGTTGCTGTTGTTATGTGCCATTGAGTCTGCTCAAACTCATAGCGACCCTATGAACAACGAAAAAAACACTGCCCAGTCTTGCGCCTGCCTCACAATCCTTACTATACCTGAGCCCATTGTTGCAGCCACTGGGTCCTCCCTTTTTTGCTGACCCTCCACCTTACCAAGCATGACATCCTTCTCCAGGGAATGGTCCCTTCTAACAACACGACCAAAGGAGGTGAGACGAAGTCTGGCCATTCTCGCTTCCATATGTTAATCCATTTAAAAAATAGATTTAGATAGTTTATTGGCATAAGATATTTGCTGCCTAAAACAAACTTTAGAAAACAATTTGTTGACTACATCTGTCTTCTCAAAAACTGTCATAAAATATTTCCTGTGAACTTGATGTTGATATATTGTAATAGGACTTTTTCCTAAGAAACCCAATGGATTTTGATCTTTCTATGTTATATGAATTTGTAGTAAGATTTAAATAACTTTTTTAGATGACACAGGAAGAGTTGGAGAATTTATACACCTTCACTGGATGCTGGATCACTGTTGCATTTTTATTTCCTAAGCAGTATTAATGGAATGTGAGGATAGAAGGAAACTCTAAATAGCCCCAAACAGAGAGAAGGAGGTTGTGAAAATTTTTCCTAAATTAAATTCAGACAGTCTTACAAACTAATCTCAGTAGCCAGGTAAGATCAACATCATCTCCAATGTTGGTAGTAACACTGGCAGGGTAGTTATGTGATAGATTATATTACATCTACATGAGTCAGGGCTGACTCGACGGCACATAACAACAACAACAACAATATGATAAAGGAGAGCTATTTTATAGGGTATCCTGCTCACAAATATAATTTAAATATCAGTGATATCTCCCCTAATTTCCTGTCTTACTTAGTAGGCAAAACAAACACATAAGCTTCCTTAAAGTAAACTGCTACAAGCTCTGTCTTCTGGTAGCATAGTGGCTAAAGCACTTGACTGCTAACCAGAAGGTTGGCGGTTCAAACCCACCAGCCACTCCTCGGAAGGAAGGTTGGGCAACCCTACTTCCGTAGTGATAGTGTCTCGGAAACCCAAGGAGGGGTCGCTATGAGTCGGGGCCGACTCGACGGCACATAACAACAACAACAGATCAGGGATTGGTGGATTATAGCCCATGGGCCAAATATGGACTGTGCCTATAGTAAATAAAGCTTTACTGTAACACAGCCATACTTATATGTTTATGTATCGTCTATGGCAGCTTTGGAGGAACCCTGGTGGCACAGTGGTTAAGTGCTAGGCTACTAACGGAAAGATCAATAGTTCAAACTCACAAGCCACTCTGTGGGAGAAAGACATGGCAGTCGGCTTTCATAAAGATTTACACAACACAACCACTGCTGTGGAGTTGGATCCGACTCATAGCGACCCCTCTTTGGGCTTCCGAGGTGGTATCATGACGGCAGTAGATTGCCCAACCTTCCTTCTGAGGAGTGGCTGGTGGGTTTGACCCTCCAGCCTTCTGGTTAGCAGTTAAATGTATTAGGCACTATGACACCAGAGTTCCCTTGGAAACTCTATGGAACAATTCTATTTTGTCCTATAAACTTGCTTGAGTCAGAATCAGATTTTTTTGTTTCCATTTTTGTTTTGGATGATGGTTTTGAGGCTACAATGGCAAAGACTGTATCACTTGCAAAGCCTAAAATATTTACTGTTCCTCTCTTTACAGAGAAACTTTTATTCATTTTCCCCTGGCACATATTAGGTGCTCAATAAATTCTTCTTGACTTATTAAATGAATACATTCAAGGCCTTCCAGTTGGATAGAAAGTCAACAAACTAGCTTCTTCAGCAGATATCTAGGTATGAGAGTCAGTTCTAACAAATCTAAACAGAAAGCATTTTACACTTTCCCAATTTATCTGGTATTTACTTTTTTGCTTGTAGCTTGTTTTATTTTTATTTTTTTTATTTTTTTTGATAAAAGCCCACATGTCTCACAAGAATCATGTTAGTGTTTTGAGATTCCAGAATGCAAATTCCTCTAAAGCTAAATTTCCAAAGAATTGGCCTTTGGTCTAAATATGTCTCACTGACATGTTTTATTTGACCCACACAGTACTGTTGTTTGTTTTTAATCAGCATTAGCTGCCAACATTTAAAAATAAGGAGACTTCACATAATAATCCAGATTTCCAGCTTCTCTTAAAAACTGGAAAGAATTAGCAATGGGGATACACAGTTAGGAGACCATAATCAGCGCACTGCCATCAACTTGATTCTGACTCAATAGCAACTCCCATTGGGTTACTGAGACAGTAAATCCTTATGGAAGTAGATTGCCCCACCTTTCTGCATAGCAGCTGGTGGGTTCGAACTGCTAACCTTCTGGTTAGCAGTCAAATGCCTTAGGCACTGCTCCACCAGAGATTCTTACTAGTTTACCCACCACTCCCTACAGTCTTACCCCTAGCACCTTTCTATCAAAAAAACCAAACTCACTGCCATTGATTCAATTTCAACGCATAGTGACCCCCACTGGGTTTCCAAGGCTATAAATCTTTACGGAAGCAGACTGCCTCATCTTTCTTCTGAGCCACTGACCCTTTGGTTAGCAGCCAAGTGAGTGCCTTAACCACTTACCACTAGAGCTCCTTGGCACCTTTCCTTAACACTGATATTTAGGATCCTTACTCTAGAGGAACAGCATTTGCTGCAAAGGCCCCTGACTTGCAGCACTAGCTGAGAACCATACATTTGCTTCATTTTCCTGGCTAGAAAACAGACATGTATATCTAGAAACAAAGCAGGAAAGGATGATAACACTAGTAAGACCGTTAAGGTCATTCCAAATAGAATACAACTTGATCCCCTGACACCCTCTTTCCTTTTCAAACAAACCTGAGGACTCAGCCTATCCTGCCCTATTCAGCTCTCTCCACCCACTCATCTTCTACGGTTGTTTACCTCAAACCCTGAGGTGCTGTCTCCCAGTTCCCTGTCTCTTGACACCCTTGAAAACAAACACCTTAGCCCTTTTTGGTTTTAGAGTTTTATTACTAATTGCTACAGGGAAACAGACAGGAAATAATAAGGGGAAAATTTTATTGTTGTTGTTATGTGCCATCGAGTCAGACTCGACTCATAGCAACCCCTCCTTGGGTTTCTGAGGCAGTATCACTACGGAAGTAGATTGCCCCATCTTCCTTCCAAGGAGTGGCTGGTGGGTTTGAACCGCCAGGCTTCTGGGTAGCAGTCAGGTGCCTTAGGCAAGTTTTAAAATGATCTTAGAGCTCTTGCAGCCAGAGTCCCTGACTCCCATAATGAGGTGGCTCCTGAAAGTACCCTATTTTTATTCTCTCCTGTTAGAATTTTGTAGCTGGTGGATTACGTAAGAAGGGCCCGTAGATTCCACACTACCCAAATGGCGTCAAAGAATCGCCTTAATAGAGTAGGAGCCACTAGGTGGCAGCACAGGGCATGTCTTTTCAGATCTCTCACAACAGGCTGACAGAAGTGAGGCACCAAGTTGTCTAGGAAGCAGGAAGGGACAACTTACTATCCTATCAGAGCAGGGGTTTGGCTAGAGACCACAGAGAGGATAAGACCCAGCCAAAAGATTCTTCCTGTCACATCATTCTGTCAAATAACCAGGTGTGAAATTCTCCTTTCATCCTGTGCCTTCCCTGATACCTTGATTAGGATCACAGACTTTAAGGGCCAGAGGCATATCTATGGAAAATAGAGCGTGTGACAAGCACTGAAATTGCACCCATGTCCAAAGCGCTGACACCCACTTTACTATAATATCAGCTCAAAAACACAAGTCAAGGTCATCAATCTTTTACTTAACACATTATGGCACTACATGAAAATTACAACTGCACCTTCCTTCCTTTCACTGATAAAAATTGGTCTATGATGTACTCAAAGTAATTTTTTTTTTCAGTTTCTTCTCTTTCTACACTCAGCAGAGTAGGATCACACAGTCTACCTTGATCCATGGAGACTC
>NW_006921783.1:996934-998422 GCF_000298275.1 Orycteropus afer afer | reverse complement strand
AAAAAAAAAAAAAGTGACCAGGTGTGCTGGTCTGCTAGAACCTGGTGGAACTCCTGACACTATGGCCCCTAGCTGCCCTCAGAGTCTGGAATTGAACCTACTCCTATGGCTTCCAGCCAAACAAAAGACAGGCATATGAGCTGAACATTTACATTAAGTAGATACACTCCTTGGAGAAGTCATTCATGGGAGAATAGAAGGGCTCGTATGCCCAGGGAGACAGCTCAGGGGGCAGGAGTGCAAGGGAGGGAAGGACACGGGGAAGAGGTAACTATGGGGAGGAAGTAGGAAGAGAGCTGTTGCATTGTGGGAAATTGCAGTCATGAGACAAAATATATATGAACTGCTGTATGGAAAATGAATTTGCTCTGTAAACTTTCACCCAAATCAATAAAAATTAAAAGAAAAAAAATCCAGCTACAATCTTCCTATCAGCAGTGACTAGTATAGTGTTTTGTACATAGAAACAATTAAATTTAAAGGTGTTGACAGATCTCTTTAATCGTAGATGTCAATGTGATAGGTCACAAACAGACTGAAAAAGACAGAATTGACTTTTATTCACACTGTGAAAAAGAACTGAAGTCACATCCTAATTCATTAGAGGCTTCATTTCCTGTAACAAAGTAGAACTCATGAAATCAGGATCCCAAGGTGATATGTTTTTCTCTCACTAAAAGTACAAATGAGTCAGATGCTGTCACTGCTGTTTGGGACAAGTTGTTAGGTAGGCACATCGCCTTCATGAACAGCCTCCTACTGAACCGTTTCCCCAGTGCCTGGAAACCACTAATCTACTTTCTGCTTCTATGGATCTGCCTCTCTGGACATTTCATATAAATGGAAAAATACAATTTGTGGCTTTGTGTAACTGGCTTTTTTCACTTAGCATAATGTTTTCAAGGTTTATCCACGTTGTAACATGTATCTCACTGCCATCAAGTCGATTCCAACTCATAGCAACCCCCTTTGGGTTTCCGAGGCAGTAAATCTTTACAGAAGTAGATTGCCCAGTCTTCCTTCCATGGAGTGACTGGTGGGTTTGAACCATAAACCTTCTGGTTAACAGTCAAATGCCTTAGGCACTACATCATCAGAGCTCCTTGTAACATGTATATAATCTTCTTTTTACAGATAAGGAAAGCAAGATGTAGAGAAGCCAAATGGTTTGTTCAAGGTCACACAGGTGGTACTGGCAATATTAGGTAATCACCCACACCCGTTTTCCCAGGAGTGTCCAATTTTAGCACTGAAAATCCTATGTCCTGGGAAACTCTTCAGTCCTAGGCAAACCAGGATAATTGGTCACCCTAGTTGTGATTCAACCTTTGGTCTACCTGGGATACAATTAAAATGGTTTTGTGTGACAAAGACGTGTAGTTTTCTTTAGTTGAAGCCAAGCCAGTATATCCTAGCATAGTGTAGAAAATTCTAATATTATCTCAGTTGTTGTTGTTGTTGTTATGTGCCATCGAGTCGAATCCAACT
>NW_006921783.1:978598-979867 GCF_000298275.1 Orycteropus afer afer | reverse complement strand
TTCTGTGTCTGTGTTAATTGGTTTCCCTTTTCTTTGTTGAAGAGGGTCTGTGCAATCCTTCTGCCTAGTCCGCCATCTTGCCCCGCCTCTCCAAACATGTAAGTTTTAACTTGCTGAATGATCTCTCACAGCTGGTGATGGAAACTGTGATGGTTAATAGAAACTGCCCCTTCAAGTGCACCCCAGGTACATGCCATGCCTGCCATACCTTTGGCAGCTTCTAGTTAGGGCTGATAGGAATCTTCCAGTCTAACACCTTGATTTTATAGACAAGTAAACCAAGGTCCTGGGAGACTTTACTCTTGGTTGTCCTCTTGTTGGCTCTATCCTAGGAGTCCAGTTAGATAGATGTCTTTGTGGTTTCACTAGTGCCAACTTATCCTTCTGGTCTCTCCCTCCCAGTTATAAAACATTTATTGAAGTCTGCTTAGTATGGCTAAAGACTGATTTTCCTAGTTCCAAAGGTGAAACTAAGACTGGGTTCTTTGCCTCTGACAGAGAGGGCTTTACACAGGAAACAGACTTGCCTGACACAGGTAGACAAAAGTAAGCTTTATTTGTACCTATGTGTTTGGTTTCTTTTCTTTCTTTTATTTATTTATTATTATTTTTTTTTTTTGCTACCTTACCCACGTTGGAGAAAAGCAAGGGCCCCTAACCCAGAGAGAGGGTGATGACTCTCAGCACTCCATGCAAAATAGAGTGTGCTCCCTTTTATGGGGCCAGCTGGCAGCTGTTACAAGAGGGACCTAGTATTACAGGGGTGGAGCACGCATATCCAAATAATTCACCGAGTCTCTCAAATTACATCAGTAAAATCAGTTATATTCCTAGAATATAAACACAAATTCAAACAACTGCACTATTACAAAATCATGTCCTCAGGATTCAATTAATTTAGGAGACAGTCTAGTGATCAAAGGGAAAAAGCCTTATTGCAAGGTACCATTTGTTTGGAGGGCTCAGGCCTCAGAAGGGGATTTTTCCCAAGAACTACTGTGAGAACAAAGTCTTCCTACATTGAAATACTATGTTGGGTGCTATGGGGCCTCACTACTCAAAGTGTGGTCCTGGAACCAGCAGCAGCCCCTTGGGGCTGGTTAGAAATAACAACTCTGCCCTATGCAAACAGTAACTACATTTTAACGAGATCACCTATTCATCCCTATGCACATTAATGTTTGAAAAGCATTGCTTTAGAATACCCAAGAGAAGACCAGAAACAACAACAAACAATACCTCCCCCTGACTATGTGTGTGTGTATGTAT
>NW_006921783.1:967997-978023 GCF_000298275.1 Orycteropus afer afer | reverse complement strand
GAAGGCTGGCTGTTCAAACCCACCAGCCACTCCTCGGAAGGAAGATTGGGCAATCTACTTCCATAGAGATACTGCCTCAGAAACCCAAGGAGGGATCCCTATGAGTAGGGAAGATGGCAATGAATCTGGTTTTTTAAAATATGGGATCAAATTGACAACAACTTAAAAGATTAGATAGGAAACGTAGGGGTCAGTGAGTTTATGTTAAGGGAGAGGAACAACTCAGAAAAGAAGGGTGAGAAGGTTGCACAACTCAAAGAATGTAATCAACGCCACTGAGTGGTCCATGCAGAAATTGTTGGATTGGTCTATGTTTTCCTGTATATATTCTCAACAACATCAAAAACTAAAATAAAACAAATGATGAAAAAAAGAGAAATGTGTCAAGAATGTCTAAGACATATACAACACACACATTTTTAGAGGGCACACAGGGATGATTACAGTTAAGAGAGCTGAGTCTGGGCAGGCTCTGGAATAAAGTGATAAGCACGGAGAGGAAAAGGTCAGGGAAGAGCGTTTCAAGTGGCCTGGGATAAACTGGGAGGAGGCAAATTGTAAATTCTGGACAGTGGCCTATGAATACTTTATTATTTTGTGCAAGTCTCCAGCCTTTCATTGGATCTTTTTAGCTACGCAGTTGCTGGGCAGAACAGGTTTATAACCTTATCACATATAACGTGTTTTGGTTTCTTCAGTGGATCTCATGGGATTCCTTCAAATGTGCTCATCAATGTGCAAACTGGTTTCCTTTGGAGTTTCTCACCCCTTCCTTTCTTGTACAGTCCACTGTGTTTTCTAGCTCTTCTTTCACGATTGGGTAAGAGGAATTCCTCTCCTAAACTGCTAGGCCCTCTCTTGGCAGTGGTGCAAATCTTCTCTGTAAATCTCTTAATCAGATATCACAGATGATTAGCCCAAAGTGTTTTCAGTTTCTAGATAAACTTAATCATCCCTGAGGACCAGTAGTTAACATGAAAATGGAGAACTTGTCTTTGTTCCCTTGTTTTGGGGTCTATATTTAGTTCTCAAAGCAAGGGCGGTTGCAGAGAAGGTGAAATCCAGAATTTCAGTGCTTGATTTTTTAGAAGTAGATCATCACATCTTTCTTCTGAAGCACCTCTGGGTGGACGCAAATGTCCAACCTTTTGGTTAGCAGCTAAGCACATTAACCATTTCTATCAGCCAGGAAATCTGGGGGTATCTCTATGGAAGTAGATTGCCCAACCTTCCTTCCAAGGAGTGACTGGTGGGTTTGAACTGCCAGCCTTCTGGTTAGCAGTCAAGTGCCTTAGGCACTATACTACCAGAGCTCCTAGGAGTGGATGTAGTAGCAGGGATGAAATGGAGAATGTAAGAGCACCCCCACTGGATGCCTTAGTGAAAGCAGGTAAGAAGATTCTGTCCCCCCAGCTTCCTGAAGCAGCACAAGTCAACTGGAGAGTCTGGAAGAGAACTATGGTCAGTCCAGGGGAGAAAATACCCTCTTCTCCAAATTTTTAGAATAGTTTGCCATACGCTCAGGGCCCTTTCCCCCTGAGTGAGCCCTGTTGCTAGTTGCTAGTTGCTGAAATCAGAATGGAGCACTGAGTCGTCTCCTTGGCTTGAAGACTACGAATTATTTGCCCAGCAACACTGGCAACCAGGAGCAGCCGCTGTTCATCTCTGTCAGAACCTATGAGCAAGCAGCTTGTCACCAACTGCCCTGTGCACCCAGAAAAAAAAAATGGTTCCTAAATTCACACAGATAATTTGGGTTGATAGGAATAGCATCAGGGGAAGAGAATGGTGTCACCTAATCAATACTGGAGCTTCACAAATTAATGTCTTGGCTCTGGCTCTGAGTTTATATTCAGGAGGCCACCACTCCTAGACAGACATATTAAATGGAGCAGACATTTTGCTCCCAACAACAGCAAATTCCCTTTTCTTAATGAGAAGTCAACTAACTAATTGATAAATTAAAAAAAAAAAAATCCATTGAGAACATCCATTAACTGTGAATTTTGCAGTGTTCATTGTGGCACATACCTAGGAAAAAATGTGAGTTGTCTGGGTGAGGGGAGTTACATGTCTGGTGGGAATGCTGGTTCTAAGAATGAATCTTTCCTCTATCAGCCAGAGAGCAATCCTTTTATTTACATGTTTCTCAACACTGTGGGCTCCAAGACTTCTTGGGAATGTCCAATAGAGTAAAAATAGTCTGACCCCTGAAATGAATTTGGTTTTGTGCATAAATTCATAATCATAGAAGTTGACACACTGATTACATATCAATCAGCAACTCAAAATAAAACACAGATTGCAACATGGTAATAGAAGGGTTGCCAGCTAGGCAGTTTCCTATCTTATAGATCAGGGCTTTTCAAACTTGAATGTGCTTGGGAATCACCTGGGGATCTTACTAAAATGCAAATTCTGAATCAGTGGGTCTAGGGTGAGGCTTGAGATTCTGTGTATCTAATGAATTCCCATGTTGTTGATTCTGGTGATCCACAGACTCCACTTACAGTAGCAAGAGTTAAAACTTTTCTAAAGTCAAGAGTTACGCCCCTTATTAAAACCAAACACAGGCATCTCCAGGTTTGAATGGAAAGAGAGTTGTATGAATTATTTCTGGGGTTCTTACACTTTGCTTTTTAAACCAAAAAAAAAAAAAAAAACCCTCAACCCACAGCCATTGAGTTGATTCCAACTCATAGCAGCCCAATAGAACAGAATAGAACATAGTGTTCCCAGCATTCCAAGGCTGTAACTCTTTATAGAAGCTATCTCTTCTTTTTCACTCTGAATAGCTGGTGGGTTCAAACAACAAAACCTTTTGGTTAGCAGCTGAATGCTTCAACTGCTGTGCCACCAGAGCTTCTCTCTTTGCTTCTTACTACCACCAAAAGTCAGGTCTTAGGGACCTACAATTTACCCCTTTTTCTCCAGCTGAAGCATGGAAAACCATAAATAAATATTGTGCCCTTAATCCCTTTAGTAAGACCAGAGCAGCAATATCCAAAAAGCAAGTTTACAGGAAGCAAAGGAGGGAGGGAGAGGAGGGAGGAGAATTAGAAAAAAAAAAAAAAAAAAGAACAAGGAAAGAAAGAGAAGAAAATTATCAAAAGTATAAAGGAAGTCATAAGAATCCTTCAGTGGCTCCCCATGCTTTCAAGATAAAGTTTAGTCTCCTTAGTAAGCCTTCTGGATGCCTGCTGAGGTCCCTGCCCACCTCTCCCAGCTCCTCTCTCGCCAGTTCCCGTCTATTCTCCACGCTCAGTCACTTTATTCTGCTTTTCTTGCCTTTCACTTACAGTTGCTCTTCCCCCATCTGGAATGTCATTCCTGGCTCATGTATTGTCTCTTCTGGGAAGATTCTTCTTCTTCTTTTTTTAATTTTTATTGTGATTTGGGTAAAAGTTTACAGAGCAATTTTACTTTCCATATAGCAGCTCACATACATTTTGTCTCATGACATTGACTGCAATTTCCCACAATGCAACAGCTCCCCTCCCACTTCCCCTCCATAGTTACCTCTTCCTTGTCTTCCTCCCTCCAACACACTCCTGCTCCCCGAGCTGTCTCCCTGTGCTTTTCTATTCTCCCATGATTGATCTCTCCAAGGGGGTATCTACCTAATGTAAATGTCCAGCTGATATGAGCTGGAAGCCACAGGAGTGGATTCATTTCAAGACCTGAAGGGCAGCTAGGGGCCGTAGTCTCAGTGGTTCCATCAGGCTCTACCAGACCAGCAAACCTGGTCCTTTTGTTTGTTTGTTTGTTTTTGAGTTTTGTCCCACATTGTTCTCCCACTCTATCCAGGATCTCCTACAGAGATCCCCCTCTGAGTGGTTGACAGCGGTAGCTGGGCACCATCTAGTTCTTCTGGTCTCAGTCGTATATAGGCTGAGAATCACATGGTACACCAGTCACTTGGACTAATTGTTTCCATGCATCTTTGTTTTTTTTCATTCTTCTTTGCTGTAGACGAGGAGAGACCCATCATTGCATTTAGATGGCTGCTTGCAAGCTTTTAAGATCCCAGTCACTACTTGCCAAAGTAGGATGTGGAATAATATTTTTGTGTAGTATGCTATGCCAATTGAGTGATGTCCCCTGTGACTATGGTCCCAAGCCCACAGGTCCAACTACTCATTCCCTCTGGGTCGCTGGCTGTGGCCAAGAAGTGACTACAACCTTGTCCCTTATCACCTCTACTATATACCTGGGAATTTTTACAGAACATACCAATACACTTGTAGAAACATTGTCTACCAACCCTATAGATCTTCCGGAAAGATTTTTTAACCATGCCTCCACCTTTTGTGTAGGGTTGGCCTCTGTCCTCAGCTGTATATTTTGCTTACCTCTGTCATAGCACTTCACAGTATGTTTTAATTGTATTCACTTATTTATGCCCCTCCCCCCCATAGAACTGTGAGCTCCTTGAGGGATGGGACAATGTCTTTTGTGCCTAGCACAGTATCTAAAACACATGAAGTACTTAACCATTGTTTATTGAAAGAATAAGCAAATGCAAAGAACTATAAAATTAAAGAAGATATTGCTTTTTTTTCCAAGAACACCATGAAGCTGCCCTCAGAATGGCTTTTCTAAAGGTCAAACACACTGACATCAAGTACTATGTTCCAGCAACTGCAACTGAATTCCCCTATTCTGATAAGCTGTATTTCCACAGCATTCTCTTTTTACAGTGTTAACCATGTATCTTCTCTGATACAAGACCAAATACAAAGAAATATAAAGGTTGTAACAGTAGTTTTTAAATGGAACTTGAGGAAGGCTAGAATCTTTTTGAATATTAGCATGCTAGTTGTACTCTTCCCATCGCTAACTTGACCCTAAAATTAGCTTTAAAATTGCAGTGATATATGATTCCTTTTATATGAAATATCAAGGAGCCCTCATGGCACAGTGGTCAGCTGTTAACCAAAAAGTTGGTAGTTTTAACCCACCAGTGGCTGTGCAGGACAAAGAGGTGGTAATCTGCTTCCGTAAGTTACAACCTTAGGAAACCCTATGGGGAAGTTCTTCCCTGTCCTAAAGGGTCACTAGAGTTAGAATCAACTCAACAGCAACAGATTATATGAGATACCTAGAACAGGCAAATGTATGAAGACCAAGGATGGAAAGGAGGGAAAAGTGAGTCATTATATCTATTAATGGTGATGGAAAACTTGACAATGGGCAAAGGTGATGGGTCGTACTGCACTGGGCAAATCTGCTGCCAAAGACCCCTTTAAAGTGATGAAGAGCAAAGACGTTTCTTTGAAGACTAAGGTGCCCCTAACCCAAGCCATGGTATTATCAATAGTCTCATATGCATGTGAAAGCTGGACAATGAATAAGGAAGACTGAAGAAGAGTTGATGCTTTCGAGTTATGGTGTTGGAGAATATTGAAAGTACCATGGACTGCTAGAAAAATTAACAAATCTGTCCTGAAAGAAATGCAGCTGGAATGCTCCTTGGAAGCAAGAATGACCAGACTTTGTCTGACCTACTTTGATATTTGGTCATGTTGTCTGAAGGGACCATTCCCTGGAGAAGGATATCATGCTTGATAAAGTAAACAAAAATGGGGAAGACCCTCACTGAGATGGATTGACAGTGGCTGCAACGATGGGCTTAGATATAGCAAGGATTGTGAGACTGGGACAGGACCAGGTAGCGTTTCTTTCTGTTGTATGTAGGGCCACGATGAGTCTGAGCCAACTTGGCGACACCTGGCAACAACAACAACAAGGGTGATGGCTGTACAACATGATTAATGTAATCAGTGACACTGAATTATTCATGTAAAAAATGTTGACCAATGTTGTGTCATATATATTTTATTACAATTTAAAAAAAAAAAAAAAAGGCAAGTGTGGAGAAGAATTGCAGTGGCTCCAAATCTGAGGTCTCTGGGCATCTAGCAGTCTCCAAGGTTGGGCAATCCTACTTCCGTAGTGATACTGCCTTGGAAACCCAAGGAGGGGTCGCCATGAGTCGGGTCCGACTCGACGGCACATAACAACAACAACAACATATGTGTATCGGGAGCTCTGGTGGTGTAGTGCCTAAGGCATTTGACTGCTAACCAGAAGGCTGGCTGTTCAAACCCACCAGCTACTCGTCAGAAGGAAGAGTGGTCAATCTACTTCTGTAGAGATACTGCCTCAGAAACTCAAGGAGGGGTCACTATGAGTTTAATCGACTTGACAGCAGTGAGTTTGGTTTGGTTTATATGTGCATCTATAGACAGATACATAGTTGTATAGATACTACCTGCTTTGTGCGAAGTACTGTGCCAGGCATTGTTGGGGATTATCAAGGTCTTGTCAAAGATTTACTCTTCAATTGAGAAATGTCACAAATGCCACAGTAGAATTCTCAACAGCTCCAACATGCTTGACAATCTCCTCCTTTTTCTGTCTACAGTGATATCTAAGACACTGGTCTCTTCCTGATTCTCCTGCCTCCTCAATGCCTCTTTTTGATTTTCCTTGGTTCCTCTTCATTGTCCAATACTTTTTGTTGATGCTCCCTAAGATTTATCATAGGCCCGCTTCTCTTTTCACTCTTCAACTTATCCCTGGTGGTGTCATTTAATGCCATGGTCTCAACACCTACCTATCCCCAAGTCAATCTCTGCCTCCATCTCTCTCATGAAGTCTAGACATGTTCCTAACTGCAACTGGGGCTTGTCCACCTGAATGCCGTACGAGCATCTTAAACAGAGCATGTTATGTATCTTGTTTTTTCCTCCCAAACCTGTTCTTATATTCTATTACCTATTATAGTTAATGGAACCCTCATCTCCTTAGCTGCCCAGGTTAACAATTTCTAAGTCATTCTTAACTTCTCCCTTTCTCATATCACTTTCCATCAATCAGTTATCAAATCTTGTTGATTCCATCTCTCAATTCTTTCTTTAACCCATTCAATTCCCCTCTTTTGCAACCATCAAGAACTTCCCATTTTTTACTAGATTATTGAAATAGCCTCCCCATTGATTTCTTTGCCTCTAATCCCTCCCTATTACAGTCCATCCTTCAGACTGCTACCAGAAGGCATTTCTAAAGACCAAGCCCAATATTGTCACTCCTTCATTTAAATCCTTCAGCAAATCCTTTTAATGTAAAATAAAGTCCAAACAGCCCATAGTAAACCCTATGAAGCTCTGTGTGACCCAGTACCCATTTACCTTTCCAACCCCCCTCTTCTGACACTCTTACCATATAAATGAGTCAAAATGACTTCTTTGGGCAAAAAAAAGACTTCTGTGTATTGGGCCCCCAAGTTGTTTACTTATTCATAGCAAGTTGAGGCCTGTTAGCCCCAAAAGGCTGCAGATCCTCCACTCAAATTTGTACTCATTCAATTGTTTTCAAAGTAGCTCAAAATAAATAGAATTTTAGGCTTCCTGCTTTACCTACCCCATGAAACTGTGCCCAACATCAGCTAGTCCTAGATAAGTTAACACTTATAAGGACTCCAGCTGCATCTGTCCTTGGGCGCTTTCTAACCTAGAGACACTCCACCTTGCTGCAGGAGGACGTTGTGAAGATGCACGTAACTCCCACTGCCTTCATTCCCCACCCCCGAAGTTTTATGCCCTCTTTCCCTTCTGGTGTCTCCCTGCATCTCTGCTTGCTTCTGGAGATCTCCTGCTATAAGGGGCTGCCCCCTACATGTGGCTGTCATGTATTGGTCCCAATAAATAGCTAGTTGAGTAATGCTGCTGTCTCATGGTCATATATTTTTCCTTGATCAGCCACAAATTCCCTCAAACACCCCACTGCAGCAGTTTATTTGCAACTTTCTTATTGCTCGTATTCTGACTTGTATCATAGTCAATTATTTATTCATTAACTTATCCATTAAGTGTTCACTCATTGAACATTTATGAAAAACTTGCTATGTACCAAGTACTGCGTCAGAGCCCACGGTACAAAGCAGAGGGAGGCATGGTTCATACGTTTTAGGAACCCAGCCCAGGAGGGGAAGGGACATTTGAGAAAATAGTCATAAACACTCTATACACTCCCTTGTTGTTGTTGTTGTTGTGTGCCGTCGAGTCGGCCCCAACTCATAGCGACCCCTCCTTGGGTTTCCGAGGCAGTATCACTACGGAAGTAGGATTGCCCAACCTTCCTTCTGAGGAGTGGCTGGTGGGTTTGAACCGCCAGCCGTCTGGTTAGCAGGCAAGTGTCTTAGCCACTATGCTACCAGAGCTACACTCCCTACACATCCTGAATTCTGTATCAAACTACTTACCATTTCCTCACCAGATCATGCTGGTTTCTCTTTCAGGAGCTTTCCAGAACTCTTGAAATTCAGCCTAGAAAACTCCTGTTATCTTTAAGAGCTACTCAGCTGTCACCTCTTTTATCAAAACTTGACCTCTAAATATTCAGTGCGTGTTTCTATTATATATTATAGCACCCCTTGTGTTATAAAATTAAAGAGCTCTGGTGGTATAATGGGTAAGGCATTTGGCTGCTAACTGGAAAGTCATTGGTTCAAACCCACCAGCTTCTCTGCAGGGGAAAGATGAAGCCATCTACTTTTGTAAAGATTTACAGCCTTGGAAACCCAATGGAGGTTGCTATGGGTCAGAATCGACTCAGTGACAGTGGGCTTGTTTTTTTATTTTGTCCAAAAGGGAGCCCGGCAGGGCCTCACCTAAGGCTGGATGGTAGTGATGGACAAAGAAACACCAGAACATGGAAAATGAGAACTCTCTCCTGGTGTCGTGTTTTTGAGTTTTTTTTTTTTTTTTTTTGTTTATAACTATTTTTCAAATGTTCCCTCCCCTCCTGGACTGGGTTCCTAAATGTATGAACCATGCCTCGCTCTGCATTATACCGTGGCCTCTGATACGGTACTTGGTACATAGCAAGTTTTCCATAAATGTTCAATGAGTGAACACTTAATGGATAAGTTAATGAATAAATAATCAACTATGATACAAGTCAGAATACAGACAGTAAGAAAGTTGCAAATAAACTGCTGCAGTGGGGCATTTAGAGGATGGAGTCATATTTATGTGAGAGATCAGAAAGGACTTTATATTGATTAATTGATTGCAGTCTCTCAATTTAACCCTGTTTGTTTATGCCTTGTTGCAAGTTCAGTTCATTCTGAACTGAGCATGGTGCAGTCCTTCTCTAACTTCCATCCCAAAATAAAACTAGTTTTACCTTCTTTGTCTCTGGTATTAGTAGATCTTTAGTTCATTTTATTTTTGCATATGGTAATATAGTTTCTTATAATAATTTACCTATTAGTAAATGGAGATTCTCTTCCTTATTCTGAAAAGGATTTAAGTGTCAGTATCATAAACTGAGAATGTAACTTCTTATGTAGAAGGTAAGGAGCTCTGCACAGACCCATGCGCATCCCTCCCACAACCCCCTTACTCTGACGATCTGTATTATATTTTAATGTATATGGGAATATATTGAAAATAATTTGCTTTTCTCTTGATTTTTATTTTGCTTTTAGCTTCTGTGTCCTTGCATCAAAGGAAGACTTTGTAAGGATTGTTTAAGTTCTTCTGCAAGGTTTAATTTGTTATCATGTAAGTATCCCAAAGCAGCCTGCCTTGTGGTTTTGGCCAGCCTCGTGCTATGTTGGTAAGATTAATTTACTGCTTAAAATCACTTTACTTTATCCAATTTTTACTGAACTTTTTATATAAAAAATAAAATCAATTTAAGAAAAAAATGAAGAAGAAGAAGGTAAGGAGCTCTGGTGATGCAGTGGTTAAAGCATTCAGCTGCTAACCAAACAGTCAGCAGTTTGAACCCACCAGCCACTCTGTGGGAGAAAGATGCAGCAGTCTGCTTTTTTGCACCATGTGGCAGCTAAACCCTACAGGGCTGTTCTACTCTGTGCTATACGGTCACTATGAGTTGGAATTGACTCAATGGCAGTGAATTTGGTTTAAATTTATAAAGAATACATCCAATAGATGTTTGTCAAATGAAGAAATAAGGGATTGCTCAGGTACCACCGATATTTTCTAGTTGCTT
>NW_006921783.1:946314-966358 GCF_000298275.1 Orycteropus afer afer | reverse complement strand
TAGTGCTTTGCTTATCCGAGGTCTCTTTCCTTTCCGTATAAAGTGTATAGTAGGTTTTGAGATCCGGCAATGTGAGACCTCCTACTTTGTTTTTCTTCTTCAGTAGTGCTTTGCTTATCCGATTGTCAAGTACTTCTTGAGAACTGTTCGTGGTTATTAGCTGAATCAGCACTCTCTATCCTGCATGTTTGACTGCATTTCTGTTCCTTTTCAATTCACTTGGTTTTTATCTTGTTTCACACAAATCTTTTGAAAACTTAGAACGCCAAAGGCCTGTGTATCTTAATGGCTCGTAACTCCTATAGTGCTGATGTGCCCCGGTGTGGTTAATGTTTAGCCCCTAAACCACCAGCTGGCTCCTTAAATCTGAAAAAGTAACAAACACACATCAATATTTAGCTTGGGTTTATTTAGTTACTTGTACCAGGTACTTTGTGGACTCAACTGCCGTCCTTTTAGCATCTTTCTCAGGCATATATTTTTCTCCTTCTCAAAAAGAGAAAAGGGATCATGGAGCAGGAGAATCCAACCCAAGGGTAATAACTGAGGGGTTATATCAAAGAGCAAAGTCTATTAATGCCCACAACCAACATTCCCTAAGGGCCTGCTATGTTTAGGGGCCTACACAGAATTTGGAATCCAGATCTCTGGATTCCCAGACCTGTGCTTGACTCACCAGGCAGTGAGGGGATGTCTGCATTTTCTGTAGATGTAATTGTTCCCTCAGAATAGAATTATAATTTTATTTATTGTCTTGCCCCATCATGGACAGGTCTTGGTCATTGTCCCTTATCCCTTCCTAATACCAAACCAAAAAACCAAGTGGGAAGGGCCAACTTCCCCATATTCAGGAACAGCCCCACTGGATTTAAGTCAATCAGTGTATCCTATTACACTGAGCTTAGTGATTGCTTTAGGGATGGCCTATGACCTTGTTGTTGTTGGTTAGTTGGCATTGAGTTTATTCTGACTCATGGCAACCCCATGTATGCAGAGTAGAACTGCTCCATAGGGTTTTCAAGATTGTAATCTTTCAGAGCATATCACCAGGCTTTGCTTTCAAGGCACCTCTGGGTGGGTTTGAATCTCCAGTCTTTCTGTTAGTAGTTCAGAGTGTAGCCATTTCCTAGCCTATGAACTATGATGGTCTAATCAGAGTGGACTGTGCAGCAGGAGTTTTCAGTGAATGCTGCAACTTGGACTCTTCTCCCTAACCCTGGTAAATGATATGTCTTAGATCAGCTGCAGCCAAAGTGGAAGGCTTGATGCTGCCAGGAGAGAGGAGGGCTTGCACCATGTGGCAGCTAAAGAATGAATCCAACCCACAGAAACCAGAGCCAAGAAATGGATCCTAGTCATATAGTTTGAGTTCTGGATCAAATTGTGCCTGGATCCACAATGAGCCAATAAATTCTCTTTATTGCTTATGCTTATTTAAGGTCATTTTATTTCACTTGAATATTAAACTTTCTAATTGATATACCCTAGGTAGGTTTTAAACTGTGCAAAGACTGTGGCTACCTTTTTCTTTATTGTATCCCGTGGCACATAGTAGGCATTCAATAAATGACTTTTGAATGGATGCCTTTCAGCTGGAATATAAACCCGTTTTTACTCATTTTACAGCTCAGAAACCTGGTGTTATATAGGAAAGTAGTGACACGAATCTGGAGGCCAGATTTCATTCTCACAAAGAGCTTTCTCTAACCACCAGGAATTTTCCCAGTAAATATGTTGGGGTTTTTGAGGAGTTTCAAAAATATCACCCCCTTCTCTGCCAGAGTTTTGAACTGAATGAGAATTAAGATAATAGTAAACTAGATGATGGAGGAGTGATGTTGTCAATGATTTCATTCTACTGAGATTGACAATCAATGTCCATGGAGGCAGCAGTCAAATCAAACAATGTATTGCAATGGGAAAATCTGCTGCAAAAGAACTCTTTAACGTTTTAAAAAGCAAAAATATTACTTTGAAGACTAAGGCCTACCTGACCCAAGCCATGGTCTTTTCTATTGCCTCTTATGCATTCAAAAACTGAAAAAGGAAGACAGAAGAACTGATGCATTTGAACTGTGGTGTTGGGAAAGGGTATTGTAGATATCATGGACTGCCAGAAGAACAAACAAATCAGTCTTAGAAGAAATACAATCAGAACGCTCCTTAGAAGTGAGGATGGAGAATCTCTGGCTCACTTATTTTGGAGACAATAGTAGAAAACACCAATCCCTAGAAAAGGACATCATTCTCAGTAGAGGGTCAGTGTGAACAAGGAAAACCCTCAAAGAGATGGAATTCACAAAAGACATAGCAATGGACTCAAACATACCAATAATTATGAAGATAGCACAGGATTGGGCAATATTTTTTCTGTTATACATAATGTCAGGGAGCTCTGGTGGTATAGTGGTTAAGGCATTCGGCTGCAAACTAAAAGGTCAGTGGTTCAGAACCACCAACCACTCCATGGAAGAAAGATGAGGCAGTGTGTTTTCACCAAGATTTACAGCCTTATGATTCCTTAAAAAGTTGGAAGCAGAAATACCATTTGACCCAGCAATCCCATTACTAGGTATATATCCTAAAGAAGTGAGAGACAGGACATGAATAGATATATATGCACATCCATGTTCATCACAGCGCTATTCACAATAACAAAGAGATGGGAACAACCTAAGCGCCCATCAACCAAGGAACAAACTGTGGTACATACACCATACACACAATGGAATACTATGCAATAATATACTAAAGATATAATATAGAATCTGCAAGACACCACATCACAGGGTGAACCTGGAGGACATTATGCTGAGTGAAATAAGTCAACCACAGAAGGACAAATATTGTATTAGTCCACTACTGTAAAAAGTCAAGAAAAGGTTTATACATAGAAGGAAATTGTTTGTTGGTTACCAGGGATAGGAGGGGAGTGGAGGGAAATTTTCTAGATAGGTTGAAGAAAGAAAAAGATGTATATATACCAAAGATTATTAGTGGTTACCAGGGGTAGGAGTGAGGGGAAAAAGGGAAGCTTTTGTTTGAGGGACATTGAGTTTATGCTAATAGGTGGTGGAATATTTTGGAAAAAGATAGCAATAATGGTGGCACAACATGAAAAATGTAATCCATGTCCCTTAGCTGTAAATGTGGAAGCTGTTATGTTGGCGAATGTCTTGTTGTGTATGTTTTCACCACAATAAAAGTGAAAAATAAAAAGATTTACAGTCTTAGAAACCCAATGGGGGTTTCTATGAGTCAGAATTAATTTGATGGCAATGAGTTTGGTTTGGATAAATAAATTCACAATAAGTTGGAGCCAACTATACAGTAACTAATAACAAGTTAGACGAGGACCAAATATACCTTTATGACTGATAAAGCTGATATCAGAGAATGTGATTTATATTGTCAGACAAATAAGCTTCTCAATTCTCAACCCCAGGATTAGATAAGCAGCTGGGACAGAATGGGCTTTCCCCTCCCACCAAAGCTCATTCCCAAGAAGAAAGGAAGAGAGGATGAAATGGGACACAATTTCACTTTCCAAACTTACCAATCATATTACCTTATTTTTACAAAATAATACACGCATTATACAGTGTGGTTTTTTGGCAAACTGGACAGCCCCCACACACGTTAGTTACCTATATGTGCTCTGTGTTCATGTTACTTATGTGAGCATGTTATATGCAAAAAGATAAGGTAATCTACTCTTCTTTCCCAGAGAGAGAAGGCTGGAGTGTTATGCTAATTGGGCTTCCTCTACATGAAGAAAACATAAGAAGTGAGAAGACACAGCCTCCCCAACACACATCACCTGTGATTTGGTCAGGCCAACTGATTCTGCTTTGCTTCAATCAAAATGGGTTATTTTCAAAGTGGTGGAATTTGCTGTCTGAAATACCATTCCCTGTAGAATAGTTGACACACCATGATAATATCAAGCTCCCAAAGGAGTTAGAGACCTTTGTTTAAAAGAATGCAACATTCAAAGGAAGGAAAAAGAATTCACGACAAAATTATGCAATCAAGGGCACTAGGTGGCAATAATCTTTTGCTCCCTCACCATCCCCATCAAAGCCATTTCAAGAGCACCAGAACCTCACACACTCCCCACACTGATTGTCAATTTCTTCTCTCCCTGATCTCAGAGCCACATAGTGCACATTAGTCACCTGGGAGAGCAGAACCAAATTTTAACCCTTTGGTGGCACAAGGGTAAATGGCACTTCAAAAATCCAGGGAAATACTAGACATAGGAAGTCCATGACTATGTTCCCAATTTCCTCAATGGGGCTGGGAGCATTTTTCAAAACAAATGGTCAAGTCAGCAATGTGACTGTTTGCCGCATGCCTTTGTTTTAACTCATCAGGGCATCTTTTTTTTTCCTTGTTTCAGTTATGTTTTGTTTCTTTGTTAAAGTAAACATTTACCATTCAGGCTTCAAGAGGCATTCTCAAAAAAATCATTGTAGTGATGAAGTTTGGTGGACAAGCCAATTAATCATCAGCTCCAAAGGATAGTAACAACCCCCTAGACTAGCCAAAATTACATTTAAAATTCAGAGTTTTACTGACAACTCTGGTGGCATAGTGCCTAAGGCGTTTAGACTGTTAACCAGAAGGTTGGTGGTTCAAACCCACCAGCCGCTCCACAGAAGGGAGGCTGGGAATCTACTTCCATAAAGATTCACTGCCTTGGAAAACCAATGGGGGTCACTATGAATCGGAATCGACCCGATGGCAATGAGGTGGGGTTTTTTTTTTGTTTTTTTTTTATTGTGGCGTTGATTGGTTAATGTGACAATGAGTAGGGTGAGAACCAGGATATCCTGAGCTCAGCACGCATAGCCTCTATTCTGACAAAGCTTTGGTCTAGTGCTACACAGTTCCCTGGTGGGCTTTTTGCTGGAGATCACTAAGTAGGTTTTGCTGGCCAGTCCTATGAGAGAACCCCAGCTGACAGTGGAAACCTGTGACATTGAAACAGTATGCTCTCAACCACTCTTCTCAAAAGCAAAGCTATTTTCTCATCTATTACCTGCCCCTATTTTTACCATCAGAACCTCTCCAATGCCACTTAGCTATCGATAATTGGCAGTGAGTTTTGCAATTAACAACTGCCCAGAGTCAAGTCCAAGGATACTGCACAGAAACCACTTCCGAAAAAGCAAATTTAGAGGATTACTTAACTACTTTAATCCTATTTCTTACCCCCCTTCAAAATCATCTGCTAGAAGAACCCGAAACATGAACCATATGCCTAAATGCCCAGTTTTGAGTACATTCAAGAAATACTCTGATTGATTGATTGATGGGTACCTAGAGAAGCCCATGTGGTGCAGTGGTTAAATTACTTGGTTGCTAACCAAAAGGTTGGTGGTTCAAAGCCACTATCCTCTCTGTAGGAGAAAGATGTGGCAGTCTGCTTCCATAAAGATTTCACCGTTGAAAACCCTTTGGGGCAGTTCTACTCTGTCTTATAGGGTTGCTATGAGTCAATATAGACTCAACGACAATGAGTTTGTTTGGGGGGTTTTCTTTAGGACAAGAGTGGAACACATGGTTCCACAAAGGGTTGCAGTGTAATTCATAATAAAGAGTAATTTCCTGATGACTCATAACTCTTTTCTTATTTCAGGATAAAGACCCCAGGGACAGATCTGAGTAAGAAACTTAGCCTCAGGGAAAAGCAAGCAATGTCAACTGTAATGGGCACATCTCAGTCTTTGCTCATTTACCCTGTTCACTGACGCTACCAGTGATGGGCCTTTTATGAGGCTCAACTTCCCACTTCGCTCAACACAATTAAAGACAAAACCTAAGTTTTTGGTTAGTTCCTCACAGTTTCTCTTCACTGTGATCTGGAGCGACACTGCTCACAATCCTCTCACCTTGACCTCTAAATGACTCTTTCTAGAACCAAAAACTGTGGGGCTTCCAAACACTTGAGAAGGAGGAACTGTAGACTTTTAGAGACACTGTCATCTGGGCCGCCTTGAATGGATATTTTCTCTGTCTTTCCTCAGCTTAGTTCTGATCCACTAGGTTTGGTGCAAGAAGCAAGCCAAGGCAGCAACCTTGAAGGAAGTGCTTGCTAATGGGAGAAGGAGGGTGATGGGGACAGCCAGCTGGAGCGTAGCGCTGCTCACATACTGACTGCTCAAGCTCTTGGAACTGTGCACAGGCAGGGATTTATGAACCTGTCTTTTCCCTTGTGACTCCACATCGGGCTTCTTTAAATCAGCCTCAGCCAAGCAGTTATCATGGGGCCTAGTGTTTACCGGCAGAGACTGAGATAACGGAGCCATGTGAGATAACGGAGCCATGGAGATGCCACTTCTGTTTGTATACTGACCCAGTGGTCAAGGACTCATCCTCCCAGGCCCAAGAGCAAACTCTGTTCTATTTCCTCTGTGCAAAATGCCAGAATGCCTCTGCCCCTAAGAGGCTGACTCTGTTGTCAGCTGTGGGAAAAAACAGCCAGAGTTGCTATTTACACCCTGAACTGCAAGGTGGGTAAAAATAGTGTTCACAGCTTGGTCCAGCTTCAAACCCCACTGCAGAAAGGGATTATTTTTGGAACAGAAGATTTTCCTCCTCACCCACAGATCTGAAAACGGTCACCTCCCCGGAGGAGAAGAGGAAAGACAATCCCAGGCAAAGGTAAAATATAACCCTCCTCCTCCACCACAGGGACAGCACACCAAGAGCCAGTGGAAGGTCAGGCCGCAGCACAGAGCTGCAGGTGACCTAGTTCAAAGTACAGTGAGAATTAATTAACTTTGACTACAGCAAGAAGAAACAGCTGTCTGGGCCTGATGCTGCCACCATCCTGTTGATTGCTATGGCTGTTTTGCTATTTGTTTACCTCTTAAAATGAAGAATTAGGATTGTCCAAAGGAATAAAATAAAATAAAAAAAACCTCAGTGCCATAGAGTCGGTCCCAACTCATACTGACCCCCCTTAGGTTTCTGAGGCGGTATCTCTAGGGAAGTAGATTGCCCAGTCTTCCTTCCAAACCAGTAGTTTAGATTGCCTACTGCCTGTTGTTAGTTGCCATGGAGTCGGCTTCTGACTCACACAACACTGCTCAGACCTGTACCATTCCCATGATTGGATGCAGATTAGACTTCTGTGATTCCTAGTGTTTTCATTGGCTGATTTTCAGAGTTAGCTCACCAGGTCTTTCCTCTAGTCCATCTTAGTGCCTGGAAACTCTGCTGAAACCTGCTTAGCATCACAACAACACGTAAGCCCTCACTGACAGTCGAGTCACAGCTGAGCATGAGGTCCATTGGCTGGAAATTGATCCCAAGTCTCCCACATGGAAGATGAGAATTCTACCACTGAACCATCAATCCATCTACTGCCTGAGAGTATGGTAATTACTCTCCAGCTCTCTCAGGCTGAATAAATTCCCATAAGCCCTCTCTGATCCTACCTCTGTATTTGAGGTCCCTTGTCATCTGTGGGAGAGCTCTGGTAGCATAGTGCCTAAGGCACTTGACTGCTAACCAGAAGGCTGGCGATTCAAACCCACCAGCCACTCATTGGACAGAAGGTTGGGCAATCTACTTTCGTAGTGATACTGCCTCAGAAGCCCAACGAGAGGTCACTATGAGTCAGATCCTAGTCAATGGCAGTGAGTTTGGTTTGGTTTTGGTCATCTGTGGAAAGAGCCCTGGTTAAGCTCTCGGCTGCTAACTCAAAGATCAGCAGTTCAAACCCACCAGCTACTCCATGAAAGAAAGATGTGGCAGTCTGCTTCTGTATAGATTACAGCCTTGGAAACTCTGTGGGGCAGTTCTACTCTGTCCTACAGTGTCACTATGCGTCAGAATAATTTCAACAGCACCAAGTTTTGTTTGGCTTGGTCATCTGCAGGCTGAAAACTCTTCCCTCATGTACTTCGTAGGGTTTGGGATGGTATCAGGGGTCAATGGATCTACTTCAGCTTTAGGAAGTAATTCATATGACAATCAGTGGAAGAAAAATTTGTCTTTAACATCATGTTCTTTGCTTGGTAAAAAGATACATGCAGATGTATAGACTACGACACTTGTGTAACTGTAAAGAGAAACAGGTATGTTGATAGTTCCTATCACATGGAAGTATGTTAAGCATATGTGAAAAACAGCGGAGAAAATACAAGATCAATGGTGTCATTAAATTGTCTTATAATCTGGAAGTGTCCAGGTCACACAGACCTTAACCCAGTAGATGCTGAATAAATATTATAAAGAAGGAAACCTCATATCCCCATGTGAACTTCCTTCTTCAGAGTTCAAGGAAGGAAAAATGAATCTTCCAATTTGAGTAAACATACACAGCCCTGCCTAACTATAAGAAAGGTGAGGGGTTACTATAGATCACTACCCCAACTTTTCAGCACCTCCCACCCAATACCACCCACAGACCTTATCACCCTGACCTCTCTAAGTAAACAAGTAGGTCTGGGTAGAAGAAGAGGAAAAGATGAGGATAGGTCCTGGGCACAAAGGCAGCTCACTGCATCCTGGCTTTCTCTCTGGAGTCAAACAGATCTGGGATTTAGAAGTCCTGTCTTTATCAGCTACTAGCTGTGTAACCTTGGGCAAGCCACTGTACCTCTTTGGATCTAAGATTTCCCTCTGAAAAGAGAAGTGAAAATACCCATCTGATGGGGTTGGTGAGGACTGAAGAAACAGTGTCTGGTACAGACAGAGTAAGGGATACCAGGGTCTATCTTATTTCCACCTGCCAGATGATAGAAATTCTTATCAACTGGCTTAAGTTTCTCTAAGAAACATATTACATTTGCAGAAATCACGAGAAACTCCTTCTTCAACATTTTGTGGCCCTTTTGCACCATGACCTTCCTTCACCACAGACCTTCACCTCTCTGCGTCCACCTTTCTGTAACACTCATTTCCCCAGCTTTATCAAGAAGCCTGGAACAGAATCTCCCAACTCTCATCTTGCTGCCAACGGGGAATTCTAGCCAGCTGAGGCCTGGGTCAGCCCTGGTTTCTCAGCTGAGGGAGCCACAGAAATGTAACCGCACAGCCCGTTTCCAAGTCACATCGACCAACGACATCGTGAGGGAAGATTTGCTGCTATGCTGAGTCACAGCTATTTAAGCTATTTCATACTCAGGGCTCTGAGACTCCCCAAGGAGCTGGGGAAAATGGCTAAATATCCCTTTGATCAGGACTGCTCCAGGTTTCTATTTCCAAAGTTAAGAAATGCAGACAATGCTGACTCCTGCCCAGGAGTGAAATGAGCTCAGGTCTCCCCCCCTCACTGACCTCATGCTGAGGATTGTAGGCCAAGGTGTCCAGGTGCTCCCCCCAAGCCTAAGGCAGCTTTCTGAGTCAGCTTTCTTCACCTCCCTATTAATAGCCATGGCTTTGGCTGACCCCACTCACAGCACGATTACAGTTTAACAGTGCATCTTAAGCAAGCAGGCAGCAAACTTTCTGGAGCTGGGTTACTGAGAGCACAGAGAGCACGAGGTTCTTCCCAGGAAGCAGAGGCAGAGCCTCAGTTTCCCAGGAGGGACAACTGAAGAGAGGTTGTTGAGACTAAGTAATGGCCTCAGAGACAAGCCACTGCTTTGGGGTTTCTGTCTTGCTGAGCTGCTCCTGGTTTAGGTCAGAAGGCAAGCATGCAGGCTAACTTTCATTCACTGGAACCTTTATTCCTGTAAATATTCCTGGGCAGGACTGAAAAACTGTGGCTTCCTTATCCAATAACACAGATCCCTTACCTACCCTGGATAGACAGTTCTGGGCTGAGTTGGGTTAGTGTCTATCGAGGTTACCTTTTCTTAGGCCCTACAGTGGCAAGGTGGCCTACTGAAGCATTATCAACAGGTAACCCCATAATTTGTTCCAACATTCCCATGCCTTGTGGGTCCTGGAGGGGAAGAACACATAGGCTAGGAAGCCAGATGCCTGGTTTCAAATTCTGGCCCAGCCCTCTAGCTGAGAGAGCTTAGTAAATTTATTCCACTATCTAAACCTCTAAAGCTGTCTGAACCTCTGTCTTCTCATGTATATAAAAAGAAAAATATCTTGAAACGGTTTTAATGAAAATAAAGAGATAACTTTGGAATATGTGCCTAGTACAGTGCCTAAAATATAATAGGTGATCGATAAACTGTCCTAAATTTCTTCCCAAAAATATAAGGACAAACCAAAGCAATCCAGGCTCCTCACAGTAGTGGAAAAAAATGCCCACTGTCTGTAAACATGCAGGCCCATTATGTAAACATCTGTGTGACATGAAGGCTCATGGGACCAAGCAGAACTTTGTTTCTCTTCTCTGGGATCATTCCATTTAGAAGTCCTAAGGAGAGGCCCAATCTGGACTGTGATGTGTCCTGCTGAAGCCATAGTCAGGAGTCTCCTGATTCCATTTATCTTCCCCGATGACATTTACCAGAGGCCTCAGTTCATAAACAAAGGAGGGCACGGAAAAAATGGGTATGCGAAGGGTAGCCTGTCTGTCTCATCACCATTGGCTTATCTACATTTCAAGGTACACCCTTAAGAGAACCAGGTCAGGTCAACACTGGGGTAAACCTTGCTATCAGCAAGGCCAAAGGTGAAACAAAATATCATGGATGCTCTGTTTTCCAACCTGCTGAGAAATAATCTGCCCCCCAAACACCTGGTTATTAGATGACAAATCATGGTTTCTCTAACCAGGTACCAACCAGTCCCCTCCCTCAGCTGACTACTTCTAGTCCAGTGTAGCAGAATTGATTCTTGCTACAGCTTGCTTCCTTGTTGCTTGCCAACAGCCAGCATATATCTGATGGGAGACAAAGCACTTGGCAGCGCAAAGTGAGGCAAGCCCCAGCTTGACCTACCCCCCCTCCGATCCTCCCCTAACTGGGCACTGACTGATGGAGGGGAGGAGAGAGCTGGGGCTAAAACTGACTGAGGCTCATTACCATAAAAGCCACCCAGAATTTTCCTTACTTTTTGTAGGCAAAGAACTTTCCCTCTTTCCTTCCCTGACACCTCTTGGGGAGTGGTCCTTATTTCCCCTCCAGACCTGTACTTTGGATTAACACAGAGTTTAACAATATGCAAATGCACATTGTAACTTACTTACATGCCACAAAGACCTCCCAGTTTAAGGACCAGCCACGCTGACACCTTCTTCTTCATTATTCATGTACCTGAACCATTCTAGGTTCTGAGTACACATTGACCAATGAAACAAATATGGCCATTTCCATAGGGTGAGAGTCAGAAAACAAAGACAAAAGTTAATAAATATATGATTACAAATTGTAAAACATGCTATTGAGAGAACTCCTCCGGTGAAGTTAGAATACTTTTTGTGGTGGGTGTCTGACTGAGATGAGAAGGTCTGGGAAAGTCTCTCTGAAGAGCTGACATTTAAGGACTTGAGGGGATTTGGATGGCAGTTGCCCTTGAAGGTCTCCCCTCTGTACTCAGCTAAATTCTCTTTTTCTCTCTTAATGAAAGGCTCTAAGACGTATGAAAGAACACCTCAGCTAGAGGTGTAATGAAAAGTAATCTGAGAAAAGGAAGCTACAAAACCCTTCTTCTTCCAAGACTGTTTATGAATCACTTACTTCTTCCCCTCCCCCATACCTCTACTCCCACCCCCATGATCCATCTGTTCTCTGTCCCAGGACTTTTCCTTCCCTATAAGCTCCTCCTTGGTCCTGTCCCCTTCCTTGTGGTCATGTTCTCTTCATTGTGAGGAAGAGCACAACCCTGAGAAACTCTTTATGGGCTCACTGTCTTTGAAAACAATTTTCTCCAAGGTCTCCAGAGTCCTGCCCTTAAATCTCCCCAGGCCAATAGTTCTGACCAGCAGTAGGTAAAACTCATCATTCCTGCTGGGCTAGCAGGCTAATTACAGAGTCTTCTTTCTATAACTCTTTTTCTGGGGATTGTTTTCCTAAATTACATTAGTTAGGTGTATATCGGGAGCTCTGGTAACATAGTGGCTAAGACACTTGCCTGCTAACCAGACGGCTGGTGGTTCAAACCCACCAGCCACTCCTCAAAAGGAAGGTTGGGCAATCCTACTTCCGTAATGATACTGCCTCGGAAACCCAAGGAGGGGTCGCTATGAGTCAGGTTTGACTCGACAGCACATAACAACAACAACAACAGGTGGATATCAGCACCATCCTAACCTAACCCCCCTGGGTAAGGAGTTGGCCCTTTACACTGCCGTGGAACCAGCCCAGGCAATGGAGACAGACAGGTTGGGGTTTGAATCCCAGCTTTCCCCTACATTAGCAAGTCACAAGTCTTCTCTAGACCTCAGGGTCTTTGCATGAGATGGGAAGGACAATACCTGCTCTGCAGAGCTGGTGTAAGATTGTCTGAGAGGTATAAAGCATGGATGGCATATAGTGGGTTACACTACTAATGGGAATCATTGTTGTTATAAAAAAACAACAACAGGTGTCATTGAGTCAATACCATCTCATAGTGATCCTACGTGCAGAGTACAGCCACCCTCCACAGAGTTTTCAAGGGTGTGACCTTTTGGAGCAGATCACCAGGGCTTTCTTCCAAAGTACTTCTGGATGGGTTTGAATTGCCAACCTTTCAGTTAACAGCTGAGCATTTAATCATTTGCACCACCCAGAGATCCCTTTGTTATTATGAAAAACAAACAAACCCACCAAACCCACTCCCATCGAGTCAATTCTAACTCATAGTGACCTCCATTGAGTTTCTTTATGGAAGTAGACTTGCCCAATCTTCCTTCTGCAGAGTGGCTGGTGGATTTGAACCACCAACCTTCTGGTTTGCAATCAGATGCCTTAGGCACTGTGCTACCAGAACTCCTTTTTGTTATTATAACAGCTATAAAATAATCTGAGTAGAATTTTGGCAGTGCCTCTCTTAGGAAGGTGATTAATTGCCCTGTTAAGAACAATGGCCAGCTCTCCATTTCACTAACCATTTGGCTAGAGTAGCTCTTTAATCTGTGTCTTGCTAAGAACCAGGTGAAAGGAGGACACTTCAGGACACAGTAAAGGGCATAGATCCCAGAATCTTAGATTGGAAGGAATTCTGAGAAAATTCTAGTCCAAGTTCTTGGTATCAGGCAGGATTGAATTTAAATTTCAGACAGATGGAAATATTTCCCAACACATAGTTGAGTAACCATCACCAACACTGTCCCAGCAGTGATGCTTTTATGATGATACACACTTTGTTATAATCATTTCATTCAGTCATTCAATCATTAATTCAGAAAGTATTTGTGGAGTACATCCTCTGTGTAAAGTACTATTCAAGGCATGTGGAATATAGAGGCAAGAAGACAGACAAAGCATGGCTTTTCCTGGAGACCAGATCTTTTCCTAATAGGATAGAGTGCTAGGGGAAGGGACAATCACTGGTGTGGCCAAAGAAGGCCTCTCTAAGGAAATGACTTCTGAACAGAAACCTGGCAGGTGAGAAGGAGACAGCCATGGAAGCATCCAAAGGAATGTCATCGTAAGCAGAGGACATTTCAATGCAAAGTTCCTGAGGAGAAACAAATTTGATGGGTCCAAGGCACAGAAAGAATGTCCATGTGTTGGGGGTAGTAAGGTGAGCCAAGGGTTAAAGTATGTAGGGCCTTTGCAGACCATGGCGAAGAATTTAGATTTTATTCTAATTGCAGTTTTGTTTTGTTTCTTAACCAGGGGATGGGCATGGTCAGGGAAGCTTCCACTAAAGAGGTGATACTTGTATTGAGTAATTGTAGGATCATTAGCAAGGTCTGATTTATGCTTTGAAAAGATCACTGTGATTAGTCTTGAAAAATATACTGTAAGGCACATGAGTGGAAGTAAAGAAACCAGCTAAGGAGATTATTGCAAGAGTCCAGGTAAGAGGAGATGGTACTTTAACCAGGATGATGGTACTTTAACCATTAGAGATGGTGAAACTGGTCATATTTGAAATATATTTTAGGAATAAGCTAACAAGTCTTGCCTATGGGTTGGATATGGGGTGGAGGTGAGAGAGAGAGAGAGAGGAATCAAAAATGATGCCTAGAATTTGAACCTAATAGGCTGGAAGGATGGTGGTGCTGTTTAATTAGATGAGATTGTTTGGGAAAAATAGGATACTTATAAAAATAGGATTATGTATGCCATGTCTTTCTTCTCCTCTAGACTGAAAGTTCTATGAAGCCAAGTACCCTAACTCTCTTGTTCACTCCTAATGCTCAGTGTCTAACACAATGTCTTACCCACAGAATAATAAAAACAGTTACCAATAATTAAGTGTTTGGTACACAAGTGGCACTGTGTTCCATATGTTACATTCATTGCCTCCTTTAATCCTCCCAAGAGACCTGTGAGGTAGATACTTGTTTGAATGGGTGAATGGTTGGATGGGTAGGTGATGAATGACTGGATGAGTGGGTGGGAAGGTGGTTAGATAGATAGATGGGTGGATGGATGATGAGTAGATGGATGGGTGAGTGATGGATGAATGGATAGGTGGATGGATAAGTAGTTGATGGATGGATAGGTGGGTGAATGGATGTATGGATGTACAGATGGGTGAATGGATGACTGGGTAGATAAACAAATGGGTGTTGGATGAATGGGTGAGTGGGTGGATAGATGGGCTTGTGGGTGGGTGGATGGATGGAAGGAAATCATTGTACCATTTTACTGGACATCATTTGTATAAAAGTGTCTCTTTGAAAGTGGCATAGATTCAAACTGTTGTTGTTGTACTATTATTATCCCCATTTTACTGACGAGGAAACTGAGGCAAATACATTAAATAACCTGGTCAAGTCACACTGTTAGGAAGTGTGATGGAACCCATGCAGTCTGGAGCCATAGCCACTATATTACACTACCTTGTGGTGAATCAGTCCTGAAATCTCATGGATTCTGCCTTCTAAATCGCACTCTCAGCCTCTTCTTTTCTCCTTGTGTGTAAATCTCCTTCATGTGTGTGCACATGTGTACACACTTGTCTACTTGTTGATTCCTACTTCCTCTTCAAGCCTCAGAAGCTAAGCTGTCTCCTCTGTGAAGCCTTTCTTCACTCTCACAATCAGATTTAAGTGCCTCTTCCTCTTCACTGGCATTGTCCCTTCATACCTCTGATGAAGCACATCTGATTTTATTGTAATTTTTTTCTCTACAAACTCTCTAAGATTATAAATTCCATGAGGGCAGGAACTAAGGTTTGTTCACTCCATGTGTACATTGCTTGACATTTGTTTGAAGATCATAGATATTTGTTAAGTGAATGTTGTTGTTGTTGTTATGTGCCATCAAGTTGGACCCGACTCATAGTGACCCCTCCTTGGGTTTCCAAGGCAGTATCACTATGAAGTAGATTGCCCCATCTTCCTTCCGAGGAGTGGCTGATGGGTTTGAACTACTAGCCTTCTGGTTAGCAGTCAAGTGCCTTAGGCACTACACTACCAGAGCTCCATTAAGTGAGTAAGTGAGTGGAAATGAATTTATTTTCAAAGTACATTCTTAAATCTGGGGAACACTTTTTCCTCTGGTTTTCCCATTTTCCAGACTCATCTACCTGGGGATTTTTGCTGCAATGGAGCTCTAGGTTCAGGTAGAATATTGCAGAGTTTAAGAATAAGGACTTTTGTAGTCACATTAAAACCAAACCAAACTAAAGCCACCAAGCCTATTCCAATTCATAGCAACCTCCACTGGTTTTCTGAGGTGGTAAATCTTTAAGAAAGTCGATTTCCATCATCCTTCCAGAGAGCAGCTGGTGGGTTTGAATAGCCAACCTTCTGGTTAGCAGTCAAATGCCTTAGGCACTGCACCACCTGGGTTTAAAACTCAGCTCTATCACTTGCTAGCTGTGTGCCCTTAAGAATTCACAAGGGACTGGTGGGTTTGAACCACCAACCTCTTGGTTAATAGCCGGAATGCTTTAATCACTGTGCCACCAGAGTTCCCTAAGCCTCAGGTTTCTACACTGTAAACATTGAGCCAATAACAGAATCTATCTCATAAGGCTAACATGAGAGCTACTAATAAAAAAAATACATGTGGACCATTTGGTGGCTCACACAGAGCTAGGGCTCAAAACATATGAGCTATTATTAGTAGCTATTTTCCTGACAGTTGAAGTTGACCCCATTGTGTCACCATCAATTTTTGAACCAAATGTTTTATGTCTGGTTCTCAAACATGGACGCTCAATTTCAGCAGGCTTTGCATTTGCCATCATTCTGGGTACAGGGCCCTGGGGATTGTGGATCCAGATGGTATCTGTAACCAGGAGTAGCCTTTTGCTTGTAAGTCATGATTTATTGTCTGGAAACCAAAAGCAAGCATTATACCCAAATTCTTCACAAGGCCCACTCCTGGGGCCTCCTCCCCACTGCCCCTTTCTCTCTCTTGCATTTGGTAAAAGAGAGGTGACTGGATAGTCAGTTCTGGATAAAAGCAGCAATTTCTCCCTAGAGGAAAGAAAGTGGGACATAAAGACTGACCCTCAGGGTGGCTTGTAGAGTGATCTGTTTCTTCCATTAGCTGCATAGAGATATATGAGAAGCAACCCTGGGTCCCCAGTACACATCTGCAAACAGCTGGGAAAAAAGACCTTCCATCCCAGTTTCTTGCAGAAGGAAAGAGTTGTAACTTCCATTTTAAACCTGAGTTTGCCAGATCCTGAGTCAGGGAGTCTTTTTTAAATGTCATTATAGTCCAAGGGACTGGTACACCATGAGATCCTCAGCCTATATGACTGTGAGACCAGAAGAACTAAATGGTGCCCAGCTACCACTGTACCACTTAGAGGGGGGATCTATGTAGGAGATCCTGGATAGAGTGGGAGAACAATGTGCAACAAAACTCAAAATCATTTTAAAAAGGTGGGGGGGCAGGTTTGCTGGTCTGATAGAGCCTGGTGGAACCCCTGAGACTAGGGCCCCAGCTGGCCTTCAAGTCTGGAATTGAACCCACTCCTGTGGTTTCCTGCCAAACAAAAGACAAGCATATGACCTGAACAATTACATTAGGTAGATTCTATATTCCTTGGAGAGATCATTCATGGAACAATATAAGGGCTGTGCATGCACAGGGAGACAACTAAGGGGGTAGGAGTGCATGGGAGGGAAGGACACAGGGAAGAGGTAACTATAGGGAGGAAGTGGGATGAGATTTGTTGTATTGTGGGAAATTGCAGTCAATGTCATGAGACAAAGTGTATATGAACTGCTGTATGGAAGATGAATTTGCTCTGTAAACTTTCACCCAAATCACAATTAAAAAAAGTCATTATAGTTTGGACAGCCTAGAGTCTGGGACCCTGCCTTCAAGGGAGTCCTGGAGAGGAAGGAAGACAATAATATAATTTAATAAGAAGGCCTGGGCCAAGTGCTGTGGGGATACAGTGCTAGAGGAACCAACACAGCCACAAGCCCCTGAGAACCCTTTTTAGAACAATACTTTCTGGTCCAAACTAGCTATCTCTGTAATAACTCCGATCTTTTCTTCATTGGGCAACTACTCAATCCCCATTGTTAACCAGGAACTCCCAGCAGAAATTGAGAAAGCCCCCTAAAGGCAGGAATCTTGTCTGGTCACCCCTACCACAATGCTTCCTTCCTAACTACTTGTTTAAAAATGTGTGAATGATTGTCCTTTGGGATATTTATCATATGCCTGGAAGAAAATATCAAACAAAGCATGTTTAGAAAGTACATAAAAAGAAAAAGGAGATTTATAATCTATCATATTCATAATCCTTCTCATTTGTCCAGTGTTTCCCATGCATTTTTCCATTTTGAGTACCATATATCCAACTCTTGCCTTTACCACTAGGTAGTGCTAACCATGTGCCAGGCTCTGTCTGGGTACTTTGCACACCTTACCTCGATTAGTTCGATTAGGTGGTCCAACCACCATTTCTGACAATGCATCAACTGAGCCTCAGGAGGTAACTGACCTAAGGTCCCAAGGCCAGTAGGTGACAGAACTATTTAAGCCTCACAGGCCTGAGATTCTCCAGCCCACCTGCAGGCAGGATCTTGGCAGGTCTTCCCATGTTGAGTTCTGCCTGCCTTATCACACTGCTTTTTCAGGGAAGTATCCCTCAGGTTAGACCTGGTCTACCCAAGGCAAGATGAATTATCTGCTACATTGGACACAACAGGTCCAAACCAGTTATCTCTGTGCTAACTTTGACCTTTTCTTCCTAGGACCACCCACCTCCCTTGTTGAACAGAAACCCCAGAGGTCCCTCCCACAGGTAGATCCCCAGAGGTCAGTGGCTCCCATTTCCCTCTCCTCTCTCAGATGGCTGGCATTCTCACCAGCAAACTATTTCTTTCATGATATCATTGAGATCTAAAACGAAATGAAACCTGAACCTTGGGTACCTCTCATCACCATGGAAACGACTTCAAGCCTGAGTGCCTCCAGGAGATGTGGGTGCTGTTCTTCCAATTGCCATGGAAATAAGGGACTGGGAACTGGACAAAGGGAAAACAAGGGTCTGCCAACTTAGGGGCAGTTTTGGTAGTAAACATGGCATGTTCAGCACAGGTTTATGTAGCAGCATTATCCACCAATATTCCCGATTTCCGACAATGTGCTGCCTCGGTACAGAACACACCAGCCAAATGAACAACAGCTCAAATTATGCAGTCTGCTTTTGTGAAGGGATGTTTTAAACCCTATTAAGGTGATTCAGAGAATGTGGTAGGAAAAAACATAAACAGTAATAAATTTCAAGAACATTCTGTAGAAGCATTTTTGCTTCTGGGAATGGGAAACCAGAATTTTCCCAAGAGACTCCATTATTAAAGTCATAAATAAAACATCCTTGATTCAACTACTTGGTTGCTGTGCCTGGTGGCCTCGCTCTGAAGTGGCTCAGAACTTGAGGCAGGCAGCCCAGGGGAGGCTGGAAAGAGGGGTCTGAGAGCATTCTACTTCCTCTCTAGCATGTTGCCTGCACACGAGATCAGGGTGCAAGGATGATGAGCGAATTTAGCTTTACTGGAAGATCACCAAAGATGGTTACCGTAAAGATTTCAAACATGATCCTAAAACTCAGGGATGTTTTTCTAGTTGACACCCTTCTTTTTTCTTTGCATAGACTACACACTCTTCACTAGAAGTAAAAGCAAGTAGCGAGTTGCAGGGAGAACTAGCCTGATTGCCTAGGTGCTCTGAGTTTGAGTTCCATTCTGCTACTTACTAAGCACATGATCTAGGACTACCTACCTAACCTCTCTGGATGTCAGTTTTCTCCGTAAAGGAGGGTTAGAAGGATGATCCTAAATATCCTGTGTGGTAAGGAGAAGTGTCCATCACAGTGAGTTCTAATCATTCAACAAAGAGAAAGGCAAGTGACACCTGTAAGGGCTATTTGTGTTGGGCCCTGTGTTGGGTTAGGCACTTATGGCTGTTATTTGTTTGATTCTCAAAATATATATCGTGGTTGCTGGTATCCCCTATTTACATAATGGAAGCTAGTCCTGAAAACTGCAGTGACTTCCTCAAAGTGAAGAATGTATAACCATGCAGTTAGCCTTTAAATACCCCTCTGTCCAACTCCAAAACGAACATTGCTTCCACTTGACCCCGCTAGGTGCTGAACTCATGAATTTGGGACAAATCTTTAACATTACTTCAATTCAAAATAAACATAGCTCAATAGTTCTGTGATAGCTTTCAAATAATTTGCTAATTCTTTAAAAAATTCAGCCTCAGCTTCTTATTAAAATCACCCCAAATCACTTGGAATTAGTAGTATCTTCATGCAACATGAACTTTTTATCCTTGGCTCTTCCAAGCTGCCTTAGAGAGTTACTGTTGGACCTCAAAGACATCTAGGCTACCTTAGTTGCTTCCACATGGGCAAGTTTTTGGATTATTATCTTTTTAATTATTCTGAAAAACTAAAAACAGTACTCCCCCCCCATAGGAGACATAAAATCATAGCTCTGTAATCAAAAGGCCTGAAATCCTGTGAAATAAAGGTATAACACAACGCAGTTCTAAGATCCATGTTTTGTTTTGTTTTTTAAATTTTATTTTGATTTGGG
>NW_006921783.1:925756-945509 GCF_000298275.1 Orycteropus afer afer | reverse complement strand
TGAATTTATAGGCCCATTGTCTGCCAACCCTATATATGAAGATCCATGTTTTGAATATTTGAAAAGTCAGGGTTTCCATTTCAAGAAAGAAAAAAGAAATGTGAGGTGTTATTTCAGGTGTGTGCTTTTAGTCAGATCTGCCAGAAAGGTTCCTATTTGATAGATCTTCCCATTTCCTGACTGGTGGGTTGGACTAGCAGATATAGAGCATGAGTTTCAGAATCAGAACAACAGCTAATATTCCAACTCTTTCACTTCAGGACCTTGAGTATGTTATTTATGTTCACAGGCCAGTTTCCTCCTCTGTAAAATGGGGATAATATTTGCAGCACAGGATTATTGTAATATTAAAACATAATGTATAGAAAGAGCAAATTAATACTCCTCTTCGTCCTACTCCCAATTAAAAATAGATTTGAGTAACCTGTAACAAAAAACAATCCTATTGATTCTGGGTTGAATCCTTTCCACAGGTTATCTTTTTACTAAGGGAAATCAATATTTCAGCCCACGTGCACTGCTTCCAGAGTCTGCCCTGTGCCCTGCTCTAGGACGTGAACCATTAATTTAGTTCAGATGAAAAAATTTATGAGCAATTGCTTTTGCAGAAAGCAGCTGCTTCTGAGGGTCCAGTGTGAGGGTCTTAGTTGATGTGGCTGGAGATTCGGCCAACAGTGGGGAGGGCCAAGTATAACCATTTTGTTCTCCTGCTCTGCATAATTAGTACTGCTGACTTCCTGCTCCCTGGGGTTAGTTCCTTAGTAGAGCAGGCACATAATGTTGTTGTTGTTATTATTTGCCATGGAGTCACACCCAACACATAGCGACCCCTCCTTGGGTTTCTGAGGCAGTATCACTATAGATAGTAGATTGCCCGGCTGGTGGGTTTGAACCACCAGCCTTCTGGTTAGCAGTCAAGTGCCTTAGGCACTATGCAACAAGAGCACCAGGCACATAACAGACTTCCAAAAATGCTTGTTGAATAAGTAAATGCAAATAATAAACTGACCACTAACGGTATAACTATTTTCCTTATATAGGAAACATTTCACAGTAACCTCATCTCCATTTTCCTCTTCAGCATCCTAACGCCTTAAATAAGATTAAGATAAGCTGTCTTTACTATCACATTAATTCAATATCCATCAAGCATTTATTAAGCACCTACTATTAATGGAAGGGGCCACGGATTACATATATAATCCATTACAGAGAATTAAGAAACAACAACAAAGGCCAGCTTATGGATACGTGATACTTTTCAGGTAGCACTGTCTTTTGTAGCTGTTTAATGTTAAATTTCTAATTTGGATTCCTCATTTTTTGTTGTTGTAAATAACACATTGGCCAATTCGATGTTTTTTAAGAGTACAACTTACTAATCATGTTGTGCAATCATCACCAGTATCTGTTGTCAAATTTTCCATCACCATAAATAGAAACTCAATGCTTTCAAGTGACTCCCCCTTTCCCCTCCCTCTCGCCTTGGTAGCCACTTATCAGCTTTGATCTCTATACATTTGCCTGTTTTAGGTATTTCATATGAGTGAGGTCACACAATAGTTGTTCTTTTGTGACTGACTTATTTCATTCAACATAATGTTTCCAAGTATCAGCCATGCTGTAGCATGTGTCAAGGAGCTCTGGTGGTGTAGTGCCTAAGGCATTTGACGGCTAACCAGAAGGCTGGCAGTTCAAACCCACCAGCCACTCCTCGGAAGGAAGACTGGGTGGGGAATCTACTTCCATAAAGATTTACCACCTCAGAAACCCAATGGCAGTTGCTCTGTGTTGGAATCGACTTGATGGCAGTGAGTTTGTTTTTTTCTTTTTTTTCCTTTGGTAGCACGTGTCAGGACTTCATTTCTCTTATGGCTAAGTAATATTCCACTGTATGTATGTACCACATTTTGTTTATCCATTCACTTGTTCATGGACATATGGACATTTAGGTTGTTTCCACCTTTGGTGAGTCATCACTTGTTAAGCAATCAAGGTGGGCAGCTTGGGAAAGTGTCAGGTTGAGCCACACGAGAATTAACAATACTGGAGGAAGAGGGAGGTCGATATTTGCACCATGATGTAGAGGTAAAAACAAAGAGCTTTGAAGACACAGGTTTGAGTATGATTTCTAACCTTATTAGCAAGCAGCAGTAAAAACCTTGCAAAACCTGAGTTTAGTCACCTACAAAATGGGGATAATCAGAATGTCTTACTTTCCCACAGGGTGTTGAGGATTCCTGGGATGAAAAAGGTACGTCACTGCAAGAATTTTTAAATAAGGTCATGGGACAAAGCATCCAACTCAGGGTCTGGCACAAACCAGACACCGAATGTGCATTAGTGGTCTCTGCTCCTGGTCTTCCAGACTGATCTCCCTGAGAGCCCTTGTGGGGTTTAAGAGCTTGGAAGCATGAGGACCCGAGGACTGCTGCCTTGAGACTGTTTGTCTCCTACCCATGTTTGTTTTTTTCACCTCTTGCCCTGTAGGCAAAAGGCAAACAAGAATGAACTGATAACAGGTATAGCCACTGAAAGCAAAACAGGTCACATGAAGAAGATAATCCACTTTAGGACGAATAAAAGTCAACTGTAGCTGGGCCCAGACAGGTATTTGTGGGAAACAGAAAAGGAACTTTCAGTTTTATGGGGAATTAAAAAACCTGTTGTCATCAAGCTGATTCCAACTCCCGGTGAGCCTGTGTGTTGCAGAACCGAATGCGCTGTGCGGTTTTCTTGGCTGGGATCTTTGCAGCAGTATATCAGGTCTTTCTTCCATGGTGCCACTGCGCAAGTGCAAGCCACCAACCTCTAAGTTAGCAGTTGAGCATAAACCTTTTGCATCACTCAGGAACTTAATGGGAAATAAATTTTTAAAAGCCTATTATGGGGAATAATGACAGTTATTATAGATACACACTAATTATAATGGCAGCTACCCCTTGTTGAGTGCCTATATGCCAGGTACAGTGCCATGAGCATTTGTCTCTAGCATTTCTAAAAAATGACTTTTACAGATTTCAAAGCTGAGGCTCAGTAAGGTTAGATAAACAATTAAAGTCAAAGAGCTGTAGGCAGGAACAAACCAAGAGCTGTTTGGCTCTAGCAACAATGTCTTGTGGATAACAAAAAGGTCCTTTGCTCCTTCCCTTACTCTAAACCATATGGATACAGGGCTCTTCTATAAACTTAAACCATTTCTGTACCACATGAAAGGAGGCTCTGCTTTACTTGCCTGATTAAAGGCCAAAGAGTTAATGCCTGATAGCTGAACAGGTATTCTTTTCTTGAAGCTTAAGCATATTAAACCAAGCCACAAAGAAACCTTGGACATCGTCATCACAGAAGTATCACTGACAGGCGGAGAGGAACAGAATGCTGTTGCCAACTATCACTCTAAAACCATGATGGGTCTCCACTTGCAAACTCCCAAATCTCTCCGACAGTGGAGTTGCTTCCACTTAGGCAATTAATTTATGGGAATTCACCTACTTATGGCCCAGAAAAAAAATCAGAGATCAGTAATTCAAATTTTGTGGGAAAACTACGCCGTGAGCCTCTACCTTAAAATGAGTGAGATGGGAGATCTGAATCTGCCTTTCTTCCCTGTAGTCTTTCCACCACATCTCTCACAAGGCATGACCAAATATTTTTCTGCACAGAAACTGATTCTGGATTTAAAGATACCTATTTTTTTCACACCACCACCCATCAGTCAGTTTGTCATACTGTGGTGACTTGCATGTTGCAGATATAGCTGGAAGCTATTCCCCTGGTTTTCCAAATACCAGCAGAGTCATCTATGGTGGACAAGTTTCAGAGAAATTTTCAGACTAAGATAGACCAGGAAGAAAGGTCTGGCAATCTACTTCTGAAAATTGGCCAATGAAAACCTGATGGATCTCAACATGTGGTAGTTATGTTTGTGTGTCAACTTGGCTGGGCCTGGTTGAGTGGCTGGGCAGCTGGTGGTAGTTAGTCCCCATGAGGAGACTGGCAATCAACTCCATGGTGGGATCTACCACAAGCAGTTGAGTAGCTGCCTTTGGGATGTGGTCTGCTTCCTGTATATAAGAAGCCTTCCTTGGGAATGGTCTCTAGCCTATGGCACGCTTGGACCTTGCATGTAGCCATGTCGTTGCTAGCAGCCTGCTATGCTTTGCCGACCTTGAGACTTACAATAGACTTAAGTTAATGGCCTGCCGTGTGGTTTGGTAACATCAGGACTGTGCCATTTTACTTGTCAACCTTGGGGCTTCTCAGCCTCAGCAGCCAGCAGCTGTCTGAGTGAAGAAACACCTCTAGCTCCAGTGGGCCAGGAGCAGGAGGCAGAGCTGGACCCCAAGGTTGAGGGGCTTTCACCCAGCCCCTAGAGCCTGGCACTTTGAAATTGGACTTAAAGCCTCCGAGTTTTAAGAATAAACTCCTGTTTAAGGCCAACCCATTTGTGGTATATTTCTTGTCAGAGTGGCACTAGGTAACCAGAACAGATCTCAACAGAGCTCAGTCACTGGAGGACAACATCATGATTGGTGAAGCAGGGCACCAGCAAGGGTGTGAGAGACCCTTGGTGAGACAGACTGGCACCAACAAAAATAACAATGCACTCAAATATACCAGTGATTGTGAGGCTAACATAGGACAGGGCAACATTTTGTTCTGTTGTACCTAAGATTGCCATGAGTTGGAGCTGAGTCAATGGCAGCTATCTTTGTTGCTGTTGTTCCCACAAAATATGGTCTGAAATACAAGTCAACGCCTTCCTCTCATGCTCAACTGAAGAAACAGGGATGAAAGATAATTTTGACTCTATTGTCTGACACTTTGACTTCAGACACTACTCTCACAGGATCAGTTCCTCTGAAATACCTTGTGTTTCTGCACTAAGTTCTGTACACTCGGGATCCTTGGTCTATATGCACCATTTGAGAATTTAAGAGTCACTTCCCATTGCCCTCTAAGTGAACACCTGGAGAGGAAATGAGAGGGGAGCTTTCAAATGCTGATGAAGCATGTACCTCAGTGCTTCTCAAACTTTAAGACACAATAAGAATCACCTACTGATCTCATTGAAATACAGATTCTGATTCAGTAAGTCTTGGTTGGGGCCCAAGATTCTGCACTTCTAACCAGCTCCCAGGGACACAGTTTGATTAGCAAAGGTCTTGCAAACCAAAGGAGCCCTGGTGGTGCAGTGGTTGAGGTTGGTGGTTCAAACCCCTTAGCTGCTTCTTGGGAGAAAAGACCTGAAAATCTGCTCCCACAAAGATTTCAGCCTAGAAAACACAATGGAGCAGTGCAACTTAATGACACCTAGCAACAAGCTGACCAAGGCAACAGTTAGCTGGGTGCTCTGGACTCACATTGTATTCTAGATGCCATATTCACTGCCCCACTCAGTCAAGGATAATTTTATGTACTGCATAACATCTCTTCAGGCAACCTCAATATGGTCCTGTGCACCCAACCCCCATAAAGCCTACTACATTGAAAATTCGAGATGCATACAATAGTTCATAATAACAAAAGGGAGCTACTTTGTGAAGCACATCAAGCCATTATTATTATTGCACTAATATGTTAAAAATGTTTTAGTGTATCTGGAAGTGTTTCTCTAATTTTTTTACACATATAAAGGCACATTATATATATACTAACACAAACAGTCGACTGGCAATACATATGAACTATACCTAACTGTTCCAACTTAGACTTACATACAAATTCACATTAAAGACAGATTTAGGAGTGGAACTAGTTCACAATCCTGGAACTGCCTGTATATAATATAGTGTTTGCACAATATTCAAATCACGTATCATTGTACATTAAGCCACACAGGAGTGTATTATAACTGAATGTTCATTTCCTTTCGTTATCCATCATTCAGAGACGATGCCAATCATTGAGAGATGACTGTCGTTGTTGTTAGGTGTTGCTGAGTCAATTCTGACTTTTAAAGACCCTTTGCATAACAGAACTAAATTTGCCTGGTCCTTCACCCCACAAAATAGTATGTTTGAGCCCATTGTTGCAGCCGCTGTGTTAATCCATCTTGTTGGGGGTCTTCCTTTTTTGCTGACCCTCTCTTTTACCAGGGACCTCTGGTGGCAATGTGGTTAAGGAATTGGACTACTAATCAAGAGAGGCTGGCTTTTCAAACTCTCCAGCAGCTCCACAGAAGAGAGATGAAGGAGTCTGCTTCTGGAAAGGTTTACAGCCTTGGAAACCCTAGGGAGCAGCTGTACTCTACCTATAGTTTTGCTCTGAGTCAGAATTGACTTAATGGCAGTGGGTTTGTTTGTTTTTCACTTTACCAAGCATGGTGTCCTTCTCCAGGGACTGGTCCCTTCTGATAAACATGTCCAAAGTACGAGAGATGAAGCCTCACCATCTTCACTTCTAAGGAGCATACTGGCTGTACTTCTTCAGAGACAGATTCGCTCATTCTTCTAGCAGTCCACGGTATAGTCAATATTCTTTGCCAACACCACAATTCAAAGGTATCAATTCTTCTTTGGTCTTCCTTTTTCATTGTCCAGCTGTTGTATGCATGTGTGGTGACTGAAAATACAATGTCTTGGGTCAGAGGCATCACCCCCTTTTGAGATGATTTTGTTGTTTACTTCTTCCCCTCACTCCACACTCATGAAATCCTATCTCCACCAAAGAAACTGGTGTCATCAAAATAACTTGCAGAATATAGAGCTTAGAACTGGGAAAAAAGTCACTTCTGCATTTCTGATAGCTAAAGTAAGGACAGGTGTTTGCTGAAAAGCAAGAGGCTGATTTTTATTCATTAATTGGCTGGCTGTCTTTGGGGGAAATAACCCCTTCGGGTCTTCAGTGTCAGGTCTGTGAACTGGGGTAGACTAGATGACCTCCTGCAGACCCTTCAGCACTTTGAATGTTAAACATCAAGAAAACACAGGCTGAGTCAATGACAATGGACGAGGCCTTCAAAGAGTTCGTATTTGAAAACTTTATTTTCTCAAATGAGCACCAACACAGATTGGAAATATGACAGAAACAATGCACTTTTCTCTAATACTCAATCACTATGTACAAATACAGGAAAAGGTGAAGACAAATTATTTGAAAACAATTAACTTTGTTATTGAAGCAAAGTGACCTGAAAAATGAAAAAAAAAAAAAAAAACAAAACCCAAAAACAAAAACAAAAACCCCCCCAAACAAAAACCAACCCAGAATCTAACAATTAGAGTTTGTAAACACAAGCATAAATAGATTCTGTATTGAAAGATAGTCTCTGCAGGTTGGAAAAAGGGACTGACTCTCACTTTCACCAAAATATTATACAAAAACATAGGGCAGATAGAATTTGGTAACACAAGAACAGCCTGGTTCTTTTGGGTTTATGCCTTTCACTACCAGTATATTTCATGACTGTATTTTAATTTTAAAAGTTAAATGTTTCTTTCCTCTACCTAGACCTCTAGCACGTTTCTCATCTGAGGCAGATTCTATTAAAATACGGAAGTTGATTTTGTTCAAGATTTGATTTCCCAGCCTCTTCCTGAAGCTGAGGCAAACTAACCTTAAAAAAGAAAAAAAGCTGTCTACCTAACAAGGTATGTGTATTTTTCATTAATGGTCTTTGAACCCAAAGCAGTTATAGTTTAACATGATTAGCTTCTAAAACAACTGGAGCCCTGGGACACATGATTAATACACTCACATCTCAGTGAGAAGCACAGATTTGAGCTGTTTGATCTTCCAAACAACACATTTCCTTTACAGCTTGTAAAAGTTGAGCACGCAGAGAAAGAAAAGGAGCAAATTGCTAACAGCTCCCTGCTCAGGAAAACAAGAGCCTCATGGTTTGTGCTGTTGGTCCACTCAGAAACAACAACCACAGAGAAAGGGAAGAAAAATCTTATGAGCCCAAGGTGTAAACTGTAGTTAGTGTCCCCAAAAAAACAGGAAAACAGGAGGCACAATCCAAAGTGCTTCCCCCTCACACACACACACAATTAAAAAACAAGATTCCAATAGTTGGAAATTCTTCCAACAAGAAGAATCACTCAGCTGTTGCTAAGTTTACTTGATTTCATTTATTTTCTTTTCTAGCCAATACTGGTGCAAGAAAATATTTCAATTTTTAACATGGTAATGTACTGCAGAGTCTGTTCCACTGGAAAAAAAGCAGAGGCATTGTTTTATCACCTCGATCCAGACTAAGATGATAGATCTTTAAAAATAAAAGTATATTGGTGATCGATGTTTCCCTTAAAATAGACTGTAAGAAATGCAGAGGAAACCATAGAATCTACAAACAAAAACAAAAAGTGCTCTCAGGGGATCTGAGAAAACAGCACCAAATATATTATTTAAAAAATTAAATATTATTTACAAAAGTATATTTCACAAGCGACTGTTTCTTTACATAGATCCACTTGAAAATGATTTTTATCAAGGGGACATCTCTTTTGCACACACTGGTCCACCACTGCAAACTGACTTTAGTGATCTTACTGAGATAGGAGTTAGGGCAGTACGCAGTCAGGCCCAGCTGAGAACCTGTGGGCATCAAGTTCAGTTATACATGATTCAATGTCAAATCAACCCACCAGCAGCCAGAGACTAATGTCCTGGGGGATCTGGATGTAATGTATGGCAGTCAAGGCCACACCACCTAGGCTGGCACAAGGGAAATGGAAGTACATAGAGTCTGCTGGCTAGACTTCAGTTCAAAGTGAAGGCAGCTGCTGGCTGAGGTATAAAACTTCTTGCCTTTCCCTTTCTCATCTCTCCATTTCCCTATCTGCCTCCCCCCTGCCCAAGCAAACTCCAATTCCCTGAATCTACCAGGGGTGAATGGATGAGGTCTTTGGTTATGCTCTGAGTTGATAATTTGGTGAGGAAATGAATTAAAGAATGAACTGATTGAGGCCATGATTTGACACATCTCTATCGCTCAGTTGTGGCCTCTCCAATACTCCTAGATGTTAGATAGACAAGCCATGAATGGAGCTAAAGTCATAAGAAGCACTTTTGGTTTCATTGACACAAAGGGAAAGCCTAATGAATTTTTCTTTCCTGCAGTTTCAGAAAACAATATTCTGGTCTGATCTCTCACACCAAGTATGGCACCATGCACCCATTGGATGCTCAATTGATACTAATTTAATAAAATCAGAACCAGGGTCTGATTGGAGCCTGTGCTTATCCTGCAGCAACCAGAGGCTCCACCCACAAGAAAAAAAGAGTGGCACGTTGGTCTCCTTCTCTGTCCCTTGAAAACGCTAGAGCACCCCATGTCCAGTATCTATCACTGCATTTAACCCTCATTTTCTTTTCATGGAACAGAGTATTAACAGTCTGGACTTACCCTGAGCAAAGAAGCTAATCAAAATTCATTAACAACGGCTACTTCCTTCAGGGGAGATATGGAGGTGGGGAGTGGTGGGATGGGGGTAGGGGCATGATTTCTGTGTTGGCAAGCCAGCTTAGGAATGTGAAAGTTGAAAATGCTTTTTGTTGAGATCTTGGAACCTGGAAGCCAGAAGAAAGGTGACTCTGGGAGCAGAAAGGAAATACTTCTGAACCTCAGTCTGCTTTTCCTTAAATGGGGAGAACAGGTTACTCACTCAATCTCCAGGGCTGCTAAAACACAGGGAAGAGCTGGTCAAGAAGCCTTTGGGAAGAAACTCGATTTTGAAGAATCCTTTTTGTGTTAAAGCAGAAGTGCTAACCTGCAGCTACCTCGCTTTCTGTCAGTCCTGCCTTTTATTACCAGCAGGCAGGACCACACTCTTCCCAGATCTCCCATTTTGCAATCAGCACAGAGATACAAAAAGGCAGAAATTTGGTTCAGCTGCAGAGGCAATTCCGAAAAGTCCTGGGCTGTCAGCTTTAATCATAATCAATTTCAGATTCTCATCTCCATGAACTTACTCTTTTGTGACTTTTAAGGTAAAGTTTTCCATAGGATCAGCCTACTTGGAGAATGAGATGCTGGGAACTACCTAACATACACGTATTAACAATAATATTTTCAGTCTAAGAAATGAAATGAACTCAGTTAAATGAGTCTTGCATCATGCACTGTACTGGCCGGACTGCTGTAAAATAGACTTCACAGCATTGATTAAATGTAACAAAGCCCACTTTCTCTCATGAGGCTTATGAGGATTTGTCCTCCACTTTCATAATATCATGAAGTTTGGGTAGGGAGATGAAGGGTCAGGTAGATAATATGGAAATTTGTAACTTGAAGTTTGACACCACTGCTGGACCACACCAACAGATTTTTCTCCACACAAGCATAAGTCCAAGGAGAACAACTAGGAGCATGAAGACTCCACCTACCAGCTTATCACTAAGCTCAAAGCCTTGGGCTTATGTTCTCCACAATCTACATCGATAGAAATGGAGAGAAACACCCCAAAACTCTGTGTACAAAGAATTGCTGATCCCACTGAAGCCAATGCACACCCCAAAGAGGAAAGTTGCATCTAACTTATAATGATTTGAATCTAAACTATTCCAGGCGCTGCCCACAACACCTCATTCCTTGCCACACTGCTCTTACAAGGGTCAAAAAAAAAAAAAAAAAAGGCCAGACAGGCAGAATTGCTAACTGGTTCTACTTTTCAGTTTTAGGCCCCATATTTGAGCCATTTCTGCAGGAGCTCCCAAACTGCAGCCCCCTTTGTTCCCTGCTCTCCTTAATTACAGATGTTACTTGGTTGGTAGTCAAAGCCTTTGGGATATTTGGATCTTGCACCCAATGGCAAATGGCAGTCCCCTCTCCCCTCACCTACAGTGGCTGAAGAGGCAAAGAAGAAGAGAACCCCGAGGCACAACAAGGCATCAGAGTCATCAAAACCCATCTGGCTTCCACCCAATTCATCGATGGTTGCCGGACACTCCCCAACTCAGCCCAGGAGAACCAGGGCCTTGCCTCATCAGCTAGAATCAGGGCCACTTCTTGTGCTCATCTGCTAACCTTGCACATTTGGTGTCAGGAACAGAAGCTTCTGGTCGAAGAGAATGCAGTCATGAGGTATTTTTCTCTTTGTCCTTTTAGACAAGTTGATTATTTCAAGCCTAGATGAACAGGTCTCTAGGAGCAGCACAATTTTGTCCCTACTCCCACCCTCCCACCCCCTAACCACTCCCAGGACCCTCAGGGTTCCCCTCTTCCCTTCTTCCTCTCACTCCTGTGCCACTGCACTCCTGACAAGAGGCCATTGGGCAGCTCTTGCATGGGCCCTGGGGCCTCTATCAAAGTGGGCTGCCACCACGCAGTCGGGCATCTGTTCCTTTTGTTGTGTTGTTTTTAGCCAACATTAGAACAGAGAGAGAAGCCAGGATCAACTCACAAACAGATACAAAGCAAAGAGACAGAGAGACAGCAATTTAGAGGCCAGTCACCAGAAAGATGTCATCAGGGTGGGAGGATGCCCCAGATGGCAAGGCCTCTAAATGGATGGAACCAAGTGTTCAGTCACTCTCTCACGCTTGGGTAGAATGTTCAGTTGGATGGCATTCACATGGACATTGGGTTGGGGGGACTTCTCCCTTCAGTCCCAGCCATTGTCCTTGATCATGTGTGCTAACTCAATGATGTATTTGCCTTCTTTATACTTCTGGCTGCTCTCAAAGGCGTGTTCCTAGAAAACAGAGGAAGAGAAAAGATGTTGAATGACCAAAGATAAGCAGTTGACTTTGGTAGCAGAGAAGCAGAGGCAGTCCCGATAACAGGGTCAAGACTACTGAGGTTGGGTCTCAGTTCCACCCAGACTCACTGGGAGAATTCCTCTCTCTCTCAAGCACTCCAAGTCCCCTTCACTTACCTGCATAACTGATGCAGACAACACTTTCTCAATGTTACAATAAACTTTCCGCAGGATATCTGCTCATTCAAGTCTTTGCTCAAACGTCACTATCTCAGTAAGGTCTTTCCCAACTATATGCCTCAAAATCACAGCTTCCAGCCTACCGCTCCTTCTGCCTCCTTTCCTGGCTTTATTCTTCCCAAAGCACTTTACCCTTAACCTACACTGTAATTTGTGTGTATTTTGTTTATTGCCTGTGTCTCCCACTACTAGGAGATAAACTTAACAGAGGCAGAGATTGTCATATTTTGCTCATTGTTGTATCACTAATGCCTAAAGGATTGCCTGGCAAACAGGTCTTTAATAAACAGCTGTCCGGTAAATGAGTGCATGTGTGTTTATGTATGTGTGTACATATATACACATAAACATACGTATATAAAACCTTAGGGGATATTTTGCTTTCTGATGTTAACCATAAGCATTCCCTATAGATATATCCACATAAAGATTCTATGTCACCCCACCAGTTTCTAGGAACCCAGGAAAGTCTGATTACACTTTAAACTGTACTTTCTTATGCTTAGAGAAAAGGCATTCGGCAAGAGAAGCAAAGTACTGTGAAGCCAAGTGGTCTCCTTTTTATTCTGTTTATCTTGCTGTTTCTATGTCAGACATGTTAAGTCTGCTTTCCCTTCACTGCCTCTCTCCAGGGAAGACAGGAACTGTATGAACTCCAGACTGGAGAAGCTGGCAGCCCTCCGGACCCATTCTACTGCCAGGATTCCCAAGGGAAAGCTCAATATAAACCACCTGGCAGGTTACCTTTCTAAACTTACAGCACTGTGGGCTCTCCTTCTAATAAGCCCCACAGAATGAAGTCCTGCATAGGTGCAAGATAAAGGAGCTATTATATTTACAGAGATAGGTCCATAAGAACACCCTGATGTATCATCTGAAAAACACCAGTCATCGGAATCATTACATGAGTAAGTCCAATGTGCACAAGGGTAGACATCAGCTCTTCCTGTCGAGTCCCTTGAATTAGTAAGGATCCAATCCTACTGTCAACAGTAGGAAAGCATTTGTATGAACTACATCTCTTGCTCGAAAGCTCAGGGGCTCTGAGTTTTAGAAAAAGACTTCAGACTTGGGTTTCTTGTTTTGAGAGGCAATTATTCCACAAAATGGACAAGGGACAAGCAGGGAAATGAGAATATGCAAACACATCACACACCACAAGATCTGTGGGCTCAGCAGTAATTTCCCTGACACTTCATTATTCCCCAGCTCCGTGTGTGCATGTGTGTGTGTGTACACACAACAGAAGAGAAGAACAGGATCAGGAATGACCTGTTGTCACATACTAGAGTGTTCAAGGTTAAGGGGAGAAGAATGCAAAATCAGGAGAATGAGGGCATCTTTACTAAGCAAAAAACAAAAGGAAAAATAAAATTCAACAGCTCTAAGCTTCACAGGCATCAGTCAGAACTAGACTCCAGGAGAAAGAGCACTAGATCTGGAGTCTAAACACCAAGACTGAATTCAGATTCTACCACTTCCCATCATTCAATCACCTATCTGCAAAATGGAGATAATTATATTTACTCTGCAAGATTGTTGTGAGAGGTAGAAGAAAAACAGAGCACTGGGCCTGGCATATAAGAGGTGATGAATACATATTAGGTGAGTTGAGAAAAAATGACTGCCATTCTTAGTTATCCATAGAGTCAGAGGACTGGCTAATGGAAACTCTCACATAGCCCTTCCTTGATGCTCAGGACAATAAGGAGGCATCGAGGAAGGGCTATGTAAGATTTTCCATTAGCCAGTCCTCTGACTCCATGGATAACCAGAACAGCTATCACTTTTTCTCAACTCAGCAAGGTCTTTCCCGACTACATTCCTTAAAATCACAACTCCAACCCTATCACTCACTCTGCCCCTTTTCCCTGCTTTATTTTTCCCAAAGTACTTTATACCTATCAAATATACACTATAATATGCTTATATTTTGTTTATTGCTTGTCTCTCCCACTGCTAGGAGATAAACTTAATGGCGGCAGAGAGGTTCATATGTTTTGCTCATTGTTGTATCACTAGTGCCTAAAAGATTGTCTGGCACAAGGTCTTCAATAAACAGGTGTCTAATAAAAGTGCGTGTGTGTGTGTGTATTTGTGGTATGTGTGTTTAGATTAATTAAGATAATGTTTGATGGTGCCTAGCACAGAGCCTAGGAACTAGAAGATGTTCTAGGAACATTTACTGGAGAATCAAAGTGGAGTGGTTAACAGTATGGGCTCTACTGAATTGATTTCATTCTTGGCTCGATCATTTAATGGCTAGATAATCTCGGACATACTATTTAACCTCCGTAAGCCTCAGTTTCTCCATTTATAAAACAGGGATTAAAAAAAAAAAAAAGCAACTCACTGCTGTCAAGTTGGATACGGCCCATAGTGATCCCTCCTTGGGTTTCCAAGGAGGGATCACTACGGAAGTAGATTGCCCAACCTTCCTTCCAAGGAGTGGCTGGTGGGTTTGAACTTCCAGCCTTCTGGTTAGCAGTCAAATGCCTCAGGCACTACGCTACCAGAGCTCCCAAAACAGGGATACAACCTGTTTTATAATGTACCTACCCTCTAGGACTTCTGTGAAGGGTAAACAAAATAATGCATGCCTTATGTCAATACGCTATGTGCTATTATTTTTTTTATTTTGTTGTAGGAGGAAGGGGGTGCCAGTGAAAAGCGAAGAATGAGGCTGGCAGTCAGGCGAGTGTGCCAGGATCCATTCTTCGAGCTGAGTTCCCTGACTCGGCCTAAGATAGACCCACATGGTCACGGGAAGCAAGAAGAGAGCATGTTCTACTATCAGGCTGTCAGCTCTTCCCTTCCTAGGCCTCTCTCCATCACCTACACTTCTGAGTACTTACATATTTCCAGCCCAGAGTGGTTTTGCAGTTTTCACAATAAATATCTGCAACTGCATGCAGTCCTGTTAGCAACACTCGCTCTTCTGCAGGCCCACAGCCCACGTTAACTCTACACCAGAGACAGAAAGAAAGAGCAGATAGTCAGTCACAAGTCCATCATTAGCCAGTCATTCCAGCTGAGCTTCCAACAAAAAACTAACTGGACAAGGCTGAGAAGACAACATTGAGAAAAGCGTGGTATATAACTGATATTGATAACTCCAAAATATAGTCACATGGAAATGTCTCCATTTGAATGAATTTCATATCTTGAAGTTCTGAGCCAGTGGGTTGACTAAAAATAAGTCTGCATGGCTGAGACTTGGCTTGGAATTTATGTAATTGTATGTAATTTATGTAATTTTTCTAACAGATGCTTTTAACCTTATCAGTTAAGGGAACAAACGACCATCCAAAGTGTGAAGTCTATAGCCATGAGCCCAGGGACTCAAATCTTAGTTAAATGAGAACCACATCACGAGGACTAAATGCAGCTGAAGATGCTAAGATGAACAGCCTCTGCCTTGATCCCAATGTACCTACTGAGGGACATGGATATATTATTTTTAGCCAAAGATGCTGCCCAAAAAATTCCCCAAAAGTGACTGACCTGGGGAGAGTCATACTCTATGTAGTTTTTAATTGTGGCAGAGAAGGCAGAGACCATTGTTTAATTATTGTCCAGGGTTGTTTTGCCCCATACCTTGAAATTTACATAAAAAATGGATGCACCATTTACAGACACTCACACTGAATTAAAGAGGTATGCACGTCCTTGACTTCCTTGGAACGACTGAAATGTAAGAAAACAAATCCATAGTTAGATATCCACTTCACCCACCCATTCCGGAAATCAGTCCCAAATCACAACAATCATGACCTTCCAGAATTGACACAGCAAAAGGGAGCTCAGGGCCAGTTATCAGTCCAGCTGGCAGATGGCATGGGGGGAGGAGCAGGCAGAATAAACAGTTACGGAGCTCAGAGCGCCCACACCTGGAGTGTTTCCACCAGCCCAGGTGACAATGTGAAAAATAAAACCACACCAAAGTCCACAGCATCATCAAAAACTTATTCTCTCCTAGCACCTCCTGATATAATTAATCCACTTGAGATAATTAATCCAAATTGGCCTTTCCCGATCCCACTTGATCGGAGCCATCTGTGCAGGTCACAGCTTTCCTAAGATTGGCTAGGGCATGGAAACCAATGCAGGCACTCGCTTTTGTTCACATTCTCGGTTCAGCTCTGCAGAACGCACGCAAAGAAGCCCCAACACAAAGAAGCTACCAAATCCTCACCTCTCACTCATCTCCCCTTCTAGTCGACCCTAGATGCCATGAGTCACAATTCTCCTAAATTCGAGCATGGGTGCTCTCCTTTTGAGATGTAAGCAACTTGATCGTTAGATCACAGAAATGCTCATTAAGCAGGAATCCCATTTTAAACTCTAGTTTAAACCTGAGCTGCTTTCTTCCAGCAGGAGGGTGGTAAGGCAGCTGAAACAGGAGCCAGAGCTTGCCATGCAATTTGACATCTACTTCCATTAACACAGGCCCCCTCCATGTCTTCCTGCTCTGGTTACACTGGGACGTCTGGCTGACACGAGCCAACCATGTTCTGCATTGCTGCCTGCATTTTTAATATGGTCTGACAATCGTATCCGGAATTAAACATCTTAGTTTTCTCTGCAAAGCCAATCTAGAATGAATGAATGAATGAGCAAAGCAACTACCATGACCTCTGTTATTCAGTGGCTGAAATAATTCAGGGCTGACTGGTTAACAGATGACCAGAAGGTAGGAGAGCACAAGACAGGGCACAGACCACTGCACACGAGACAGTCATTTTGCCAGACACAGGACTTCAGGGTTCAGTGCCGCCAGTCAGAAAGGCAAAGTTCTTCACTTGTGGAAAAACTGTTTTTGGGGCGACTGGTTTGTTGGTTGCCTCCAACATTCAAATGCAATAGAAGCCTTCACTTCCAGGTGCAGCTGCAAGGCTGAGATCTAAACCAACTCTCTCTTTCCTTTGGGTCTTGAAACATCCCTAGGGAATGTAAGAGCTCCCAGGCTAGAACTGAGCAGCTATGAGTATCACAGCCTCAAAACCTGGAACCTGGAAAAGCCAAGTGTTTGGATGGGACCATGTCCCAAGATCACAGATTTGGAGAGATCAAGGACTGTCAGGGTAGCAAAAGCCCTTCGTGATCTGGCCTGGTCAACTTCTCCAGCCTCGCCTCTTATTGCTTTCCCATTGTGTCAGGTCGAACCACATGCAGTTCCTGGAACTGGAATCCCACCAGTTTTGCTCACACTGTCCCTTCTGACAGAGAGGTTCCTTCCCTTGACCAGCCCTGACCTTTTTTGGGTTCCCCTCTTTCGTAAAGCTTTCCCTGACCTCTCCCCAGAACAGACACCCAATGGCACCAATGTTCTGGACTCCTCCTGTTCCCTGCATTTTTGTTTTTCTTCGCACTCAGCATCCTAGGTTTAAACTGTTTATTTGTCCAACTCCCTCAATAAACTGTGGGCTCTTTTGAGGCCAGGTCTTCAATCTTTCTCAGAACTCTCTTCCAGTACATGGTATATTAGTCTTGCACACAATAAACTGCATGAGTGAATCATCTCTATTTCTTATGTTTGTTTTGTTTTTAAGCAGCTTTATTATGGTATAATTTGACATATCATAAAGTGTACATATTTAAATTGAACAATTGGGTAAGTTCTGATATCAATATACATCTATGAAAGCTTCACCACAATCAAGATTATGGGCATATCCCCCGCCCCCACCCTCAAGTGTCCTCCTGATCCTCTGTAATCCATTCTCCCTCCCCTCCTTACTCCCTTCCTACTCATCCACAGATGTCACTATATAGTTGGCATTGACTGCAATTTTACATAGATGAAATCATACAGCAGGTAGCCTTTTTTTGTCTGGCTTCTTTCACTCAAGGTGTTGACCTTCTGCCTTTGCTTTTAGCATATCAGGACTACTGTTTATATCCCTTGGGATGTCAATAACGAGTCTATCATTTTCTTGTAATGAGATCGAGAACAAGAAAGAGGTTCACTTACAGCAAAGCACCTAAAAATGTAAAGATAAGCTATGTATTTTTCTTTTGCAAAAAAATGAGTATTCTGGTCATTGTACCTGAACTTTATTTTGTAATAAAAAAGTAGGAGATAGTAGTATGCTATTTTGCAATATAGTCACATGTCACTTAAGGTCCATGATACATTGTATGAAATAGGACGTTTTGTGATTTGAACACTGTGTGAACACCATATTGTAGAGTGGTCTTGCTTTTTCTTCAAGCATCTCAAGCAAGCTTTAGGCCTCAGCAGTGATTGTCCACGTGCTGAGAAGGATCCACTTTTGTGTTTGGTCCTCAATCCATGTCATCAGCAATTTATTCATATCTGATACAGCTTCCTCCCACATTTTCATTAACCTTGTAGCACTGAGTGGAGCCAATCCTTTATTAGCTTCATGAATTGAAGATTGTTATGGTTGTTGGAATGCAACATTAAATTGTGAACAATATCATTTACTGATTTTCCACTTTCTTGTTGTTTAATAACCTTTTATTTCACTTCCAAATTGATACTTCTTCTTTACCTCTTGCTGCTACCACTAGCACTGGTTTTGCTGCATCTGGGAGCCATGGTAATATTTTCAAAAGAAGATTAAACCAGAGACATATGCTACAATATTCAAGAGATGTGCAATAATGCTGCTGTATATGAGTTGAAGTATACACTGTTACACAGTAAACTTTTTAGATAGAAAGTACAATATACATACATACACTAGTAACAAAAGTATTTACTGTGACTATCAAGACATAAAGGAGCTCTGGTGGCACAGTGCCTAAGGCATTTGACTGCTAACCAGAAGGCTGGTGGTTCAAACTCACCAGCCACTCTGCAGAAGGAAGACTGGGCAATCTACTTCCATAAAGATTTATGGCCTCAGAAACCCAATGGGGATCACTATGAGTCAGAATTGACTCAAAGGCAGTGGGTTTTTCTTGGTTTGTTATAAAGACATATGGCATATACGTATGTTATATATGTACTTACACCATTATACGCCTGGCAATGCAATCACTTTGTATACAAAATAAACCAAAAACCAAACACACTGCTGTCGAGTCGGACCCGACTCACAGCGACCCCTCCTTGGGCTTCTGAGGCAGTATCACTATGGAAGTACATTGCCCAGCCTTCCTTCTGAAGAGTGGCTGGTGAGTTTGAACTGCCAGCCTTCTGGTTAGCAGTCAAATGCCTTAGGCACTACACCACCAGAGCTCCCACTTTGTATACAGGAGACATGAAATAACACGTATTGCCTGTGGGAAGCTGTTGCATTTGGTACATCTCATTCTCTGACTGGGATTTCTGAACTCTACTATAATTTTTTTTTAATTTTATTGTGATTTGGGTGAAAGTTTAGAGAGCAAATTCATTTTCCATACAGCAGTTCATACACATTTTGTTTTATGGCACTGACTGCAATTCCCCATAATGTAACAACTCTCTTTCCACTTCCTTCCTGTTGGTATCTCTTCCTTGTGTTTTTCTTTCCTATGCATTCCTGCCTCCTGAGCTATCTCCCTGTGCAAACACTGCCCTTCTGTTTTCCCACAACTGATCACTCTAACGAGCGTGTCTACCTGATGTGAATGTTCACCCTATATGCCTGTCTATTCTTTGGCTGGAAGTCACAGGTGTGAATTCAGTTCCAGACCTGAAGGCTAACTAGGAGCCATAGTCTTGTGGGTCTCACCAGGCTGTACCAGATCAGTTGTTGTTGTTATATGCCGTTGAGTCGGCCCCGACTCAAAGCAACCCCTCCTTGGGTTTCCAAGGTGGTATCACTACAGAAGTAGGATTGCCCAACTTTCCTTCCAAGGAGTGGCTGGTGGGTTTGAACCGCCAGCCTTCTGGTTAGCAGTCAAGTGCCTTA
>NW_006921783.1:923960-925146 GCF_000298275.1 Orycteropus afer afer | reverse complement strand
CGAAGAAAGCCAGTCTGGGAGAAAATATTTGCAAATAATATATCTGTAAAAGGACTTAGAATGGTGAAAACTCAAAAAAGGAAAAAGAAAAAGCTCAATTAAAAATGGGCAAAAGATCTGAACAAACACTTTACCAAAGAAGATAAAACAGATGGCAAACAGGCACAGAGGCTCAACATCATTAGCCACTGAAGAAATGCAAATCAAAACCACAGTGAGATACCACTACACACCTGTTAGAATAGTTTAATATATACATTTAAGGGGTGGACTGACAAAACCAAGTGCTGGTAAGAATGTGGAGCAACAGCACTCTATACATTGAAAAATGACATAGCCACTCTGGTAAAGAGTTTGGTAGTTTCATTTACTCAAGTTAAATGAAAACCTATGCTAAAAGCCTATATGCAAATGTTTTTAGTAGTTTTAATCACAATCACCCAAAACTGGAAACAATATAAATGTCTCTCAAGAGTTTTCTCCACAGCACAATTTTCTTTTGAAAAGCAGTGAGATTCTCATTCACTGTTAAAATGTCACCTTCACCTTGAAGAACAGATACAGTGTGTTTGTATTTTTAAAAAATACAGTTATGTGCCACATAATGTCCATTTGGGCAGTGTTAGACTACATATACCTCTTTGGTCGCATAAGATTATAATAGATAAACAGATAAAACTAACTGGTATACCATTATGGTAGTTAACTTTGTATGTCAACTTGGCTGGGCCTAGTTGAGCGGCTGGGCAGCTGGTGGTAATTATTCCCCATGATGGGATTGGCAATCAGCTCCATGGTGGGATCTACCACAAGCAGCTGAGGAGCTGCCTTTGGGATGTGGTCTCTTTCCTGTATATAAGAAGAAGCCTTGAGTATAGTCTCTAGCTTCTGGCACACTCGGACCCTGCATGTAGCTGTGTCATTGCTCAGCAGCCTGCTATGCTCTGCTGACCTTGGGACTTACAATGAACTTGAATGAATGGCCTGTTGTGTGGTTTGGTAACATCGGGACTGTGCCATTTTATTTGTCGACCTTGGGCTTATTAGCCTCAGCACCAGTAGCTGCCTGAGTGAAGGGATGCCTCTAGCTTCAGTGGGCCCAGAGCAAGAGGCAGAGCTGAAGCCCAAGGTTGAGGGGCTTTCACCAAACCCCCTAGAGCCTGGCACTTTGAAATTGGACTTGTTT